>NC_023758.2:16506087-16856866 GCF_000499845.2 Phaseolus vulgaris | reverse complement strand
AACTAATTTTCATGCAATATTTTCTTCAACTTTTATAATTTATTATAATTTAAAATAGTTATCCAATCAATAAAAAATATTTTGTTAAATTTAAAAAAAAAGATTAATAATTAAAAAAGAACAAAAAAAAAATGATATTAAATCAATAATCCAACAAAGTGTAAGTATTAAACAACTATTAAAAATTATAGTCATAAAATATGATTTTGACAATAATTATTTTATTCACTATAAGAAAAAAAGTTTTAAGGAAGTTATTTTGAGGAGGTTAACATATCTAGGAATTGATTTAATTAATGGAGGTTTTTTTAATCTTCTTTAAGTTCCAAAAATTTATTTAAAAACCTAAGCAAAATAACGAAAGTTTTTTTAACCTTCGTTTAATTTCAAAGGTTTATTCTAAATCCTCAGCAAAATAACGACGAAGGTCTTTTTAACCTTCATTAAATTCAAAAGGTTTATTCTAAAATTTCAGCGAAATAACAGAGGTTTTTTTAACTTTCAATTAGTTCCAAAGGTGTATTCTACAACCTCAACAAATTAACAGAAGTCTTTTTAACCTTTGTTAAGTTTCAAAGGTTTATTCTAAAATCTCAACAAAATAACAGAGGTTTTTTTTAACCTTCATTAAGTTCCAAATATTTATTGTAGAACCTCCATAAAACACTTCAGATTTTTCAAACTTCAATAAATAAATATAAATAAATCTATTTATAAATAAATAATAATAAAATTTATAGTTTTAATATATTTTTTATAATTTATGACTAAATTCTCTAAAATTTTGAAAGTGTAACTTTACATTACAAATAAGTTTTCTATAGTTTCAAATATTTATTTTAAAAACTCAGCAAAATAACCTTGGATAATAAGTATTTCAACAACTAATCTTGAACAATAAGTATTTCAACAATATTTGCATAATTCTTAAGATTGTTGTAGTTTGTTTATATAATTCCTAGTTTTTTTTTACGAGCTCATTCTTCAAAAAAATCTGACTTATTTTATTTCAGCTTTTGATCTACTTATATTTTATGTGCAATTTTTGTTTTAGTTAAAATTGTAAATATTTAGTTCTCATAATTTTGAAATATTTTAAATTAAGGTCTTTATTTTAAAATGCATCTAAGAATTAATTCACTGTGAAAGTGAAAAGTAGTAAAGTTATTATCTCCTCGCAATATGTTCTTGCAATCTTTAACCAAGAACACACATGGCTTTGAAGCCCATATATGAAAAATAATGCAATTATATATAAAGCAGTGATAAACACTAATTGTTGTCGAGCTAGGTAACGAATGCTTGTGACCCAAGTTGGTGAGTAAGGTGATGAAAGAAGAAATATTGGAGTAAGAAGAAGATAGTGCGTTATTTAGCGTTTTTTTCTCCTTAGATATATTAGGCATAAGTGTGGTTGAATTGTGATTCCTTGCTAGGACTGCTGTCGGTGACCATTGAGTCTGTGCCAGAGAGCACTGTGTCTACGATGGAAGAGAGAAGTCTGGAGGATCGTTACAGATGGTGGAAAATGGGGTTGAAGGTTATTTCAAACGGCAAGTCATTTCATGAAAATTTTGAAACCCAAGGTATTTTACGGTGGGTTTTTAAACCCATGGTATTTAACAAAGATTTTGAAACCCATGGTATTTTACGAAGATTTTGAAACCCATGGTATTTTACGAAGGTTCTTTTTCTAATAAAAAACTTTCATGTTAAACATCACTACGCAACTTAACATCTCAGCTAGGATGACACCTCAAATAACAACAATCATCTGCCATCACATGAAAAAAAAAATTATTAAAAGAAAAAAAGAAAAGAAAAAAAAAACAAAATATGGGGGGATTAGACCAAAACCCATATGTTAACAAAAACGATACATAGGTAGACTATACCTATTCATAAAGAATTTTCAGAACAAACTAGATGGAAGCCTATTATACCAATGAAATGATTCTCTATGAATAAATCCTAAATTAACTAACTTATCAGTACACGCATTCCCTTCACGAAAAATATGAGTAACCCTAAACCTGATTTTCCCACAATAATTAAGACAAGTATTCCATAGATTACGAAGCATCCACGAAACATTAGTCCTAGCAGTAAAAATAGCACATACCAAGGCAGAATCACATTGAAGCCATACATTATTAAGCCCCATTGATGTGATTTGATTTTAGGATTGCATATTTTATTGGTTGCTCTTTGTTTAAGATTTTTGAATTAGCAATTTAAGGTGAGAATTCTAAGAAGATTCCCATTGGACACGAACTTAACCAAGTGGTTAAGTAAGTGTGAAGGTTCACTTCAGAAGGGCAAAAAGAAAAGACAATTATAAGGTGACAAATGATGCATCAAAATTAGAGACAAAGAACAACTGAAGAGAACCAACAATTTAAAGACAACATGAAGGAACATAGAGGAAGGGGAATGGAATGAGCAAAAAGTAAGGGGAAGAGATGAAGAGAACTTATGGGGAGAAAGGAAGCCACACCACTTGGAGTAGAGGGTCTCTAAGATGAGTGACACAAGAGTCGCCACTTGAGATATTACCCACCCAAGATAAAAGCAGAGCCGCCACTTGGGATGTTACCCACCCAAGATAAGACCTAAATAACTCAGAGTACTCAGACTCACAAATTCACTCAAGCAGAGTTTCTTTACTTCCAATTTCAAGTTGAAAATACATGAGGCAAGACACCCTATTATAGGAAGGGGTGCCTTGGTGGGCAAGATGGGTGAAAGGTAGAAATGGCAAGGGAGAGGGGTTGCCTAGGGTGTTGACCATTGTCAAAACCGCATCTTTAGGCATAACTTCTAGAAGGAAGGTTAAAAACTCTAATTCTAGGTGCCTTGTCTTGAAAAAGTGGGCTTGGTACAAACCCATTTCGCTAAGTACACTCCCTTTTATGCTATGTGAACCTACTTTAGCCTATTTTGCTATTTGGACTCCAAAAGTGAGCCCAAATTATTTACAAACATGTTTTTGTCTTTTAAGAACACCAGAAGAAAGAACAATTGTTGTTCTGGTCTATGCCAAGTTCTTCTTCTAGTAAAGTCTGTCTGATATTTGGTGGGGCCTTGACTTGATTACTGAGATGAGTGATCACAGTGTGAATTGTCTCTTGAGTCCTTGGTCATCTTCTTGGCTACTTGGATTATATTAATTCGAGTGCGCGAGGGAGCGGGCAGAGGAAGCTAAGAAGAGCGCAAAGGGTTTTTGGAGGTTTTAGAAATGAAACAATGAAGGTGAAATGGGTTTCAAACGTTGGTTTATGCGATTGAAGGAATGTTAAGCGGCAACGGTTTCCTACCATTGATGAAAGTGCCATGTCTACGCCTAATATTGAGTGTGGTGAGACGTCACCTCAGACATGCTTCGTGCACTGTGCCACACCTAACCCACCGAGAAACTGCCGTGTCAGCCACCAAAGCACTAAAAAAGCCTCTTCGCTCAGCCAAGCTTTGCTCGAGCCTGGGGAGCTTGTGTACCGAATATAGCGCTCAGTGCTCAGAGCTCGGTGCACGGGTGTGGGTAGGTCATCTTGGTAGTTGGGACCATGGTGCGGGTCGTGAGTTTTGGCCCAATTATATTGGTAAGCCTGTTAAAGAATAATTAAGATAATATTTTTATTATATGTTAATATAAGGTTACTAGTAGAATATATTTTAACCTAACTGTGCCTTTGAGGGCACATAGTGGTTAAGTTACATGCATGTTGAAAAGATAACGTTGCACCGTGAGTAAGGGTGCCCATGTAAATAGAGTATTTCCCCGCTGTTAGCGCCTAAGGTGGTGTCCTGTTGGCAGGTGGTTTTTTTGTTATTATTTTATACTCTCAGTAGAGATAAAATTCTTTTATGTTGTAGCACCGAGAGTGAAGGTGGCCATAAACATTTTTTTTTGTTACGTATGCTTTCGGTTGAGATTAGATTCTCGTGGATGAAAGTTGTTAAACGAGTAAGCTATAAAAGGGGTTTGAGACCCCAGATAAAGGTACGTTGTTTCTGAGACTGAAACTGAATACTTATTTTATTTTAGTAAGCTCTCACCAACTTGATCGTTAGAGTGTGATCAACAGGTAGAGCCCCCTCTGTTTCAACGGAGCCACGTTCCAGTGCAACAAAAAGACGTAGAACAAGATTCAAGAGGAGAAAGATCGTAAGTGGAGCTTCTCACCAGAGTCAACCGGTGAGAAAGTCAAACAACAAGAACATTTGGCGCCTACTGTGGGGCTCGATAAAACTTGATCCCATCCATAATTGTGTTTGAGTTTTCCAGCGATATGAGGAACACTAGGCAAGGACCTATGGGATCTGAAGGAAGTGAGGTCCCCACCTTACAACAACTCATGTACACCGTAAGAGCTCTCTAGGAAGCCAACAAGAAGTACAGGCAAGAGCAGGAGAGGATCCAACAAGAAGCTAAAGTCAAGCAGAAGAGGCCAATGGCAAAAGCTAAAGATGAGCAGGAGAAGCTCATTGTGGAAGCCCGTGATGAGCAAGTGCTTAGGCAAGATCAACTGATGGCAGAGATAGATGCTTCGCAAGCAAACAGTGAGGAGTTGCGCAAGGCCAACGAGGAATTGCGTAAGAGTCTACAACAATGTGATCAACGCTCCACAAGGGAGCGAGGTTTGAATGCGCCCTTGAGAGTTTGTGATGAGAATCAAATAAAGGAGGCTTTTATTAATGGAGGAAGAGGACATCCACCCTCACATTTGAAGTTCTTCCTTCTAGTCTTCTCAAAATTAAAAGAAGAAATAAAATAAAGATGAGGCCCAAGCCCAAAGCCCAAGCCCAAGCCCAAGAAGGCCAAAGCCCAAAGAGCCCAAGTCCATCCCATGAGGGGCAAGGCCAAGCTTTGAAATACTCTTGTATAGTTTTAGGAGGTTTGGTTATTAAATAAAGGTGTGTGAAAATGTAAAATAAAGTCACATTGTCCATGTGACTTAGGAGAGTGGTGTAGGTGTAGTTTTTGGGAGGTGTCATAGTAGAAAAAGGTCACACCTCCCATGTGACTTGTTTTTGGTGGGAATTTCAAATGAGTTTATTTGAAATTTCCCACCTATTTTTCAGCACCTTAGGCTATAAATAGAGGTGCTTCCTTTGTAAAATTGAGATTTGAATTCATCTAAAGAAACTATACTCAAAATTGGAGTGAGCATTTGGAGAGCTTTTGAGCTTCTACTCTAGTCTTATCTTGAAGGACCATGGTTTCCTCAAGTGGCGGCTTCCACACTCATCTAGGAGCATCCATACTTCTAGTGGCGTGATCATCCAACCTATCTTCCATCTTCATGAGCATTCTCTTCTCCTTCCTTTCTTCTCTTTCAATTACTCTTGTTGTCTTGTGTTCTTGAGCATTTTTTGGTTCGGCTGTCCTTAATTTTCCAGCACCTATGTTTTGGTTTTCTAAATTCTGTTTGGTACATTTGTTTGTGTTTTAATTCTGTTCGGTCTTCTCTTTTATAATTCCTTTGTTGATTCAATTTGACAATATTTGGTTCATCCAAATGAGTTTGGGAATTGGTACTTGTTTTGGTGAGTTCTTGACTTAGAACCATGATCCAACTTCTAAGAAAGTGCCTCTTTATTTTCCAGCTCAAGGTGATTCCTCAAAGTGTCAAGAATCTTGTTCTATGTGGCTATTGGAATCACATCATGTGGTATCATGAGTCTTAGGTTCATTCTTGTTTAATTGTTGAGTTGTGTGCACTTTATTTCAAGAGCTCTTTTTAATTTCTTGCAATTTAAGTTTCTGTTTTAGAATTTTAATTGAGTTTTCTTGCTGTTTTTCTTTTGCTCCAAGTGTTTGAGGAAAGGTTTATGGCACTCATAATTCTTATGAGTATGGTTGCTCTTTTGGAATGGCATTATCCTTCCTAGAGTTTACCTTAAGCTTCCTTTCATTTGTTACAATTTGTGTTGTGTCTTTTAATTTTTGAATCATGTCAAGTTGTGTCTTAGTCATGTTATTCCATATATGTCATTACTTCTAGTAGTACTTTTATTGTTTTGATTGTTTCTTGCTTTGGTGTCATATAATTTTCTGAATTGATGTTGATCCTTTGTGCATTTTCTTTTTAGAATTGAGTTCATACTTGTATTCTAGACCTATACAAGTTCCAATACATCATTTTCTATTATGTCTTTGCTAGTTCATCATTCTGTTTTTTTTATTCCTATTAGGTTTCCTCTGTTTCTGAAAAGAGTGCTTACTGTTTTTCCTTATTGCAACTGATTTACGTACTGTAAAATTCTGAAATTCTGGATTTGAGATATTCAAAGTGTTAGAAAAGAATAGAAAAAAGAATCATTCAAAAATATGAAGTACACAAAAAATGATAAATAAAATAAAAAAAGTGTACATTCCTGCCGAAAAAAATACGGTAATCTGGCAGTGATTTTAAAAAAATTTATTTCTCTCAATTGGCTTACTGTTTTTAATTGATTCCAGTGCCATTATTGAGTTAACATCTTGAAGTTTCTGTGGTATAAATTTCATAATCCAGTTCGCTCTACAACGTTCCAGTTAAATCAGTGAATATCAAACACAGTTTGCATAATTTTTTTTTTTTTTTCCAGTAGCTAATATTTTTGTTTTCTTCATCTACTCTAGTGCTTTTCCTTAGGTATTCTTTTGTGTGCCTACTTTTCTCATTGAGTTCTTTATTTTCTTGATTGTCTTTCATTCTTATTCTTTGAGTTTGTCTTACATATAGTATTCCTTTTGCAATTACCTTTCCTTGCTTATACCTTTTCTTGTTTGTCTTTATTGTTTCTTTGGTTTTGTGGTGGTTTGCTCTTAAGATTGGTGTGCTTGCTTTGACATATTTCATTTGAGGATTCCAAGGCCTCAAGATCAGATTGGTGCAAGAACATTATTTCTTTGAGAGTGATCTCTTTTTTCAGCCTCATTTCACTTCGGCAGTTTCATTGCCAAGCTCACTGTTTTTGCTAATTTTGTTTCTTAACTTGTTTGCTGTTTTTGTGTGTTTGCTGTTTTTTATTTGCAAAATGGCTGGCTATTCAAGTGGTGCATCTTACAAACAGCATTCTCCTTCCAAAGCTTCAGTCCTTGGTGAAGAAGAACATAGAAGAAGGAGGCATCACCATCATTCTCATGAAGAGAGCTATAACCGTGACCAAAGATATCACCAAGTGTTCAACATTGCTTGTAAAAAAGTCCCTAGTTTTAATGGTGATAGTGATCCTAATGTGTATTTAGAATGGGAGACTAAGGTTGATCATTATTTTCATGTGTATAAGGTCCAAGATGACCAAAAACTTAGAATAGTTTCTTTATCCTTTTTGGGCTATGCCAAAGAATGGTGGCATAAAATTGTAATGGACATTATATATCGCAAGAAACCTCCCGTGGTTTCTTGGAATGCTTTGAAAGAGTGTATGCGCGCGAGGTTTGTTCCTCCTTCTAGGAAGGAACACTTGTTGAAGTTCCAAAGGCTTCCTCAAGGACATAGGATGGTAGAAGAATACATTAAAGATTTTGAAACAACTTTGACTAAAATGAATATGCATGCTAATGAAGAGTCAAAGCTAAAATGGTTTGTACGTGGTTTGAGAAGAGATATTAGAGAAATTGTAGAATTAAATGAGTACTCTTCTTTAAAGAAAGTGTTTCGCCAAGCCATCAAGGTACAATCCTATCTTTTGAAAACAACTTTCAAAAATACTCATGATTATAATTTCTACAACTCTTCTAGGAAGGATGCCAACAAAATGTCTACTCAAAATTGTCCTTCCAATTTTTCCAAACAAACCATGTTTCCAAACAAAGTTTCTACTACAAATCTTTCTACTCCTAAGTCACCTACCAAAACTTCAAATATCAAATGTTTTAAATGTTTAGGTTTTGGGCACATAGCTCTTCATTGTCCACAAAAGCAAATCTTAAAGATAAACAAGGTAACACAAGACCTAACTCACCCACTTCCCACAAGTCAAAATAAAAAAGACAAAGAAGAACAAGTTGACATGAGTCTTCTCCTTTCACCTCCAAGGTGTTTTCCTTCCTTATCTTTTTCATTACCCAAGGTTTCTATTTCAACACCATCTTGGTTAAAAAGTGTTAGGGATGATTTCATACCTCCTAATGGTTTTCACCATTTAAGATGCCTTTTCCCAAAAGATATCATCATTCCCAAACAAATTTTTCCAACTTGGTCGATTTATAGAACCTCCTTTTCTGAAATCCCATTGTTTACAAAAGATAAGTCATGTTTACATTTTTCTTCCACTTTTAATTGTAAAACTAAACTGACTTTGTTATATGCAGGGATTCAGAATTCGTGGACGAATTCTCTCCAACTCGAGGAGTATGATGAGAATCAAATAAAGGAGGCTTTTATTAATGGAGGAAGAGGACATCCACCCTCACATTTGAAGTTCTTCCTTCTAGTCTTCTCAAAATTAAAAGAAGAAATAAAATAAAGATGAGGCCCAAGCCCAAAGCCCAAGCCCAAGCCCAAGAAGGCCAAAGCCCAAAGAGCCCAAGTCCATCCCATGAGGGGCAAGGCCAAGCTTTGAAATACTCTTGTATAGTTTTAGGAGGTTTGGTTATTAAATAAAGGTGTGTGAAAATGTAAAATAAAGTCACATTGTCCATGTGACTTAGGAGAGTGGTGTAGGTGTAGTTTTTGGGAGGTGTCATAGTAGAAAAAGGTCACACCTCCCATGTGACTTGTTTTTGGTGGGAATTTCAAATGAGTTTATTTGAAATTTCCCACCTATTTTTCAGCACCTTAGGCTATAAATAGAGGTGCTTCCTTTGTAAAATTGAGATTTGAATTCATCTAAAGAAACTATACTCAAAATTGGAGTGAGCATTTGGAGAGCTTTTGAGCTTCTACTCTAGTCTTATCTTGAAGGACCATGGTTTCCTCAAGTGGCGGCTTCCACACTCATCTAGGAGCATCCATACTTCTAGTGGCGTGATCATCCAACCTATCTTCCATCTTCATGAGCATTCTCTTCTCCTTCCTTTCTTCTCTTTCAATTACTCTTGTTGTCTTGTGTTCTTGAGCATTTTTTGGTTCGGCTGTCCTTAATTTTCCAGCACCTATGTTTTGGTTTTCTAAATTCTGTTTGGTACATTTGTTTGTGTTTTAATTCTGTTCGGTCTTCTCTTTTATAATTCCTTTGTTGATTCAATTTGACAATATTTGGTTCATCCAAATGAGTTTGGGAATTGGTACTTGTTTTGGTGAGTTCTTGACTTAGAACCATGATCCAACTTCTAAGAAAGTGCCTCTTTATTTTCCAGCTCAAGGTGATTCCTCAAAGTGTCAAGAATCTTGTTCTATGTGGCTATTGGAATCACATCAGTTTGTCCCAAGCCATTCACGCAGGCAATCATGGATGAGTTTGTGTCACCATATTACATCACACCCAATATCATTTTCACGGGGGTAGAAGACCCTGAAAACCATCTCACGGCGTTCAATGCCCAGATGATTATTTATGAGGGAATAAATGTTATCCATTGCAAGATGTTCATGGGTACATTCACAGGTACAATGTTGCAGTGGTTTAGTGGGCTTCCTGATGGCCACATCACCTCTTTCGACCAGTTTTCTGAGCTGTTCAGGCACAATTCTCTGTCAACCAGGTCAAACCTCCGATTTTATATGACCTTTTTAGCGTGAAACAGAGGCAAGAGGAGTCTAAAAAAATACTTAAACAGGTTCTGGGCATTTACAGTGAAGCTCCAAACCCATGACGAGGTCGTGAAGGTCAACTCCTTCGAACAAGGAATCATGGCAGGACCATTTAGCGACTCACTTATCAAGAATCTAGCAGAGACATTCGTCAAAATACGTTGGCGGGCTGTCGCTTATATCAACGCAGAAGAGGCTGTGTCCGTGAAGCACAATAACTCGTATTCAGGGTAGACTAAGCCCAAGGAGGGTAGCCGATCCTGAGCTCTAAGGATCAGCAAAACTTTGAATGAGAAGAGAACGGACTCGAGGCACGCGCCATACCTAACCAGGAAGAACGTGCCCAAGGCGAAGGCCCGAGAAGACTTGGCATTTCGACCCAAATTTCGAGTATCTTACAAGGAATTGCTGAGAGTACCAGGGGTCATGGAAAAGATGAAGTTTCCTCAGAAGTCTGACAGGAATCTAGGGCCACGAAAGTAGGTCTGGTGCGAATTCCACAAGGGATTTGGGCACGACATTGAGCGATGTATAACTCTGGGTTACAAATTGGCGGGCTTGGTGAAGCACAAATTCTTGAAGGAATACCTTGAGACAGACCAGGAAGAGCCGAAGGGAGAGGTTGCTCCCAGGGACCAATGTTGATATTTCTCGGCAAGTGTACCGAATCAACTGTAATATAGTACTATTTAAAGTACGAATGTCGAAGCCACAGAGAACAATTCTAATTAAGATGTTCTGTTATAAAACTCATTGAGTATAGAAAATAATTTTGAGACTTTGTTCATAACCAAATTAAAGATTTCACAAATAACTCGGAGAGTTAGGGTTTGATTCAGGACGTAACAAAACTAACTTATCAATTACAGAGAAAGATACTTGGGATTGAATTGCGTCTATCTCAATCATTTGTATTTTGGAATAATATAATACATAATACTCAAAACTACTTATTCTTGATGCTTAATTTAAAGTCATTCATCTAGATTCCTCACAGATGAAATTCATAAGATAATTTCTCAAACACTAATTCCTCAGATATTTAACAAATTATCCAGCTTTAGGAAAAAAATTATAATGCAATCAATAACCTGGAATCTATTCCTAACATTACAAGTTATCAAGTATTTTAGTTTATTTTAGATCCTTAAAGGTACTTTACAATTAAATTTAAGGATCGAAATCAAGACTCTATTGATCAGACAGAATCAAGCAATAAGCATAAAACGAAAATACCAAGAACAAGTAGAAAAGAGAATTATATATATATATATATATATATATATATATATATATATCACCAAGAATACATTTGATCAAGGTAAATTACATTCAATCCCAATTTAGAAAGAACTTAGCCATGTTGAAGATGGATGAAGCTCATTTCTACCTAGTCTTAGTGTGTTTGATGTAGATGTTAGCTAGTTTGCTTTGTAGGTTGCTATATGTTTTAGATGATTCTGTTGTTTAAGCTTGTGTGTTGTCAAGGTTGCCTTTTGCTGCATGACCCATCCTAGATGCCAAATCAAGGTAGTAAGATCAAGCTCATGATGTGGTTAAACGGTTTTGGAAAAGCTTTTTGAAGTTTTCTTAAATGGTTTGATTCAGTACAAAAATAAATCTGTTTTATTGAGAAGCAATCGGTTTATTTCTTCTCTGTTAAAGGCTTTTCGAAATTCTGTTAGGGCACCAAAGGTACAGCTCAGTCTGTTATTTCAGTTAAGTTGAGCTGGCAGCTTTATCAACTTTTAACCTGTTGTTTTTTAGAATCAATCTGTTGTTTTGCTAACTGCTTTGTAACTAATTTTTAAAAGTGGTTAGAAACTGTTCTCTATAAAATAAAATGTCCTTCTCACGTAAAGGGATGCTGAGGAATCACAGTTTTAACAAGAGATACAACATTTTGTGTGTGAGAAAGTGATTTGAAAAGGTTTTGCAAAGGTTTTTCAAAAGTGAAATACATGTGAGCTTGTTCTTGAAGAACCTTGTGCTGGATGAAGGTGTTGGTACTGTCTTTGAGCAAATAGAACAACTGGTTTATGTTCTTGCAACATTGTTTCAGGTGTAATCTCTTCCTTATTCATTCTTGTATTGGTTTTAAGTGTTAGTCACTCTAGATAGGGTTTCTTGGAGTGCAAGGTATGCTGGAATAGTGTTTTTCAGCCTTGATTGTTGAGGTTCTTGAAGGGTTCAAGAACTGCTGTGTGTTTGTAATTGATTGTATCAGTTTTTAGTGGATTACACCTTGGAGTGAGAACCAGTATAAAAATTCTTGTGTGTTTCTTTTCTCATCCCTGCTCTTATTTCTGTAATTTCACATAATCTATCAAGAAAGGAATTTGTTATATTGAAACTAAATCTCTTAATTCTGGACTTGGTTAAATCTGCCGTTCTAACTTGTTAATCAATCCTCTAATCATAAATCAAGTTGCTGTGTGAATCTGTAATAGGATAAGAAGGGTGAACTGGTTCCTTTAATTAAACTGTGACATTTGGTTCATTATTCTAGATGGATTATGTTAAGTAAAAATTGATTAATCTTGTACCTTAAACTGAAACTTTATAACTGAGAAAGTGAATCAATTTGGTTCTGGTATTGCTACTGGTTGATCTAAACTATGCCGATCTTGTTTTAATTGTGATAGATTCATCTGTAAAAACAATCTGTTCCATTTAATATCAATCTGTTCTTTTCACCTCTGTTATATAGTAAATTAGATTGTTTTGCGAAAATTTGATTAGCTCAATTCACCCCTCCCCTCTTGATCTTAGACACTGGTTAACTCTAACAATTGGTATCAAGAGCTAGGGCTTGTATTTTGCTCAAGTGTATGCATGATGTCTGAGTTTAAAATGCCTTTTGCTGAAGGTGCGTCTATTAATAGACCTCCTATGTTTGGTGGTGTTAACTATGCTTTCTGGAAAATCAGGATGAAAATCTTTATGGAGTCTATTGACATGGGGATCTGGGATGCAGTGGTCAGTGGACCTTTTATACCTATGCAGGTTGTCAAAGAAGAAACAATAAAGAAGCCTTGGTCTGAATGGAGTGAAACCGAGAAGAAGAAGGCCCAATATGACTCCTTAGCCAAGAATATCATCACCTCTGCACTGAATATGGATGAGTTCTTTAGAGTCTCTCAATGCAACTCAGCTAAGGAGATGTGGGAGGTACTAGAGGTAACTCATGAAGGGACTGATGATGTGAAACGGGCAAGGAAGCACTCACTAATTCAGGAATACGAACTGTTCAGAATGCAATCAGAAGAAAGTATTGCAAATGTGCAGAAATGATTTACACATATTGTAAATCACCTCACTGGCCTTGGTAAAGTCTTTGACAAGGAAGAGCTCAAAATAAAGGTGCTAAAATGCCTTGATAGGAGCTGGCAGCCTAAGGTAACAGCAATACCAGAATCCAGAGATTTATCCAAGATGTCCACTGCTGCACTTTTTGGAAAGCTGATGGAGCATGAAATAGAGCTGAAAAGATTGAAAGAACAAGAAACTGTGGAGAAGAAAGCCAAAGGAATTGCCCTAAAAACTACCATGGAACATGATACAAGTGAGGAAGAAGATGATCCTGAACATGATGAGACTTTGAGTCTGCTCACCAGAAAATTCAGTAGGTTTCTTAGAAAGAAAAACCGTGATAGAACTCAACAAAGAAAGAGGTACTCTAAACCCAATGATTCAAATTCTTCCAATTACACTTGTTTTGGATGTGGTAAACCAGGTCATATAAAGGTTGATTGTCCAAACAATCAAAACAAAGAAAAATCAGCAAGCAAGAAGAGTGAAAGAAGCAAAAGCAAAAGAGCATACATCTGATGGGAAGAAAATGATGTATCCTCATCTAGTAATTCCTCAACCGAAAGTGAGGAAGCAAATCTGTGCTTTATGGTGAATGATGAAGAATCTAATTCTGATTCAGTAAGTGATTTTTCTACTGATTTTGAAAATTATGATCAGCTGTAATTGCATTTAAGGAAACACATGATGAAGCAAACAGATTAGCTGTAATTTGCAACAAATTGAATAGAGTAAATAGGGTACTTGAACCTAAGGTCAAAGCTCTTGAAGAAGAACTGCACAAAGCTAAAACTGAATTGGTAAGCCTTGAATTAACTTGTTTGCATGCATCAATAAAAACCTGTGATAATTGTAAGAAGCTGGAAAAACAGGTTGAATATTTGTTAAAAACACTTTCAAATTTCACCAAAGGAAGAGAAAATCTTGAAACTTTATTAGGTTCACAGAATGCCGTTTTTAATAAAAATGGTCTAGGATATAATTCTGAAATGAAAAGCAATGTGAAAAAGTTATCCAGTTTTTTGGTTCCTTCCAAAATAGGTTTTTCTTCTTTTAGTTGTTCAAAAACAATGCATACTGCAACATGTTTTTACTGTATGAAGTCTGGTCATATATCTAGAACGTGTAAAGCTAGAAGGTATCTTGTTCCTAAAGGATTGGCCAAATGGCTTCCTAAGGAAAGGTATTAATCATGGTGGACCCTAGACTAAAAGGGGTACCATACATGCTAAATATGTTTTTTTGCAGAAAAACAGCAGGAAAAATCAGTGGTACCTGGACAGTGGCTGCTCAAAGCACATGACTGGTGATGTGACCCAATTCATAAATCTGAAACTCAAAGCTGAAGGGCATGTCACATATGGGGACAACAATAGAGGAAAAATTCGTGGAAGAGGAGATGTTGGTACTAAAGACTCAACCACTATTGAGAATGTACTGTATGTTGAAGGGCTAAAACATAGTCTTCTAAGCATTAGTCAGCTGTGTGACAAGGGATACAAGGTCAATTTCGAAGCCAACACCTGTACAATTTCAAATGAAATTTTTTGTAAGGTGTTGTTCACTGGAAAAAGGGTAAACAACATCTATCTCCTAGATATTATAAAGAGCTGTTATGAAAATGAGTGTTTGTTGTCTAAAAGTGATGAGTTATGGCTGTGGCATAAGAGGCTAGCTCATATTCACACAAATCACTTGAATAAGCTAAAGTCTAAGGAACTAGTTTCTGGTTTACCAAACATAAAATTTTAGAATAACAGATTGTGTGATGCTTGTGTAAAGGGAAAACAGATAAGAACTTCATTTAAATCTAAAGATGTGGTTTCTACAAATAAAGCTTTGGATGTTTTACATATGGACTTGTTTGGACCATCTAGGACTGCTAGCTTAGCTGGAAATTACTATGCCTTGGTGATTGTTGATGACTTTTCAAGATATACATGGACCTTGTTTCTTGCTTCTAAAAATGATGCATATAAAGCCTTTAAGAAACTTGCTAAGGTTCTGCATAATGAAAATGAAAATAGGATAAAACAGATTCGTAGTGATCATGGGGGAGAATTTCAAAATGCAAAATTTGATAGATATTGTGAAAAACATGGGATCACACATAGTTATTCTGCTCCTAGGACACCCCAACAAAATGGTGTAGTTGAAAGGAAGAATAGGTCACTAGAAGAGTTAGCTAGGACCATGTTAAATGAATCTGGTTTACCTAAATATTTTTGGGCTGATGCAGTATACACTGCTTCTTATGTGCTTAACAGAACTTTGATTAGACCAATTCTTAAGAAAAATCCCTATGAATTGTATAAAGGTAGGAAGCCTAGCATTAGACATCTTAGGGTTTTTGGCTGCAAATGTTTTGTTCTAAATAATGGTAAAGACAATCTGGGGAAATTTGATCCTAAATCAGATGAGGGAATACATATTGGATATGCTATAAATGGTCATGCTTATAGAGTGTATAACAAAAGATTGCTTGCAGTAGAAGAATCTATACATGTTGTATTTGATGAAACAGATTTCTCTGTACCCAAATCTGTTCTGGATGAACCTGGTATGGATGATTTAAGAACCATTTTGCAAAAGAATCAATCTAGTGAGCTTGATGCAACTAATCAAAATTCTGTCAAAGAATCTACTGTGAATGCAGGATTGCCTAAGGAATGGAAGACACCCAGGGATCTTACACTAGACAATGTAATATGTAAAATTGAGAAAGGAGTCTCAACAAGGAATTCACTTAATAATTTTTGCAGAACAGTGGCCTTTGTTTCACAGATTGAGCCTAAAAGTCTGGAAGAAGCACTGCAAGACAACAATTGGATAACAGCAATGCAGGAAGAACTGAACCAGTTTGAATACAATGAAGTGTGGACTTTGGTTCCAAGAAAGCATGAGATGAATATCATAAGAACCAAGTGGGTGTACAGGAACAAGATGGATGAACATGGGGCTATCACTAGAAATAAAGCAAGGCTGGTTACTAAAGGTTATAACCAAGAAGAGGGAATTGATTTTGGTGAAACCTATGCACCAGTAGCACGTCTTGAAGCTGTCAGATTACTCCTAGGATTTTCCAGCTTACAAGCCTCCAGGGTCCGAAGATCATAAAAATCCAAAGCATGTGTACATGCTTAAGAAGGTGTTATATGGATTGAAGCAGGCACCTAGGCAATGGTATGAGAGGCTAAGTGAATTTCTGCTCTCTAAAGGATATAATCGTGACAATTATGATAAAACCCTGTTCATAAAGAAGAAAAGAGAAGACATTATACTTGTGCAAGTCTATGTGGATGATATTATCTTTGGATCCACAAATGAAGAGATGTGTGAAGACTTTGTAAAAACAATGAAGAGTGAGTTTGAGATGTCAATGTTAGGGGAAATGAATTTCTTCCTTGGACTACAAGTGAAACAACTCAAGGATGGAATTTTCATAAGCCAAGAAAAATATTGCAAGGAGCTGCTTAAGAGGTTTGATATGGATCAATGCAAAGCAATCAACACTCCTATTTCAACAAGCTGCCAGCTGGATCAAGATTCTGTAGGAAAATCAGTGGACCAATATAAGTACAGGGGTTTAATTGGTTCTTTATTATACTTAACTGCTAGCAGGTCTGGCATTATGTTTGTTGTGTGCTTATGTGCTAGATATCAATCTGATCCAAAGGAGTCACACTACAATGCAGCAAAGAGAATTTTGAAATACTTACAAGGATCTAAGGATGTTGGGTTATGGTATCCTAACAATGTATCTTTAAATTTAACTGGTGTTCCGTCCAGTTGACTGGGACGTCTTCATGCGGGACCTCAACCGTCAGCTAGGGACTCCTTCCCACTGGTTACCTGTGGATTCCTGCAAAAAGAGGACAAAAGGGCGCCCTAGCGGCCGTTTGCACTCCGACGCTCAAGTCAGCCAGCAAGAAACACCAAAACTGGGCACCTCCGTATCTGAGCACCGCGTAGGGCACTCTGAAGGTGGTAAAAAGAACTGTGTATTGTGTGTATATTCTCGCTCTAGAAAACCACCTCTTTTCCAGTCCCTTGTGTGTAGCCTCACGACTTCGAGCAAGCAACTGGAGTGTATTTTGGGAAAATTTGCCAAAACGTCCCCCCCCCCCGTTCCCAACATTCTCTGCGCTATTTAAACTACCCAAGCATTTAAAGCGCCTTAAAGCGCTTTTATTCACAAACGTAACGCGCTCAATTAAAGCGTCTAATTAGAAAACGTAGCGCATTTAAGACGTTGAAACGCTTGGGAGCCATTATAGTACCTGAACGCTCGAAACGGAAACTGTATCGAATGACTTTAATTACCTGGCACCTGACTAAAGGGTGTTTCTATTCTGACCTGGCTGTCATACACGTGGAGGGCCTCACGACGCCATAACCCCATCTGGGGACGTTTCTACGTGTGAGTCCTCCTGCCTGGGAGTGCTACTGCGCTAGGGGTGACTTTTTGGGTGCCAACTCATGCCCCCAATCATCTAGTCACTTACTTTGAGAGCGTATCTGCCTTCCTCTCGTACCCTGCACCCGGCTACCCTGGGCGTGACCTTCCTCTTGAGTCGTATCTGTCCCAAAGGCGTCTCTGGGGCGGCAGGGGTACTTTACGAGTCAGGCTGCCCTACACTGGTGCTATCACTATGGCCTTGAAGCCACCTTTTCCTTCTCTTTATCACTGCCCCGGATTATCGGGACCTGAGGCCTTCCCACGGCGTCGCTCCCTCCATGGTCTTTCCTACCCATGGGTATCGGGGAACCACACTGTGATTGCCTTGCTTTAGTAATGTTTGATCTGGCGACGCCCTGGTTGGGCGACGCCTTCACCTAGGCGACGCCTTCTCCCTTGGCGACGCCTTCTCCCTTGGCGACGCCTCTTCTTGACGATGCTGACACTTAGCGTCTCTTCACCTAGGCAACGCCTTGTGTTGACTTTGACCCCTGGTGTTGACTTTGACCTTGACTTAGTCAACGCCCGGGTACGGGACGGTACACAAGCCCCCCAGTCTTAAGCCGAAGACTTGTCTTCAGCGTAAAGACTAAGGCCTCGCCCACGCCGTCCACGTGCCACCCTGATGACGTGTCGCTCCCTGCTGACTCAACAATTCTCGAATTATTGACGTGACACTCTCTGAACCATAGGAGCGCTCTTAATGACTGATTGGACATCCTCTGAAACGGGGAGAATAACACCTTTTGGGGCTACGCTTAATCGCGTGCCACGTGGTTCATCATGCGGTCATCCTTAAGAACCTCTTGCGCTCCTCTTGAGTGCTTAATCCTTTGACACGTGGCACGATCTCACGGCTCTTAGTTAGCGCCTCTTGGGTTGCAAATGTAATGTTCAAGTTACCCGCAAACCCCACGCTCACCCCACTGTTACATTCATTCCCTCTGCGTCTCTACACTGTTCATCGTCTTCAAACCTCTTTTCTCTGCAATTGCTGTTCTCTCCTTCCTGTGCTCTTCTTTCGCCTTCACTTTGACAGCAAAGGTATGATTTTCGAATACTCACGACTCTTCCCTTTCGTCGCATTGTATGATTTATTGAACTGCCTGGGACTGTTGACATTCATGCATTACTGCGTTCTTCCGCTTCTCCTTCCTTCTCTGTTCCCTTCTCCTTCTTTCTGGGTTTTCTCGCGTGGGTGATGTTTCCTGGGGTTCACCCCCCTTCCTGTCATGGCTACACTTGTTAAAACCTTTTTCCTCTCTTCTTTCTCCAGCTATTTATTCACACCATGACGCGCATGAACGCGGAGCCTGATTCCTCCCCCAAGACCCCCAAGTCCAACTACAAAGCCTACTACCCATGGGCCCCCGATGAGCTCTTGAACGAGTGTACCAGCCTGACTACCTTCCAGGACCTGGAAGCTCACCGTGGGGATCCCCATTTGTATAACTTTAACGCTTTCTGCCGCACTCACGACGCCCACATATCCGTCCGTCCCGGCAGGCCTGGGGAACCTGTCTGCGTGGACGACAGACCTAGAAAGGGGAACCCTTTCTTCTTTATGTACCAGACGGTGTTTAAACGAGTAGGGGTGCGTCTCCCATTCACCCCCTTTGAACGGGAACTCCTCACCGAAATCAATACCGCCCCCGCCCAGCTCCATCCCAACAGCTGGGCATTCGTAAGGGGTTTTCAAATCCTTTGCGGGCACTTAGGCATCATTCCCTCCGTAGACGTTTTCCTGCATTTCTTCGAAGTGAAGAAGCAGGGGAAAAGCTTCTGGGTAAGCTTTTCCGGGATCGCGGGTAGGATCCTCCTCTCCCTCTTCCAAAACTCTTACAAAAACTGGAAAGGGAAATTCTTTAGAGTGTGCAGCGCCAAACACGACCCCACAGCCTTGGACGGCTTTCCCCTCTATTGGACGGAGCGCCCTAAGCTGCTTAGGGCCAAAGCCCTGGAAGAGCTATCTCCTGCTGACAGGGAGGTAAGCAAGGCCTTGGCTGGGCTGGGGATCGTTTTTGATACCTTGAAGCTTGTTGCTAGCGAATACAATGCTCACGCCCTAACAACATACTTTGGTAAGGAGACTCTCCCCTTCTCCCCTTTGCTGTGAACACCCTGCTACCGGACGTTTGTTCCCACGACTTCCTCCCCCTGTTTCCCATGGTGTCATGTTGCTTGCATCTCACGCATCTATGCGCTTTGTAATTTTGTATAGTTGCTTTGGCCTTGATTTCTGCTGCTTGGTCTATTTCGATGTAGGATCGGTGATGGACGCCTCCAAAAGGATGATGCTGGCGAAAGCGATGAAGGAGGCTCGTGCCGCCAAGGCGGGCGCCTCCTCCGCCCCTGCTGCTGATCCGATCCCTCCACCAACTCTGTCACCGCCGCCTCCGTACACCACCGAAGCCCCCCTAAGCTCATCTCCGTCATCTCCACATAGCCCCGAGGCGCTTCTGACTCCCGGCTCTCCTCTGCCCATCGCCGCCGTTCCCCTAGCCGCGGCCTCGTCGCCGGCTCCAACCCCCCTTGACAAAGGGAAACGGGTCTTGGAGATTTTATCGGATGATGAGGACTCGGAAGGTGTGGCACCCTTCAAGAGGAGGAAATCTGCGCGGGTTCCTCTTCTTCTAGAGGCGTCGCCCCAGGGAGGGAATCCCTTCATGGACGACCCTCCAAGCGCAACCTCACTTCCCCCCACAACAGTCTAAGAGGAAGGGGGCGAAGGCGCTGAGTCTGCCCCGCCCCCGCCACCGGTAGGAGCCTCTGCTTCCCCTGCTCCCGTCGCTGCCGCCCCCGATCTCATCACCATCCCTCCTCCAATCATGCATCTGATGAGGGGCTTCAGTGGCGGAACTATGCCAGATGGCACCGACAGGAAGGAAGGCATGCCTTTCTACTTGGGGGCCTTCTTGGCGGTGGCCCTTGAATGGCGCGCCCAGGCCAGAAATGCTGTCCTGCAAGCTCAAACCCTCAAGACCTTGGAAACAAGGGTAACTGCTCTGGAGGAGGAAAAGAAAACCATGGGATGCCAGAACGAAGCTTACCAAACCTTCCTGAAGCAGGCGCAAGAGTCCAAAGCAGAAGCTGAGGGACAACTGGCCGAGGCGTTGGAGCTCCAGACTGACTTCTACGCCCGGGAAGTCGCCCTCAAAGTTCAGGTGACGAGCCTTCAAAACATAGTCGAAGCTTACGAAAAAGTTCAAAAGGACTTGAAGGCCCGCTGCTGTGAGCAAACTGGTGCAATGGAGCGGATGGAAGGGGAAATGGCGTCCCAGACCCAAGCTATGGGCCTTCTCCGGGCGGACTACGACAAACTGCAAATCGAGGTCAACCGACTCCGCGTGGAGAAGGAGGCTTTGGAGAAGCAGGTGGCTTCCGGGGACACCATCATTGGAGAACTAGAGAAGGACAAGAAGACCCTCATCTAGGAGATGGCGGGTACTTTCGAGGAGGGATTCCAAGAAGCTCTGGCTCAAGCAGTCTGCACGAACCCGGGGATCGACATTTCCAGCTGCGATTCCACTTACCACATTGTCGATGGAAAGGTTGTGCCTCTGGAGATAGACGATTGAGCCGCCACCCTCGATCACCAGCCCATTCCTTTATACTTGTTTTAACCTTCTCTGATAAATTTGTAATTCTTTGAACTGTCTGCACGCTTGTTACAACTCTGGGTTTTTGTATGATTACTTTCGTGTCCTCGCGATGTAGAATTCTGCTTGTGTGATTTTATTCTCATTCTTTGCCTTCGCGTGCTTCGGTTGTTTTGCTCGTATTATACCCGCTTCTTTCACTTCGTTGGGCGGCCTTGTATGCTCGGGAAAGGTCACGCGCCAGTGCCCACGCGCATGGAGTGGCTCACCTAGTGGAGCCGTATCGTCCACGGGGTATCTCTAACACCCAAACGGTCCTTTCCTTGACCCTTAACGCCCGACGCCCACGCCTAAGGAGAGGCCTGCTACAGCAACGCCGTGTCGTCCTCGGGTGTCTGAAACGCCGAGTGTTTAGGAGGGGGGGTCGTTCCCTCCATGGTCTTTCCTTCCCATAGGTATCGGGGAACGCCCTGTCAGTGATTCGCTGGCGTTCTGGCGGTCTCATCTCCCTCCACAGTCTTTCCTACCTGTGGGTATCGGGGAGGTGACGCCAGTAACTAACTTTGCCCTCTTCGACTTCGTCTCCCTCCACAGTCTTTCCTACCTGTGGGTATCGGGGAGGCAACCTCGCTGATATTTTGGTGGGCGACGCCCGCGACGTCTCACGCTGGCGTCGCCCTTTATGTCTTTCCAGGCGACGCCTCGGGCGTCTCATGTTGGCGTCGCCTTGGGCGTCATCCTTACCTTGACATTGACTTTGACCTTGGCCTTGGTTGACGTCTGAGGACAGCGGAGAGCTCAAGGTTCTCCCCGTTTCATCCTCGTGGCACTTCTTGTATGGCTGATGGGACGTTCAGTCATTCGACTTGGTCCACGTGGCGCTCCTTGTATGGCTGATGGGACGTTCAGTCATTCGATTTGATCCTGACTCCTACTGTGCCCCTAATCCACTTTCGACGGCGCATCGTACCATTGGGCATTCTGTCGATACGACGGGTTCTGAGTTTAACCAGGGATGCCAGGGCCATCCTTCCATCTGCTGCCACGTGGCTCGATCGTGCGGTGCATCCATTCGTGTCGTTCAATGCTCTAACTGCCATACTTCTACTTGCGTCGTTTGGCGCTCTAACCGCTTTATTTAACTCTTCAAACTCTGAAGCTATTCTCTGCTACCATCCTCGACGGGCGCCGCCTCTTCCACGGGCGCCGCGTCGTCAGGGCCTTCCTCCATGGGTTCATCTGCTTCGGGCGTCGCCTTCGCCGGTATGGCCTCGTTAGGCGTCGACCCAGCGGGCGTCGCCTCAATCATCGTCGTGTCCGTGCTCGGTGGACGTTCATATACCATGAACACGCCTCTCTTCGTTTTCAGGCTGTTCTCATAGCATTTCCTTGCCTCCTCCTGGTCTGACTTGATGACTATCACCTTGCCACTGAGGTCCGGCAGCTTCATCTTCATGTGGCGTGTGGAGGACACCGCGTTCAAACGGTTTAACGCCGGCTTGCCCAGCAAAATATTGTAGGCGGAGTTGGCGTTCACGACCAGGTACCGGATGCTTTCGGTACGTGAGGCCTCTCCATCCGTGAACGTAGTCCTCAACTCCAGGTAACCCCGGACTTCCACCTGGTTATCCGCAAACCCATACAGGCACCCCGTGTAGGGCCTCAACAGGTCGGGGGCAACCGTAACTTATTAAATGTCGACAAGAACATGACGTCTGCCGAACTTCCCTGGTCGACAAGCACTCTGTGCACCTTTCTTCCGGCTGTGACGACTGAGATGACAACGGGGTCGTTATCATGGGGTACCACATCTTGGAGATCTCCTCTCGTGAACACGAGATCCGACTCCCATGGCTCACCCGAGATTCTCTCTTCGATTGAATTGACCCCCCTCGCGTATTTCTTCCGCTGGGAGGCGGTGGGTCCCCCGCCGGAAAAACCTCCAGCAATGGTGTGGACCTCGCCAAGCACAGGCATCTCGTGTGCTGGTTCTTCCGCCGGCGGCGGCAAGGTGGCGGTCGTTGTGGGCTCCGCGATATAATCCTTCAAAAACCCAGTTCTCACCAGCTCATCTAGCTGGTAACCCAACGACAGGCAGTTATCAATGTGGTGCCGAAAGCCTCGTGGAACTCGCACCAAGAGTCTTTGCGAGGCCCTAACACCTTGTCAGTTTTCGCCGGTCGCCTCAGCCTCTCAGCTATATTAGGCACGGCGATCAGGTCCTTCAGCTCCACCACATGCTTGGATCAAGTCTAATCTCTTGGCATTGCAAGAAACAGGCTTGTGTTGCTCTCTCTACAGCAGAGGCAGAATACATAGTTGCTGGAAGTTGTTGTGCTCAAACGTTATGGCTAAGGCAGCAGCTAAGTGACTTTGGAATTTTATTAAACAAGATACCTATAAATTGTGATAATACTAGTGCTATAAATCTGTCTAAGAATCCTGTCATGCACTCAAGGACTAAACATATTGAAATTAGACATCACTTTCTAAGAGAACATATAGCTAATGGAACTTGTGATATAAAATTCATTGGCACTGAATTTCAATTAGCTGATCTATTCACTAAACCTCTTGCTAAAGACAGGTTTTATTTTCTTCTAAATGAATTGGGTATCATTAGCTTAAATTGTCCTCTGCAGTAAAAATTTCAATCTGTTACTTTATTTTTTAACATGTTTTGTTCCCTGTTTCAGAATCACAGCTGTGACTAGGAAAGAGAAAGATTTATTTTCTCTCTCTCTCTCTCTCTCTCTCTCTCTCTCTCTCTCTCTCTTTATCTTTGACTGCTTTTACGATTATTAACCAGCAGGTCTATGCAAATTAGCGTGTCGGTATCCTAACTGATTGGATACTGTGTAGGTGCAACAGATTTGATTTAACAAAATCTGGTTCCAATATATTCTTACGTAAATCAACACCTGAACCTGTTGCACCACAAGAATAAAATCTGAAGCATATCTGTTTGATTTGATTTTCTTTTAACCCATAATTCTTGAAATCTGATTAAATTGATTTCCTCTAAAATTTGTGATTTTTTTTTTCTGAGTTAAAGCTCTATATAAACCTAGCACTAATCAATTGTCTCTCACACCTTCTCATCTAAGCTACGTGTTGTCCAGGTTCAAAATAGATTACTGTGCTTAATTTCTATTTTGAAGTGATCATGTGAAATGTTACTAACCCTTCTTCTAGCTGATTTTTCTTTAGGTGACTAAGTGCAGATAACAACAGATCAAGCATGGCATCCTCCTCACACAGAAAGAAGAAATCCAAAGAACAATCTAACAGTAGCCAAGGCATCCTGGAAAAATGGTTTGCAGGAGATTCTGAAGCCATGACTAGGTTCATCCATGAGACAAGCAGAAAGCAAGTCAATGCGCCCAAGGTGCTGGAATTTTCATGGTTGAGGGAAGACAATCTGACTGAAGCAAAAACTCTGCTCAAGCATCAAAAGCTGAAAAACTTCCTAGAAATGACTGGAAATGTCTATCCAGACTTGGTGAAAGTGTTCTACAACAATCTGGTTCAAGACGGCAAAAATCTGGTCTCCCATGTGAAAGGTGTGAAGCTGAAAATTACAAGAGAAATATGGAGCAATGTGGGAGGAATCAAGTATTCAGGAATGAAGGTTAGCAAAGGGAATACTGCTGGAATTCAAGGGTTCAACAAAATGCAGTTTTATAGGAGTTGTGTTAGAAACCCTGCTGAACCAGTAGCCAGATTTCATGCTGGAAATCTCAGAATAATTCCAAGAATCCTAGCCTACATAATTGCTTGGCAGCTTACTCCAAACGGAAGTAATCATGCTACTCTTCATGGAGAGGATTTGATTCTGCTGTACTGCATAATAAATCAACTCAAGGTAAATTGGGTGAGTACAATGGTAGAGCATATGCTCAAATCCACAAGGCTTCCAGATTACTGTTTTCCATATGCTATTTTTGTGTCAAAGCTAATTGATTATTTTGAAGTTGACACTGCAAATGAGAGAAATGACACCATTAAGGCAGCAAGTGAAATAGACAACTCCACTCTCTTGAAGATGGGGTTCCAAAAGGAGGATGACAGCTGGGTATTTAGAAGGAATGCTGCAAATAGAGCTGAGAATGAAGCAGCTGATCCAACAAATGAAGAAGAAGAAAATGCTGATGGGGTGCAGCATATGGATGAATCACCAGTGCCCTCTTCTGGAAATGAGGATGTTGCTGCTACAAGCCAAAATGCATTGGTTGCATATGAGGAACCTGTGTATAGAGGTGAACCTCTGTCCATGTTCGAAAGACAAGTTCTAAGCAGGCTGGACATACTCACATATGACCAAAAGGCACATTATGAAATGGCTCAAACCAGGTTTCAACACTTGGATGACCAAATTGAAGGAGTTCAAGAGCAGCTAGCTGAGCTTTACTACCACAACAAGTGATCCTATTTCATAGTCTTTATCTTTTATATCTTGTTGAATAATTTGGGTTTAGTCTGTTTGTCTTTATTTTGCACTGGTTTTAATTGGTTTTATTTTGGGTTGTAATAGAACTCTATACTGGTTATTTGTTTGAACTGTTATGAATGTCTATGGTATGTCTTTATCCCATGCCTTATTCTGTTTGATGAATCCAAAGGGGGAAAATAACAGAGAAACAACTAAAAAAGGTTGATGTTCTGGTTCAAGCTGCAGGGAGGTAGCACAAAACTCACACAATGCTATATTCTGTTTTTATTTCTAAATGTTGTTGCTGTGCAGGTTTTGGCAGTTAGTACAGTGCTGGTTTTGATCATCAAAGTATGAAAAGCAAAGGGGTTTTGTCTCCATCAAACAAGGGGAGATTGTTGAAGATGGATGAAGCTCATTTCTACCTAGTCTTAGTGTGTTTGATGTAGATGTTAGCTAGTTTGCTTTGTAGGTTGCTATATGTCTTAGATGATTCTGTTGTTTAGGCTTGTGGGTTGTCAAGGTTGCCTTTTGCTGCATGACCCATCCTAGATGCCAAATCAAGGTAGTAAGATCAAGCTCATGATGTGGTTAAACGGTTTTGGAAAATCTTTTTGAAGTTTTTTTAAATGGTTTGATTCAGTACAAATATAAATTTGTTTTATTGAGAAGCAATCGGTTTATTTCTTCTCTATTAAAGGCTTTTCAAAAATTCTGTTAGGGAACCAAAGGTACAACTCAGTCTGTTATTTCAGTTAAGCTGAGCTGGCAGCTTTATAAGCTTTTAACCTGTTGTTTTTTAGAATCAATCTGTTGTTTTGCTAACTGCTCTGTAACTGTTTTTTAAAAGTGGTGAGAAATTGTTCTCTATAAAATAAAATGCCCTTCTCACGTAAAGGGATGCTGAGCAATCACAGTTTTAACAAGAGATACAACATTTTGTGTGTGAGAAAGTGAATTGAAAAGGTTTTGCAAAGGTTTTTCAAAAGTGAAATACATGTGAGCTTGTTCTTGAAGAACCTTGTGCTGGATGAAGGTGCTGGTACTGTCTTGGAGCAAATAGAACAACTGGTTTATGTTCTTGCAACATTGTTTCAGGTGTAATTTTTTCCTTATTCATTTTTGTATTGGTTTTAAGTGTTAGTCACTCTAGATAGGGTTTCTTGGAGTGCAAGGTATGCTGGAATAATGTTTTTCAGCCTTGATTGTTGAGGTTCTTGAAGGGTTCAAGAACTGTTGTGTGTTTGTAATTGATTGTATCAGTTTTTAGTGGATTACACCTTGGAGTGAGGTGAACTGGACGTAGCTCTTGATGAGTGAACCAGTATAAAAATTCTTGTGTGTTTCTTTTCTCATCCCTGCTCTTAATTCTGTAATTTCACATAATCTGTCAAGAAAGGAATCTGTTATATTGAAACTAAATCTGTTAATTCTGGACTTGGTTAAATCTGCCGTTCTAACTTGTTAATCAATCCTCTAATCATAAATCAAACTGTTGTGTGAATCTGTAATAGGATTTTTTTTTTTTTTTTTTATCGGCAATATAATCTGTAATAGGATAAGAAGGGTGAACTGGTTCCTTTAACTAAACTGTGACATTTGGTTCATTATTCTAGATGGATTATGTTAAGTAAAAATTGATTAATCTTGTACCTTAAACTAAAACTTTATAAACTGAGAAAGTGAATCAATTTGGTTATGGTATTGCTGCTGGTTGATCTAAACTGTGCCGATCTTGTTTTAATTGTGATAGATTCATCTGTAAAAACAATATGTTCCATTTAATATCAATCTGTTCTTTTCACCTCTGTTACATAGTAAATTAGATTGTTTTGCGAAAATTTGATAAGCTCAATTCATCCCTCCCCTCTTGATCTTAGAAACTGCTTAACTCTAACAAGCCACTCATGACAGCTCCTTCAATCTTCATTCTTGATCTGGATTGCATAAGAAGGGCTGATATGAGCAAGTTCTTCTCTTTCTCTCAGTAGTCTCTCTCTATAAAAACCTTATCTTTTTCCACCTCTTCCTTTTGAGTTGTGTTTCAAATTTATATAATGAACTTTAGCTCAAGCTAGCCAATTTAGCTTAAGCTAGATCTTTCGGTGCATTTTTAGCTGGACCTTTAATCAACTATGGACAGTT
Source organism: Phaseolus vulgaris (assembly GCF_000499845.2). Lineage (NCBI taxonomy): Eukaryota > Viridiplantae > Streptophyta > Magnoliopsida > Fabales > Fabaceae > Phaseolus > Phaseolus vulgaris. The sequence goes on along the minus strand of NC_023758.2, from coordinate 16,829,236 downwards.
TTAGCTTGAGCTAAATCCTCTAGCTTGAGCTAAATCTTCTTGTGATCCAAGCTAAATCTTCTTGTGATCCAATTAAGTTTTTACTTTTTTTTCTTTCAATGCCAGCTTGAATACATTCTTTCAATGCTTCATATTCATCTGCAATTTACACAAATTTGAGATTAAATTTCTTCATTTGTTTCTTGTTTCAAAATATATAATCAGATTCAATAATTCTCAGATTAGGGTAATTTTCTTACATTAAGCAACAATTAAGTTCCAAAGTGTTCAATTTTATCAATCATAAAAACTACACATTGGCACTTATCAACCAAACACATAAGATACCGATCCATGAGAAACTGAACACCATCTCGGGAGGAGTTTTTGGAGGAGGGAGTTCTGCTTCCAAGTGTAAGCGATACGCGAAAGTAGTAATGACTGTGGAGGCAAGGATGCCCAACCATCAATCAAAGCCCACTCTCTGTTTTACGAGCTCTGACCTAGAGGACATGGTTTCTCACGAGGATGATCCAGTGGTGATATCTGTTGTCACCGTGGGAAGGAAGGTACACCGAGTTCTCATTGATCAGGGAACCTCAGCTGATGTGATGTTCTGGTCAACATTCAACAATTTGCAGTTATCTCCTGACCAGCTAAAGTCGTACGATGGTTGCTTGTTTGGCTTTGCAGGAGATCAAGTGGAAGTGCGGCGATACTTCGAGCTAAGGACGACATTTTCTGATGGCACCATAGCTCGGACAATTAACATTAGGTACATTGTGGTTAATGCCTCTTCAGCTTATAATTTGCTTTTGGAGAGACCTTTTTTGAATAGGTTGGATGCAGTGTCTTCAACGAGGCACATGAAGATGAAGTTGCCTTCACTTGATGGAGGAGTGGTCACCATCAAGTCTGATCAGAAGACGGCGAGGAAATGCTACGAGAGTAGCTTGAAAAGTAAAAGGGGAAAATGCTGTTGAACATGGGAGCTTTGATGTTTCAAATCAACATGAAGCCTGAAGATGTCCTGCTTTTTGGTTTGGGTTTAAATTAGTATGTTTAGAATCTTTGTTAAGATCAGTTCTAATTCCTACACAAAGCTTGATCAATCAGTTTTAAAAGAAACAAAGTGTTTTTCCAAGCATAGGGAAAACAACCAGTTGATTTATCGAGATAATCGGTTGTTTGTCACTTAGTTGGCTTGAGGTTTTTAAAACTTCTTTTTGAATTAGTTATGCAACTACTTGACTCATTCAACCGGTTAAATCGTGGTTTCAACCGGTTAAATGTGTGTTCTCATAACAATTTTTTAAAAATTTGTTATAACTGATTCAGTGATTAAAATTGCCTTAAACGACTACATTTCAAAGCTATAAATATAGTCTCTCTTTCAAAGAAAAATACACATTCAAATACAAAAAGTATTGATACAGATTTGATATCAAAGAAAGAGATTTGTTTTTGAAAGGAATTTTTCAAAAGTGCAAGATTGTTCTTCAAGCTTTGCTGTGGTAACAAGTTTTGATCATAGGAGTTTCCTGTATTGTGCAAATCCAGGTGTTTTCTATCCTTGTTTAGTTACTTGGAATAGTACTTCTTTTTAACTGCTGTGTGTGTTTGAAATCCTGTAAAGACAGAGGGTTGTTCTGTCTTGAGGTGTTTGGTGTTTCAAAGAGGGTGAGTGAATCTTTTGGGTTGCAAGGTTACCTCTTTGCGTGTGTTGTAATCTGGTATTGGTTACTAGTGGAACTCAGAGGTTTTCTGAGAACGGGATGTAGCTCCATGTGAGTGAACCAATATAAACCTATTGTATAAATCTCTCCTTCTCTCACACTCTCCATAACTGTTTGATAATTTCATTTCGGCTGGTGGCATAAACAACCGATTAAAACGAAGGTTTAACCGGTTAAAATTCTGATATCTGTTTTTGTTGGATTGTTTGATTGCTTTCCTTAATTGCTTATCTGGATTGTTTGATAAAGATTCATTCTAAATCAAGAGTTTGCGAAAATCTCTCATAAAAAAATTCACCCCTCTTGTTTAAGCCATCAATTCTTACAATTGACATCAAGAGCTAGGTTCTTGAAAAATACTCAAGTTCTTGTTTCTGTTTTTTTTTTTTCTGAAAAATCTTTTTGATGGCTGACAAAATGTATTTTGGGGAAGGTGCTTTTTTTGAATAAACCACCTCTGTTCTGTGGTAAAATATATCCAATATGGTGCATAAGAATGAAGTTCTTTATTGAATCATTAAATAAGGAAATTTGGAATGTTATTTCAAACAATGCCTACATGCATATGCCTGAAAATAACTCTGCATCATCTAAAAAAGAACACCTTGACTGTATTGCAAAGAATGTAATTGTTTCTGCTCTAGATTCTGATGAATTGCTCAAGATTGCAGAATGTATCTCAACTAAAGAGATGTGGGATACGCTTGAGAAATATCACAAGAATCCAAGGAGTGCTTTGGTAGACAAGGAAAAATCTTTTGCTGATTCATCTTCTTCAAAAACCAAGATGGAGGTCTGTCTCATGGTAAAGGAAGAATCTGGATCAAACCAAGTACATCTTCTTCCAACAATTGTGAAAATTATTTTCAACTTCTTGATGCTTTCCAAGAAACTCATAAAGAAGCTAAAAGATTAGCCCTTTTAAATAACCGATTGAAAAGTGAAAACAACAGGTTGAAAGAGAAAATCACAGTTCTGGAAAATGATTTGAATAATTCAAATGCTGATTTAAAAAATCTTGAACTGATTTATCAAAACTCATCTTGTAAATGTGATTCAAGTTTTTGTAAAAACTGTGAGTCTTTACAAAAGAAAGTTTTATATCTTGTGAAAACGGTTGATAAAATTTCAAAAGGGAAATCAAATTTTGAAGATGTGTTAGCATCTCAAACCTGTGTGTCCCGACCAGTCCTCGGTCATCAACCCCAGTGACTAACCTTAGACATCGGACACCAGTGCCTAATAGTGGAAGTGGACCATGTAAAGTGGGCCCCAGACGCACCTATCAGGGTATTAGTCAGTCTTCGGACATCAGTACCATAGACCTCGACGTCAGAAGGAGAGATCGGACCTCGCCAACAGAGGGAGAGATCGAATGTCGACGACCTAAATAGTTATACCGGGCCACGTAAAGTGGGTCCCATAATTATACTAAGTTATTAGTTAAACATCGTATAAGAGGGAAGCCTAAGTCACGAGGGATCCATGAACGTGGCGTGTATAGCGCATACAGGCGCGACACGAGTAAATAATCCTTGGAGGCGCTAAGGCCCATTAGGGTTAGGGTTTCCAGGGGAAGTTGCATGCATGGCACGTAAATACTTAGGGCACCCGCAAAAACAGATGGCGCCAAAGATTAGGTGCACAAGTTTGTACCGAGGTAGCCACTCTGTTAGTCGTTGCACTCCAGTTAAAGGAAGTTCTATGTGTCAGATACGCTAAGATTATGTAAATAGCGGCGCAAGGACGTTCCCCAGTGAACCCTAGACAAGGGTAACAAAAACTAAGGTAAACCCTAGTTTCAACCTCTATAAAGGGTGCTAAGAGCCCTAACAAGGTACACAGTTTCTAAGGCTGAAACTACTTTACACACTTGGTGTTTCTTTGCCCTAATACTGACTTGAGCGTCAGAGTGCAAATGACCGTCAAGGCGCCTTTTGTCTTTGCAGGTGAGAGATTCTCTAATCAAGGAAGTACGATTCTGCGGCGAGAACATTTGGCGCCCACCGTCTGGCTCGCTAAAACAAGGTCTCACTCACAATCATATTAAGAGTTCTTACCAACAATATGAGGGGCATGAGCAAGGATCTGTTGCGCCCACTGGAGGGGACAACGTTAGCACGCAACAACTCCTGGAGACCAGGCGCACCTTCCAAGAGGCGGTGGTAGCATCTAGGGTTGAGATTGCTGCATCACGTGCAGACAACGAAGAACTGCGCAGGAATTTGCAACAAGCAGGGAAGCGCGTGGTGGACGAGCGTGCCCCACCCATATCGCTCAGGGCACGCCCCATGCCGTTCTCTCAGGCGATTATGGATACGGTGTTGCCAACCACATCTCTAGGTCGAAGGTCACCATCACAGGTGTAGAGGACCCAAAGGTTCATCTCACGGTGTTCCACACCCAAATGATGCTCACAGGGGGGTCTGACGCTGTGTACTACAAGCTGCTTATGAGCACGTTGGCAGGTGCGACATTGGAGTGGTTCGTCAGCCTCCCCGATGGAAACATCACTACCTTTGACCAGTTCACGATGCTGTTCAGAGAACAATACCTCGTTAACAGGGCTTCCACTAGAATCTTTTATGATGTCTTTGACATTAAACAATACCAGGGTGAGTCCTTAAAGGAGTTCTTGAACAGGTTTGGAGTCCAGGTAGTGCGGTTGAAGCCCACAGATGAGGCTATGACGGTGCACGCCTTCGTCAAGGGAATGCTACCAGGACCTCTCAGTGAATCATTGCTAAGGTTTTACCCAAAGACGTTTAGCGAGATCTGGCATCGGGCTTTTGCGCACATCGCTTCAGACGATCGAGTTACAGAGAAACGTGGTCTCATTGATCCTGTCCGACCTCGAGCAGCAGGTCGACCTTAGCCCATGAGGGTGCACGAGGCGACCACAGAGAAGAAGGGCGCGTGCAAACCCTACGAAAAGCCTTAGACGGGAACGTGCACGTGAAGGGACCCGCCTCCAAAATATGACTTTTGTGTAGAACTCAAGGAGTTGATCGCTATTCTTAGCATAGCAGTAAGACTGAAGGTACCCGCAAAGACCGACAGAGAGATGGGGCCCAACAAGAACACTAGGGTGCGAATTTCACCAAGCATATGGCCACTATATAGGCAACTGCTTGGCCTTGGTGCACCAACTGGATGAGTTAGTGAAAAACGGCTTCTTGAAGGACTACCTTCAGGAGCCGTAGGATGATCAGGCGTTGGTAACCGCAGGGGCAGATCAGGGGCACGAGGTGCCCATTCACGGGGAAATCAACACCATTTCGGGAGGATTTTCAGGAGGAGGATGCACCGCCTCCTAGCGGAAGAAGTACGCGCGATAGGTGATGGAAGTAGAAGTACATGAGGTAGATCAGACTCCCGATGTCGACCTCCTCTTCACCAAGGATGATCGCCAAGATGTCATACCCCATGACAATGACCCGGTAGTGATTTCGGTAGTTATAACAGGGAGAAGGGTGCATCACGTCCTCGTAGACCAAGGAAGTTCGACCGACGTGATGTTCTGGTCGACCTTCAACAATTTGTAGTTGTCTCTAGACTAGTTGAGACCCTATACCGGGTGCTTGTATGGTTTTGCTGGAGACCAGGTGATGGAGATCAAGATCAAGAGAACATAAAGGCCAATCAACAAGATCAAGAAGAGGTGGAGGCACAAATAGAAGACGCCCATGGAGGTCAAAGTCCACCTCAAAGGCTTACAAGAAGCATGTTTAAAGCTTTAGGAGCTAGAGGACATTTATTTTCTCTTTTTGTAATTTCTTTAGTTGAAGGTGCTTAGAGGGAAACTTTAGAAACCTCTATTGTTATAGCATCTTTTAGGCTTTAGTTAGGAGCTTTAGGGGGGGTGTGTTAGTAGATAGGTGTAGAAGTAGAATAGGAGGTGCCAAAGTGCAGGAAGGAGTCACACCTTCCTCATGACTTGAAATAGGCGCCGGTTTTAGCTTGCTTTAGGAGGGAAATATGAATTGTTTTAGCTTGCATTTTCAGCACCTTAGGCTATAAATAGAGGTGCTCTCTTTGTAAAATGGAGATTTGAATTTATCTAAAGAAACTATACTCAAAATTGGAGTGAGCATTGGAGAGGTTTTGAGCCTTCTTCTCTAGTCTTATCTTGAAGGATCCATGGTGTCCTCAAGTGGCGGCAACACTCTCATCTAGGAGCAACCACACTTCTAGTGGCGAAATCATTCATCATTCATCCATCTTCATGAGCATTCTGTGGTTTAAATTTCCTAATCCAGTTCGCTCTACATCATTCCAGTTAAATCAGTGAATATTAAGCACAGTTTGCATTAAATTTTTTTTTTCAGTAGCTAAATTTTTGTTTTCTTCATCTACTCTAGTGCTTTTCCTTAAGTATTCTTTTGTGTGCCTACTTTTCTCATTGAGTTCTTTATTTTCTTGATTGTCTTTCATTCTTACACTTTGAGTTTGTCTTACATATAGTTTTCCTTTTGCAATTACCTTTCCTTGCTTATACCTTTTCTTGTTTGTCTTTATTGTTTCATTGGTTTTGTGGTGGTTGCTTTTGAGATTGGTGTGTGTACCGCCCTGGAAGTCGGAAGTGATGACGTGGCACCAAGCCACAGAGTAGGCGTGTGGATAAGGCGCCAGAGTGGCAGAAGGGAAGGAAGTCGGGTGGTTCCTGCAATCGCCAGTTATTAAGTTGGCGTGCTCCGATCTTCAGCATGCCAGGCGATCGCCCAGTTGAGGATGAAGTCGCTAGATGTGAACTCAGGCGACCAAGTGATTGGAGATCGCCAGAACAAGCACATCGCCGAAGATGAAGGCGGTGCAGATTATGAAGGCGGCCGGCGAGACCACAGGGAAGGTGTACGAGAGCACCCTAACTCGCCCGTTCCAGTAGAGATCGCACTCTTAAGTTAGCTATGCATTGGGCAGAACCATGCATAAGTAACTTAGCCAAAAGGAGAGTCAGAAGCAGCGCCCAAGTCAAGGAGGCTCCAGATGGTGGCACGTGTACGACCGGATGCGAGCCACGTGTCCAGGTCTGTAACTGCCAGGAGAGAGAAAGTGACCAGGTATATAAGAGTTCTCAACGAACTTTCTGAGGTACGCACGTTCAGAATATACTCTTTACGCTTGCGAGTTCTAGAGCTTACTGTGAGAGAGAACATTGCACGGTTCCTTGAGATTTCTTGAGTGTTCTTGCTCTTAGTATTTGGTGGTGCTGTCACTGACTTGGGCGTTGGAGTGCGATCGGTCGCAGCGGCGCCGCTCTGTTCTTTTGCAGGTTCTTGAGGTGGATCTCGAAGAAGAACGGAAGCTTGAAGCGGTGCACACGTCGATCCTTTGACGAGGCAGTTTCCAGCGTTCTGGTCAACAGGCAGGATCATCAGGCGCTCACCGTGGGGCCGTGTAAAACTTGCTCCCATCCACAGCGTGAGTTCTTGGAGGTTTTCGAAGTTTTCTGCGTGGTTGTGTGCTGGTGCACCCATCGTTCGCTGTTTGCTTGAGATTCGTTCGGTGGAGTGAGGTTTTTCTGCTGTTTACGCGTGATTTGTTCGGTGGAGTTGAGTTCTTGCGATCGTTTGGTTATCCGCGGGAAAAACGGTGGTTTCTGGTGGAGTTGCAAGTTTGTTTGAAGGTTTGTGGTGTTTTCGAGTTTTCTTGCGGAGTTTCGCACAGTTTTTTCCGGTTGATCGCTGAGTCGATCGTAGCTGAAGTAAGTGTCGTTCGCTGCATTCTGTGATTCGCTGAGTTTCATGAGAAAAATGAGAAGCAATCGTTCAAGTCCAGTTGCGCCCGTCGCTGCTGAAGGCGCCACAGCCATGACCATGGCATAGATGGCAGAGAGGATGCGTTCGTTGCAGGCAACTGTGGAAGCCTCACGCCTAGAACAGGCGAGAATGCATGAGGACCTGGTCGCCTCTCCCGCCAGGAATGAGGAGCTCAGCAAGGAGACTGAGGAGCTGCGTCAAGCTCTTCAGGAGCAGCAAGGGCGTTCTTCTGCTGAAGAGGTTGCGCCGTCGTCGCCACCTCGTGTTTTTCCTATGCCTTTTGTTCAGGCGATTACTGACACGCCTATTCCTGCAAGCGTGGTTCCGGTTAAGGCTGTTTTCACCGGCGTGGAGGATCCTGAAGCTCATCTCACCACGTTCCATACGCAGATGATGCTGTCAGGGGGATCAGACGCCGTGTATTGCAAGATGTTTGTGAGCACGCTCCAGGGAACGGCGCTGGAATGGTTTGTGAGCCTGCCCAACGGTCACATAACCAGTTTTCAACAGTTCTCGAAGATTTTCGTCGAGCAGTACATTGTGAATAAGGCACCGCCCAGGGTGTCTTATGATTTGTTCGATATAAGGCAATATCAGGGAGAGTCCCTCAGAGACTACCTGAATCGCTTTGGGGCGCAGATGGTCAGATCGCCGGCCAAAGATGAAGAAATGCTGGTCTATGCATTCAAGAAGGGCGTGTTGCCGAGACCATTCTGTGAGGCGTTGATCAGGGCACACCCCGCCACGTTTGCTGAGGTTAGGCGACTTGCGGTGGCCCACATCGCCGACGAAAGCGAAGTCGCCGAGAAGAGGGGAAGCGTGGCTCCCGCCAGGCCACGCGCCCAGACGAGGATCCAGCCGCAGAGGGTGCTGGAGACAGATGCGGCCAGGAGGGATCAGAGGACTCGCCATCCTTATGATCCAAGGAAGAACAAGGGTAGGGGCCAGGGACGCCAGCAACCAGCACGCCGGGAATACAATCGCCCGCCTAAGCACAAGTTTGTCATGGGATTGGCGGATCTGATCGCCATTCCCAATATATCTGCGAGGTTGAAAGCGCCAGAAAAGGTGGGCGACAAGGTGCTGGGACCAAAACCAGACGCCTGGTGTGAGTTTCACCAGGGCTTTGGCCATACAGTGGACTCGTGCTTAGCATTAGGATACCAGCTCGACGATCTGGTAAAGAGCGGGTTCCTAAATGATTAGTTGCTGGACAGAAGGACGGGGGGTGCGTCGAGCTCCCAGCCAGCAGGTGCTGAAGCTCAGCAGCACGAGATGCCTACGCACGGAGAAATCCATACGATTGCAGGGGGTTTCTCAGGAGGTGGATGCACCGCATCACAGAGGAAGAGGTATGCAAGGTCTGTGATGACGGTGGATATGTTTGAAGACCACTCGCCGGAAGTGGATATCACATTCACCAAGCAAGATCTCCGGGATGTTGTGCCTCATGACAACGATCCCATAGTAATTTCGCTGATAACAGCAGGAAGAAAGGTCCACAGGGTGCTGGTGGACCAAGGAAGCTCGACAGATGTGATGTTCTGACCGACTTTCACGCAGCTAGAACTGCCCCTTGACCAGCTGAGGCCCTATGGAGGGTGTTTGTATGGGTTCGCTGGTGACCAGGTGGAGGTCAGGGGGTACATAGAACTCAGGACAACGTTTACAGATGTGGCGGGTTCAAGAACGGAGAAAATCAAGTACCTCGTTGTAAACGCTCCTTCAGCATACAACATCCTGTTGGGAAGGCCCACGCTCAACAGGATAGGTGCCATACCATCGACCCGGCACATGAAGGTGAAGTTGCCATCCATGGAGGGGGTGGTTATCACCATCAAATCCGATCAGAAGGAAGCAAAGAAGTGCTATGAGAATAGCCTGAAAAACAAGAGATCGGTGAGTTACGTAATAACCACCCCGCCTCCTGGCGTGAAGCCCAGATCGACGGTAACAGAAGAGACCGCCAGAAGGGACGTGGAGATGGTGGATGCTGAGCCAGGGGATGGGAATGCCGTTCTGGAAGAGGAAGAGGCAAGGAATCGCCCTGAGGAAGCGAGAGAACTGGGAATCGCCAGGGCGGTGATCGCCAGAGAAACCAGACCGAAACCTGTCGAGCAGTGGCTCGAGAGAGAAATCGGGGGAAAGATCTTCAAGCTGGGAAGATCCCTGGAGGTTGAGCTCCAAGACGAGATCGCCAAGGTGATTGAGCGGCATCTGGACGCATTTGCATGGTCCGCTTTGGACATGCCCGGGATCGACCCCGACTTCTTGTGCCATCATCTGGCGATGGATAATTTGGTGAGACCAGTGCGACAAAGAAGAAGAAAGTTCAACGAGGAGAGGAGGCAGGCGATCAGGGACGAAACACAGAAACTCCTCACTGCGGGCCACATCAGGGAAGTCCAGTACCCTGAATGGTTGGCAAATGTCGTGCTGGTGAAGAAGAGCAACGGGAAATGGCGCATGTGCGTCGATTTCACCAACCTGAACAAAGCTTGCCCAAAGGATTCGTATCCTTTACCAAGCATAGACGCCCTGGTAGATAGTGCTGCAGGGTGTAAGTTGCTGAGCTTCCTGGATGCCTTCTCGGGGTATAATCAGATCAAGATGCATCCCATGGATGAAGAGAAGACAGCCTTCATGACGGAGAGATCATGCTATTGCTATAAGGTGATGCCGTTTGGGCTGAAGAACGCGGGGGCCACGTACCAGAGGCTGATGGATCGAGTACTTGCACCAATGTTGGAAGGAACGTGCAAGCGTACGTCGATGACATGGTCGTGACCTCGCCGGAAAAGTGCAAGCACGTTGCAGACTTGGAAGAATTGTTCACGACGATCGCCAAGTTCAGCTTAAAGCTCAATCCAGAGAAATGCATTTTCGGCGTGGAGGCTGGAAAGTTTTTGGGTTTCCTCCTGACTGAAAGAGGCATAGAGGCCAACCCTGATAAGTGTGCCGCCATCTTGGCGATGAGGAGCCCAGCTACGGTGAAAGAAGTCCAGCAGCTAATAGGTCGGATGGCAGCCCTGTCTCGCTTCGTGTCAGCTAGCGGAGAAAAGGGCCATCCCTATTTTCAGTGCCTGAGGCGCAATAATAAGTTTGTTTGGACGAAAGAGTGCGAGGAAGCTTTCGTCAAGCTGAAGGAGTATCTGGCGAGCCCGCCGGTTCTGTGCAAACCGCTGGTGGGAACCCCTCTCAGGTTGTATTTTGCTGTAACTGAGAGGGCGGTGAGTGCGGTGCTCGCCCAGGATCAAGATCAGGCTCAGAAGCCTATTTATTTTGTGAGTAAGGTGTTGCAGGGCCCCGAGACGAGATATCAGGCCCTGGAAAAGGCTGCGCTGGCGGTGGTATTTTCGGCGAGGAGGTTGCGCCACTACTTCCATAGCTTCACAATACTGGTGATGACTGACCTGCCAATCCAGAAGGTCTTGAAGAAGCCGGACGTTGCGGGAAGGATGGTGAAGTGGGCAGTAGAATTGTCAGAGTTTGATATTAAATATGAGCCCCGAGGCCCGATTAAGGGGCAAATCTTTGCAGATTTCGTGGTCGAGCTCTCATCTGAGGCAACGCGAGTTGAAGGGGACGATTTCCGTTGGGTACTCTCGGTGGATGGATCGTCCAACCAGCAGGGTAGCGGTGCTGGAGTTATTTTGGAAGGACCCAACGGTGTGCTGATCGAACAATCTCTGAGGTTTGCCTTCAAAGCCAGTAATAACCAAGCAGAGTATGAAGCGCTGATCGCCGGGATTTTGCTGGGTAAAGAGATGGGAGCCAGGGTGCTGATGGCTAAGAGTGACTCGCTGCTAGTCACGGGGCAAGTAACAGGCGAGTTCCAGGCTAAAGATCCACAAATGGCGGCTTACTTGGAGTATGTGCAGGAATTGAAGAGTTCCTTTGCCTCCTTTGAAGTAGTGCAGGTGCCCAGAGAGCAGAATGCCTGAGCTGACTTGCTAGCCAAGCTCGCCAGTTCAAGCAAGGGGGGTAGACAGAGGACGGTGATTCAAGAAACTCTGAAGACGCCAAGAGCATTTGTGGCAGATCACCTGGTTCTTCAGATAAGCAAGTCGACGGAGAAGGCAGCGAGAAGTCATAAGTCCCTGACGCAAGAAACGTTGAGATCGCCGAGAGTTAGAGCATGTCGAGGTGAGAAGGTGAACATGACGCAGGTATGTGCCATCCATGAGCCAGACACCTGGATAACGCAGTACAAGCGATGCCTGGGAGATGGCCTTCTCCCACTGGATCCGACAGAGGCTAGGAAGGTAAAGAAAAATTCTAGCAAGTACACGTTGATTGATGGTGATCTGTACAGGTTTGGGTTCACTCACCCACTCCTGGAATGTGTACATGGCGAGAAGTGCACGAGAATCATGGCAGAGCTCCACGAAGGTATATGCGGAAGCCACGTCGGGGGTCGAGCTCTGGCCGCGAGGACTCTCCGTGCAGGTTACTACTGGCCATCGATGAGAGAAGATTGCAAGAAGTATGCCCAATGTTGCAAACAATGCCAACAGCACGCCGATTGGCATAAGGCGCCTCCCGAGGAGTTGAAGTCGATCTATAGCCCTTGGCCGTTTCATACCTGGGGAATCGACATCCTGGGGCCTTTCCCGCTGGCGATCAGGCAGATGAAGTACTTGGTGGTGGCGATTGAATATTTCACCAAGTGGATCGAAGCAGAACCAGTGGCCCAGATCACCGCACACAAGATCGAAGGTTTCGTGTGGAAAAACATTGTGTGCCGGTTTGGAGTGCCTAAGCGCCTGGTGTCGGACAATGGGACTCAGTTTGCAAGCCATTTGTTGAAGAAGCTTTACGAAGGGGTGGGAATTCAACAAGTGTTTGCATCCGTCGAGCACCCTCAGACAAATGGCCAGGTGGAGTCAGCTAATCGGGTGTTGCTGAGAGGATTGAAGAGAAGGCTAGAGAAAGCCAAGGGAAGCTGGGCTGAGGAAGTGCCCCGTATAGTCTGGGCATACCACACCACCGAGCAGTCAGGAACCCACGAGACCCCGTTCAGCTTGGTATGGGTGTGATGCGATGATTCCAGTAGAGATTCAGGAGAGCTCGCCGAGATTCCAGAACTTCGTAGAGGAAGACTCGAATGAAGAGAGAAGGCTGAACCTGGATCTACTGGATGAGGTCAGGGAAGAGGCGAGATTGAAGGCTGAAGCGGTGAAGAGAAGGGTTGAACGAAGGTACAACTCGAGGGTGATGCCAAGGCAGTTTAGAGAAGGCGACCTGGTGATGAGGAAGGCCCACCAGTACGAGATGGAGAATAAACTGTCGCCCAAGTGGACTGGACCGTTCAGAATAATCGAGGCGCTCGGGAATGGCGCCTACCGCTTAGAGACATTGGAAGGAGGGGCGATTCCTCGCACTTGGAACGCCACGCACTTGAAGTTGTATTACAGTTGAGAACTTTGTAAGTAAAGATAAACACGAGTTACATTACAATGTCTCTGTTAAAACAGTTTGAAGGGGGCACTCTTTTTTCCCTAAGGAGGGTTTTTAACGAGGCCACCCAATAAAAGAAGAGTTTTCAAAGTACAAGTTGTTTTAGATTGCGTGCCTGTTCTTTTTAGAAAGTTTTGAAGAAAGACCTTGTCACTTATATGCGACTCAAGGCGAGTTAAAGATATATTGCATGCTTTCTAAAAAGTTTTAAGCCCGCATTGTTTTTCGGCGATCGGAGGCACCAGTTAAAAGACCTCAACGCCCTCGCGCGTCCTGAGGCAAGTTAAAGACCTCCTCGTCGTCGAGCGAGTGCGGGCAAGGAAGAGTGAAAAGTCCTCAGTGCTTCTGGGGGCGAGAAGATGTAACCCCTGGAGCAATGTAGAGGCACCAGTGAAAAGTCCTCAGTGCTTCTGGGGGCGAGAAGATGTAACCCCTGGAGCAATGTAGAGGCACCAGTGAAAAGTCCTCAGTGTTTCTGGGGGCGAGAAGATGTAACCCCTGGAGCAATGTAGAGGCACCAGTGAAAAGTCCTCAGTGTTTCTGGGGGCGAGAAGATGTAACCCCTGGGGCAATGTAGAGGCAAGTAAAAGACCTTCTCGCCTATGAGCGAGTTCAGGCGAGTAAAAACCTTCTCGCCTATGAGCGAGTTCAGGCGAGTTAAAGACCTTCTCGCCTATGCGCGAGTTCAAGCAAGATAAAATCCTTCTCGTCTCGAACGAGTTCAGGTATGGTGTTAAGGGTGGACGAAGTTTGGAAGGTGGCTAAGGCAGGTTCGAAGAGAGCGCCTAGCCACCCGGCCTGTGGTCCTGAAGTTCGGGAAGGTAGAGGAGGATCCGAAAGGCGCCTCTACCCCCAAATCAAAGAACAATGGCCAAGGCGTGAAGCCAGAAAGAACCTGATCGCCAAGAGTCTCTGGCGACCAGGAAAAGTTCAAACAGTGGCGAGAAAGTTAAAAGACCCGTTTTGATGGAGCAGATCGGGTGAAGCAGTGTTTAAGCCAGTAGCTGAGTCAAAGTTTGTTGCTTGAGGAATATTTTTACGATAAGGTTAATTGCCTTAAGTTTACGAATTGTTAAAGTGATTGTTGCTTAAGGCTGAAGTGGTTCAAAGCAGTTAAGTCAAAGGTCGTGCCTACAGTTTTGCTAAGTCATTTCTTTGGAATTAAACACGCAAGGAAAGTTGAAGCAATTGAAGAAGTTATAAGAGGAAAAGCGTAGACCTTTCTCATTAACAGTGAATATCAGTTCAAAACATATATACGAAAAGGCATAAAGTCTGTTACAAGTTATATACAAGGGAAAGTATAAAAGCAATGGATGGATTAAATTGATCAGTCTTCGGCGGGCACCACTTTTCCATCCACCACTTCATTATTCAGAGACACCATGCTGAGATCCAGATCAGGGAACAAGCAGGTGAATTGTTCCCGTGCAGCCTCGAATCCGACAGCCAGAATTTGGGCGGAACTCAGATTGAGATCTTCAATTTGCTTCTTAAGCTCTTCAATCTGTTTCTCGAGTTCTTCAGCTTGTTCTTTCAGCCCCTTATTCTGTTGCTCCAGCTCTTCAACTTGCTTTTTGAGTTGTTCGTTGGTTTCTTGAGCTTGGAGAAGGTCTTCAGCAACCTTCTTGGATTCCGCTTGCACTTGGCCCAATTCAGCAGCTATCTTTCCCTTCTCTTTGTTGGCCTCGGCGAGATCAGCTATGGCGTCGTCCCTTGCCTTTTCCACCTGCCCAAGGAGGGTCTCTCGGTCGGCTGACCTTTGCTCTAGCTTCTTCACCTTGACGGCGTCGGCCTTTATGAGAGCCTCCAGGTCAGCCACCCTGACGCGGTAAGGCACAATTTTGCTCTCCAGTTCAATTTTTTCTTGAGCCAGTTGCTGCACCTTATGACGAAGATTAGTGGCCTCCTTGCGCGCCAACCTGAGCTCAGTGCTCATCGCGTCTTCTACTCGGGAGTGCTCAATCTCCGCGAGTGTCAGATTGGCAGACAACTTCTCCACCTCGACCCTGATGGTGCTATTATCGGTTTTGAGGGAGAAGAGGTCGTCTTGGAGCCTCCTGGTGGAGCTCTCCACCGCTCTGGTTATGATGGCAGGGATGTCTTCTGCTATCGTCTTCAGCTTAGCAGATAGAGGCTCCCACATCCTCGTAACCTCAAGAGGGAGGTTTGCTGCTTGTAGAGGCGCTGTGGGAGCCTGTTGTTGGTTCTCGTCGCCACCTTCCTTAGCAGGTTCTTCAGTAGGCGCTTCTTAGCGTGGCGACGGAATCGGGGATTCAGTGATCAGAATCGGCGAGGTATGAGCAACCTCATCCCCGATTGGAGCAACCTCTGCGGCTGAGGCATTTGAAGGGGGACCCCCTCCAGCTGATACATATGGTATGGAGGCACTCGGGGGGTCCTCCATGAAATTTGGTTCTTGGGCCTCAACCGCAGGTGGCGCAGTGGCCAGCGGGATCGCTTGGACTGGTGAAACAGGAGCTTGTGGGGGTGGTGATGATGGAGGTGGAGCAGGCGTGGATGGTGGCGTTGACGTGGGAAGAGGGGGTGGTGCAGGTGGTGAAGAAGGTGCCACCCTCTTCCTCTTCGTCACAGGGCCATCTTCAGTGGCCTCGTCGTCCTCCTCTTCCTCTTCGTGGATCACTTGAGGAGCTTTCCTCTTAGGCCTTTTGAGGACGAGTTTTTTACGTTGGGCGGCGGGTTGGACATCAGAGGGAGTCGGGCCCTTAGGTGGCGATCGTCCGTGGGCGATGGCTTTCTCCACCACCGAGTTGGGCACTGTTTGAGAGCCCGTCGCCAACCCGTGGGTTCGGGCGAGCGCCCTTAATTCCGCGAGCTTGCCTTAGCCCAACATGTTATCTGCATAAAGCGAAAATACAGGAGTTAGTTCAAAGAAAAAAGTCAATGCACAAGGCAGTATGAAACAGCAAAGCGGATAAAGAGTGCAGAAAAATAAAACCAAAGTCTTGCGCGCAACGCACAAGACGCCCAGAAACAGTTGACAAAAGCAGTATTGAAACAACAGTTTAAATGTTCTAACCTATTCGAATTTCGAGTTGGTCCTCGTAGAATTCGAAGCAGATCAGGGTGGTGGTGAGGAAGGTGATGTTGGCCTCCGCCACACTTTTCCAAAAGAGACAGAGGTCCCTGTCCAATGCACCCATGCTGTCAGGACTTCTGGGCCTCCTGAAGCAGCTCTTAGACTCTTTCTTCCCTTTGTCCACCCAGTACAAGGGGAAGCCGTCGAGTAGGGAGGCGTCCTTGTCGTTAGGGCGCACTTGGACGAACTTCCCTTTCCAATCTTTATAGGACTGCTGGAAGATGGAGAAGATCGACCTCCCAGCGATCCCATTTAAGCTAACCCATAGGCGGTCTCCCGGGTGCTTGGCTTCGAAGAGAAACAAAAACACGTCTACAGATGCGGGCAACCCCAGGTGGTCGCACATCACTTGGAATGCTCGCACAAACGCCCAGCTATTGGGGTGAAGCTGGGCGGCGGCAATGTTGAGCTCGGTGAGGAGTTCCCTCTCAAATCGGGTAAAGGGAAACTTCAGTTTCACCTTCTTGAATAGTGTTGTGTAGACGAAGCAGAAGGGCCCGTCAGCACTCGCCTTATCATCAGCACAAACGGGCAGATCGGGGGGGCAAGGTAGCACTATCATCTTCTCATCGTGCTCCTTATGAAACGTTTGGTTAGGTTCATCCCCCTTAGTCAGTCGCAAAACTGCTCCAGCAGTGTTCACGGAAGACGTTTCCCTCAACAGGGTCGAGTTGGCCCAGGGGTAGAGTTTTTTGAAGTCTGGTGGGGGAACGGGGGCTCCTCCGGTGGTAGGTGGAGTCGCCTGGGCCAGGTTCGGGCGGGAGGGTGCAGGCCTCTCAGCCTGGGAAGATGAAGCACCGCGCGCTCGCGGCTGCGGGTTGAGTGCTTGAGAAGAAGGGTTTCGCGATGAAGGAGGAGGATTCGGGGTGATCTTTGAGCGAGTCATTCTCGAAGCTGCAAAGGAAGAAGAAAAGGAGAAACGATCAGGGTTCGCAAAGGCTGACTCGATCATGGGAGGAGGGTGAAAAACGAACGAACGAAGGTTCGTTGTAACGATAGACGAAGCCCTAAGTAACGAGAAAGGAGAAATGGAAAAACAACCCACAACGTATGCACCAGACAGTTACAGGATGATGCGAATCGGTTAAAATGCAAGAAAAACCAGCAGAAGAAGGAAAGTAGGTACCTTTTGACGATCAGGAAGACGATGAAGGATGATGATGGTTCAGAATGTTGAAGAGCGCTGAGAGAGTTTTTTTCGCAGGAGAAGGTGAGAGCGTTTGGGAATACGAAGAAAAGTGATGGAACAGTAGAGTGAAAATGGGTTTAAGAGTTTTTTCGAAATGGGTTTGGGAAGCGCAAACGGTAACTGAAGGTAACCGTTGATGAAGCCACGTGTCGAGTGATGAGCGAGGGGTTTGGTGGAGCGTCAGAGAAACAGAAGGTACAACCGCTTGGAATTCTGCGTCAGTGCCACGTAGACCGGTGTTGACGTGACTCTTTCAGTCTTTTCGCTGGACAAGTCTTCGCTTAAGACTGGGGGGCTTGTGTACCGCCCTGGAAGTCGGAAGTGATGACGTGGCACCAAGCCACAGAGTAGGCGTGTGGATAAGGCGCCAGAGTGGCAGAAGGGAAGGAAGTCGGGTGGTTCCTGCAATCGCCAGTTATTAAGTTGGCGTGCTCCGATCTTCAGCATGCCAGGCGATCGCCCAGTTGAGGATGAAGTCGCTAGATGTGAACTCAGGCGACCAAGTGATTGGAGATCGCCAGAACAAGCACATCGACGAAGATGAAGGCGGTGCAGATTATGAAGGCGGCCGGCGAGACCACAGGGAAGGTGTACGAGAGCACCCTAACTCGCCCGTTCCAGTAGAGATCGCACTCTTAAGTTAGCTATGCATTGGGCAGAACCATGCATAAGTAACTTAGCCAAAAGGAGAGTCAGAAGCAGCGCCCAAGTCAAGGAGGCTCCAGATGGTGGCACGTGTACGACCGGATGCGAGCCACGTGTCCAGGTCTGTAACTGCCAGGAGAGAGAAAGTGACCAGGTATATAAGAGTTCTCAACGAACTTTCTGAGGTACGCACGTTCAGAATATACTCTTTACGCTTGCGAGTTCTAGAGCTTACTGTGAGAGAGAACATTGCACGGTTCCTTGAGATTTCTTGAGTGTTCTTGCTCTTAGTATTTGGTGGTGCTGTCACTGACTTGGGCATTGGAGTGCGATCGGCCGCAGCGGCGCCGCTCTGTTCTTTTGCAGGTTCTTGAGGTGGATCTCGAAGAAGAACGGAAGCTTGAAGCGGTGCACACGTCGATCCTTTGATGAGGCAGTTTCCAGCGTTCTGGTCAACAGGCAGGATCAGTGTGCTTGCTTTGACATCTTTCATTTGAGGATTCCAAGGCCTCAAGATCAGATTGGTGCAAGGACATTATTTCTTTGAGAGTGACCTCTTTTTCTACCTCATTTCACTTCGGCATTCTTGTTGGCCACACTCACTGTTTTTGCTAATTTTGTTGCTTAACTTGTTTGCTGTTTTTGTGTGTTTGCTGTTTTTTATTTCCAAAATGGCTGGATTTTCAAGTGATGCATCATACAAGCAGAATTCTCCATCCAAAGCTTCAATCCTTGGTGAATTACATGAAGCTCAAAGAACCATTAGACGGTTGGAGGAGAAATTGCAAAAGATGGAGGTGCAACAAGCTAGGCCATCTCCTTCAATTCATGATGAGCATCATAGACCTTCCACAAGAGCTTCTTCAAATGATTTTGGCCGTGAAGATGAGCATAGGAGAATGAGACCTCCACCCCAAGTCCATGGACAAAGACATCATCATCAAGGGGAAAGAACTCACTATGGCAATGGCTTCTATCATGATGCAAAGTCTAGGCTTCCTTCGGTCAAGCTACCTTGTTTTAATGGCTCTAGTGATCCAAATGTATATTTAGATTGGGAGGCTAAGTGTGAACAAATTTTTGAGATCCATGAGATCCAAGATGAGCATAAGCTTAAGCTAGCCACCCTAGAGTTTAGTGATTATGCCATGAAATGGTGGCATGGAATTGTAAAGGACATTATCTATCACAAGGGTCCTCCGGTGGACTCTTGGAACTCTTTGAAGGATCATATGCGCGCTAGGTTTGTGCCCCCACATGTTAGGAAAGACCTCATGTTGAGACTCCAACGGTTTCAACAAGGCACGCTAAATGTGGATGAATATTATAAGGAGCTTGAGACGCTTGTGCTTAAAATTGAATTAGAAGAAAGTGAGGAAGCTATGATTGCTAGGTTTGTGAGTGGTCTTAGGAAGGATATTCAAGACATTGTTGAGTTACAAGAGTATTCATCATTGGGCTCTTTAGTTCATCTTGCAATGAAGGTGGAAGCCCAACTTGCTAAGAAAAACTCTTTTAAAAATGTTTCCAATGATGGATACTACTTGATGAGAATCAAATAAAGAAGGCTTTTATTAATGAAGGGAGAGGTCATTCACCTACACATTTGAAGTTCTTCCTTCTAGTCTTTTCAAAATTAAAAAGAAGACATAAAATAAAGAGAGGATCAAGCCATAAAGCCAAAGAAGTCTACAAGCTTTCAAGAATAGGCTTCATTTAAATATCTCTCTTTATAGTTTCTTTTATAAATTTGTAAATAATATAAAATGTTTAAATACATAGTTTTTAGGAAAGGTGCTTAGAGGGAAACCTTAGATACCTCTTTTGTAAAAGCATCTTTAGGCATTAGTTTAGAATTTTCTAGAAGGTGACTCTTCATGCTTCACTTTAGGTGCTAAAAGTGAGTAGCATGCAAGGGACTTTTGGTTAGCTTGTTTTGTAAGCTTCATGACCAGCCCTTGCTCCTATAAAAGGAGGGCTTAGGTCATTCACAATTCAGATTTGGAATTTGTAGTAAAGAAACTCTCCCAATTTGGTGATTGAGTGAGTGAGATTTGATTTCTCCTCTTCCTAGTCTCATCTTGAGTGCCTTGGTTCTCTCAAGTGGCGGCATTGCACACTTATCTTGGAGCATTCACACTTCAAGTGGCGTGTTCATCAACCAAGAACTACAACCACATAAGTCCTCTTTCTTCTCCATCTTCTCATTCCATTTCCGTGCCTATTTGAATTCCTAAACATGTCTTAGGTTCCTTTCTTGCTTTCTATTCGGTGTTCTTGCTTATTTTCATGTTTCAATCGGTTCATCTTCTTTCTCCTTGGATTTGTTCGGTGCATTTCAGTTTTGAAGCATTTTAATCGGTTCATTTCATTTGTTAAGCAATTTAATCGGTTCATTTGCATTTTTACATCTTTTAATTGGTTCAATTGGCAAGAAATGGGTCTTCCATGTGAGTTTGGTGTTTGGTGCAAGTTTTGGTGAGTTCTTGAAACTTAGAACATTGATCCAATTCTATTAAAAGTGCCTAAGCTATATCCAACTCAAGTTGATTCCATAAAATGTCAAAGAATCATCTATATCTTGCTATTGGAATCACATCATGCGGTATCATGAGTCTTAGGTTTGTTCTTGTTTAATTTTGAGTTGTGTTGCACTTTTAATTCAAGAGCTCTATCTTCTTGTTGTTTCTTTTCTGTTTTTAGGATTATAATTGAGTATTCTTGCTGTTTTCTTAATTGTGCCTACCAAGTGTTTGTGTTTTTTCCTTTTTGAATCCATACAAGTTTTGTCATAGTCATGTTTTTCCAAGAATGTCATCACTTCTTGTAGTACTTTTATTGCATTTTTTGTTTCTTGCTTTGGTGTAATACAGTTTTCTGCATTTGTATCTTGATCCTTTGTGCATTTTCTGTTTTAGAATTGAGTTCATACTTGTATTTTAGACCTATACAAGTTCCTATACATCATTTTCCATTATGTCTTTGCTAGTTCTTAATTCTGTTTTTCATTCCTGTTAGGATTCCTCTGTTTTCTGAAAACGTGCTTACTGTTTTTCCTTATTGCAATTGATTTACTCACTGGAAAATTCTGAAATTCTGGATTTTTGTTCTTCAAAGTGTTATAAAAGCATAGAAAAAAGAAGTACTCAAAAATTCAAAGTACACAAAAAATGATAAATAAAATACAAAAAGTGTACAATTCTGCCGAAAAAAATACGGTAATCTGGCAGCGATTTTGAAAAATTTATCTCAATTAATTGGCTTACTGTTTTTAAGTAATTCCAGTGCCATTATTGAGTTAACATCTTGAAGTTTCTGTGGTTTAAATTTCATAATCCAGTTCGCTCTATATCATTCCAGTTAAATCAGTGAACATCAAACACAGTTTGCATAAAAAATATTTTCCAGTAGCTTGTTTTTGTTTTCTTCATCTACTCTAGTGCTTTTCTTTAGGTATTCTTTTGTGTGCCTACTTTTTCATTGAGTTCCTTATTTTCTTGCTTGTCTTTATTCATTAATCTTTGAGTTTGTCATACATCTAGTTTTCCTTTTGTTATAGCCTTTCATTGCTTATACCTTTTCTTGTTTGTCTTTATTGCTTCATTGGTTTTGTTGTGGTTGGCTTTGAGATTGGTGTGCCTTGCTTTGACATCTTTCATTTGAGGATTCCAAGACCTCAAGATCAGATTGGTGCAGGGACATTATTTCTTTGAGAGTGACTTCTTGTCAAGCCAAATTCACTTCGGCAGTTTGCTACCAAATTACTTTTTGCTAACTTTGTTTTCTTAACTTTGTTTGTTGTTTTGTTGTTTGCTGTTTTCTTTTATACATGGCTTCATATTACAGCAGTGGTTCTTCCAAACAGCATTCTTCTAGCAAAGCTGCTGCTCTTGATGAATTAAAAAAGGCAAAACGAACCATTAATCTCAATGATGAAGCTATAAGAAAGTTGGAGGAAAGATTACAAAGACTTGAAATGAAGCAAGCTAGGTCTTCTCATTCTATTCATGGAGAGCATCATCATCATAGACCTTCATCAAGAGGCTCTTCCAATGATCATGGACGTGAAGAAGATCATAGAAGAAGGAGACCTCAACCCAACTTTCATGGATTTAGACCATCTCATGCTCATGAAGATAAACGTGAAGATGGCTACTACCGAAATGCAAAGGCTAGGCTACCTTCGGTCCAGCTTCCTTGTTTCAATGGCTCTAGTGATCCTAATGTATATTTAGATTGGGAGGCTAAGTGTGAACAAATATTTGAGACCCATAAGATCCTTGATGAGCACAAATATAAGCTAGCCACCTTAGAATTTAGTGATTATGCCAAAGAATGGTGGCGTACAATTGTAATGGACATTATGTATCGCAAGAAACCTCCCGTGGTTTCTTGGAATACTTTGAAAGAGTATATGCGCGCGAGGTTTATTCCTCATTCTAGGAAGGAACACTTGTTGAAGTTCCAAAGGCTTCCTCAAGGACATAGGATGGTAGATGAATACTTTAAAGATTTTGAAACCACTTTGACTAAAATGAATATGCATGCTAATGAAAAGTCAAAGATAAAATGGTTTGTCCGTGGTTTAAGAAGAGATATTAGAGAATTTATAGAATTAAATGAGTACTCTTCTTTGAAGCAAGTGCTTCGCATAGCCATCAAGATGGAATTATATCTTTTGAAAACCACGTCTACAAAACAAGTTTCTACTACAAATTCTTCTACTCCTAAGTCACCTACCAAAACTTCCAATATAAAATGTTTTAAATGTTTAGGTTTTGGGCACATAGCTCTTCATTGTCCACAAAAAACCTTAATGACAAACAAGGTAAAACAAGACCTACCTCACCCACCTCCCTCACGTAAAAATGAAAAAGACAAAGAAAGCCAAGTTGACATGAGTCTTATCCTTTCACCTCCAAGGTGTTTTCCTTCCTTATCTTTTTCATTACCCAAGGTTTCTATTTCAACACCATCTTGGTTAAAAAGTGTTAGGGATGATTTCATACCTCCTAATGGTTTTCACCACTTAAGAGGCCTTTTTCCAAAAGATATCATCATTCCCAAACAAATTTTTCCAACTTGGTCGATTTATAGAACCTCCTTTTCTGAAATCCCATTGTTTACAAAAACTAAGTCATGTTTGCCTTTTTCTTCCACTTTTACTTGTAAAACTAAACTGACTTTGTTATATGCAGGGATTCAGAATTCGTGGACGAATTCTATCCAACTCGAGGAGTATGATGAGAATCAAATAAAGAAGGCTTTTATTAATGAAGGGAAAGGTCATTCACCTACACATTTGAAGTTCTTCCTTCTAGTCTTTTCAAAATTAAAAAGAAGACATAAAATAAAGAGAGGATCAAGCCATAAAGCCAAAGAAGTCTACAAGCTTTCAAGAATAGGCTTCATTTAAATATCTCTCTTTATAGTTTCTTTTATAAATTTGTAAATAATATAGAATGTTTAAATACATAGTTTTTAGGAAAGGTGCTTAGAGGGAAACCTTAGATACCTCTTTTGTAAAAGCATCTTTAGGCATTAGTTTAGAATTTTCTAGAAGGTGACTCTTCATGCTTCACTTTAGGTGCTAGAAGTGAGTAGCATGCAAGGGACTTTTGGTTAGCTTGTTTTGTAAGCTTCATGACCAGCCCTTGCTCCTATAAAAGGAGGGCTTAGGTCATTCACAATTCAGATTTGGAATTTGTAGTAAAGAAACTCTCCCAATTTGGTGATTGAGTGAGTGAGATTTGATTTCTCCTCTTCCTAGTCTCATCTTGAGTGCCTTGATTCTCTCAAGTGGCGGCATTGCACACTTATCTTGGAGCATTCACACTTCAAGTGGCGTGTTCATCAACCAAGAACTACAACAACATAAGTCCTCTTTCTTCTCCATCTTCTCATTCCATTTCCGTGCCTATTTGAATTCCTAAACATGTCTTAGGTTCCTTTCTTGCTTTCTATTCGGTGTTCTTGCTTATTTTCATGTTTCAATCGGTTCATCTTCTTTCTCCTTGGATTTGTTCAGTGCATTTCAGTTTTGAAGCATTTTAATCGGTTCATTTCAATTGTTAAGCAATTTAATCGGTTCATTTGCATTTTTACATCTTTTAATTGGTTCAATTGGCAAGAAATGGGTCTTCCATGTGAGTTTGGTGTTTGGTGCAAGTTTTGGTGAGTTCTTGAAACTTAGAACATTGATCCAATTCTATTAAAAGTGCCTAAGCTATCTCCAACTCAAGTTGATTCCATAAAATGTCAAAGAATCATCTATATCTTGCTATTGGAATCACATCACTACTCCAAGTCTTGGAGAAACAAAACTTCTTTTTCTAAACATCCTTCCAAAGATTCTTCTTTCAAACCCAAGGAATCTAAGCCATCTACTTCTAGGCCTAAATCTCCCACTAGAACGTCTAATACTAAATGCTTTAAATGTATGGGTTATGGTCATATTGCTGCAAATTGTCCTTCCAAACGAAGTATGTACATGCATGAGGGCATTGTAGTTAGTGAGCATGATTCGGATTCTCCTAAGCATTCATTGCATTCTCATACATCTAGTGAGGAAGAGAGCGAATGTCCACTTGAAGGAGACTTGTTAGTTGTGAGAAGACTTCTTGGTCAAGTTTCACAACCTTTTGATGAAAGTCAAAGGGAAAACATTTTCCATACAAGATGTCTTATTCAAAACAACATTTGCTCTTTGATAGTGGATGGGGGTAGTTGTGCAAATGTGGCTAGTACAAGAGTGGTAGACAAGCTTGGATTGCCTACTATCTCTCATACAAAGCCCTACAAATTACAATGGCTTAGTGAGGTAGGAGAAATAGTTGTCAATAAACAAGTCCTCATCCATTTCTCCATTGGAAAATATCAAGATGAGGTATTATGTGATGTTGTGCCCATGGAAGCCACTCATGTTCTTTTGGGAAGGCCTTGGCAATTTGATAGAAAAGTTTTACATGATGGCTTTACCAACAAACTATCTTTTGAATTCCATGGTCACAAGGTTACTTTAAAATCTCTCTCTCCAAGAGAAGTCCATGAGGACCAATTTATCATGAAGAAAAAGAGGGAGAGTGAAAAAGATAAAAAAGATAAGAGTTCTAAGCCTACACTCCTTGTGTCTAGGTGTGAAATTGAAAGGGAAATAGTGGCTCATCATCCTCTTTTTTTAGCCATCCCTAGAACTCTTAGAGTAGAATCACTTGTTGATAGTTCTCATTGCTTGGAAAATTTGGTAGAAGAGTTCCAAGATGTGTTTCAAGATCCTCCAAATGGACTTCCACCTTTGAGAGGGATTGAGCACCAAATTGATTTGATATCGGGCTCTTCTTTACCAAATCGTCCAGCATATAGGACCAATCCAAGTGAAACCAAGGAAATTCGCCAACAAGTTGAGGCTTTGATTGAGAAAGGGTGGGTGCAAGATAGCATGAGTCCTTGTGCTATGCCTATCATCTTAGTGCCAAAAAAGGATGGCACATGGCGAATGTGTTCGGATTGTAGGGCCATAAATAACATAACCATTAAGTATAGGCATCCCATACCTAGACTAGATGATTTGTTGGATGAATTACATGGTTCTAAAATCTTTTCAAAGATTGATCTTAAAAGCGGCTACAATCAAATCCGTATCAAACCGGGTGATGAATGGAAGACGGCTTTTAAGACCAACTTTGGTTTATATGAGTGGTTAGTTATGCCTTTTGGTTTAACTAATGCACCAAGTACCTTCATGCGCCTCATGCATCATGTTCTTAGACCTTTCATTGGTAAGTTTGTTGTGGTTTACTTTGATGACATTCTCATTTATAACTTATCTTTGAATGACCATAGGTTGCATGTTAGGCAAGTTTTGGAAACCCTTAGGAAGGAACATTTGTATGCTAATATTGCTAAATGTATGTTTGCTCTTGATCATATAGAATTCCTAGGGTTTGGTTTGAGTTGCAAAGGGGTCCATGTGGACAAAACAAAGGTGATGGCCATTCAAAATTGGCCTACACCAAAATCTTTGAATGAGGTCTGAAGTTTTCATGGACTTGCTTCTTTCTATAGAAGATTTGTCCCAAACTTTGGTACCATTGCCGCACCACTCAATGACATAGTGAAGAAGGATGTGGTCTTTCAATGGGGAGAAGCACAACAAAATGCTTTTAACACTTTGAAAGAGAAATTGACTAAAGCTCCCATCTTGGCCCTTCCTAGTTTCACTAAGACATTTGAGATTGAGTGTGATGCTTCAAGCATAGGTATTGGGGTTGTTCTCCTTCAAGAGGGCCACCCCATAGCCTATTTTAGTGAGAAATTGAAGGGGAGTCATCTCAATTATTCCACCTATGATAAGGAATTATATGCACTTGTTAGGGCTTTGTTTACTTGGCAACACTATCTTTTTCCCAAAGAGTTTGTGATCCATAGTGATCATGAATCTCTTAAATATTTGGAAAGCCAAAACAAACTTAACAAGAGACATGCTAAGTGGGTGGAATTCATTGAGCAATTTCCTTATGTGATCAAACACAAGCAAGGCAAAGTAAATATTGTGGCGGATGCTCTTTCTAGAAGATACACTTTGCTAAATCTTTTAAGTTCTCAATTTGATCACATTAAGGAACTTTATCATGATGACCTTGATTTTTCTCTCATCTATCAAGAGTGTCTTAAGGGAGGACACAAACATTTTTTTATACAAGATGGCTTTCTTTTTAAAGGAAAACGTCTTTGTGTTCCTCAAAGCTCTATTAGATTATCTCTTGTTAGGGAAGCTCATGAGGGGGGTTTGATGGGACATTTTGGGGTTGCTAAAACTTTGGATGTGTTGCATGAACATTTCTTTTGGCCTCATATGCATAAACATGTTCATAGTTTGTGTGATAAATGCATAGCTTGCCGCAAAGCTAAATCTAAAATGCATCCCCATGGTCTATATACTCCTCTTCCTATCCCTTCAATGCCTTGGGTAGATATATCTATGGATTTTGTACCGCCCTGGTAGTCGGAAGTGATGACGTGGCACCAAGCCACGAAGTAGGCGTGTGGACAAGGCGCCAGAGTTGCAGAAGGGAAGGAAGTCGGGGGGTTCTTGGAATCGCCAGTTACTAAGTTGGCGTGCTCCGATCTCTAGCATACCAGGCGATCGCCCAGTTGAAGATGAAGTCGCCAGATGTAAACTCAGGCGACCAAGTGACTGGAGATCGCCAGAGCAAGCACATCGCCGAAGATGAAGGTGGTGCAGATTATGAAGGCGGCCGGCGAGACCACAGCGTAGGTGTACGAGAGCACCCTAACTCGCCAATTCCAGTAGAGATCGCGCTCCCAAGTTAGCTATGCACTGGGCAGTACCATGCATAAATAACTTAGCCAAAAAGAGAGTCAGAAGCAACGCCCAAGTCAAGGAGGCTCCAGATGGTGGCACGTGTATGACTGGATGCGAGCCACGTGTCCAGGTCTGCAATTGCCAGGAGAGAGAAAGTGACCAGGTATATAAGAGTTCTCAACGAACTTTCTGAGGTACGCACGTTCAGAATATACTCTTTACGCTTGCGAGTTCGAGAGCTTACTGTGAGAGAGAACATTGCACGGTTCCTTGAGATTTCTTGAGTGTTCTTGCTCTTAGTATTTGGTGGTTCTGTCACTGACTTGGGCGTTGGAGTGCGATCGGCCGCAGCGGCGCCGCTCTGTTCTCTTGCAGGTTCTTGAGGTGGATCTTGAAGAAGAACGGAAGCTTGAAGCGGTGCGCACGTCGATCCTTTGACGAGGCAGGTTCCAGTGTTCTGGTCAACAGGCAGGATCATTAGGCGCTCACCGTGGGGCCGTGTAAAACTTGCTCCCATCCACATCGTGAGTTCTTGGAGGATTTTCGAGGTTTTCTGCGTGGTTGTGTGCTGGTGCAACCATCGTTCGCTGTTTGTTTGAGATTCGTTCGGTGAATTCGCGTTTTATACCGTTCGTTTGGGTTTTTGATCGGTGAAGTGAGGTTTTCTGCTGTCTACGCGTGGTTTGTTCGGTGGAGTTTTGAGTTCTTTCGCTCGTTTGGTTATCCGTGGGGAAAGCGGTGGTTCCTGGTGGAATCGCAGGTTTGTTTGAAGGTTGCAGTGTTCTTGAGTTTTCTTGCGGAGTTTCGCACAGTTTTTTCCGATTGATCGCAGAATCGATCGTAGCTGAAGCAAGTGTTGTTCGCTGCATTCTGTGATTTGTTGAGTTTCATGAGAAAAATGAGAAGCAATCGTTCAAGTCCAGTTGCGCCCGTCGCTGCTGAAGGCGCCGCCGCCATGACCATGGCGCAGATGGTAGAGATTATGCGCTCGTTGCAAGCAACTGTGGAAGCCTCGCGCATAGAACAGGCGAGAATGCACGAGGACCTGGCCGCCTCTCGGGCCAGGAATGACGAGATTAGCAAGGTGACTGAAGAGCTGCGTCAAGCTCTTCAGGAGCAGCAGGGGCGTTCCGTTGCTGAAGAGGTCGCGCCGTCGTCGCCACCTCGCGTTTTTCCTATGCCTTTCGATCAGGTGATTACTGACACGCCCATTCCTGCGAGCGTGGTTCCGGTCAAGGCTGTTTTCACCGGCGTGGAGGATCCTGAAGCTCATCTCACCACGTTCCATACGCAGATGATGCTGTCAGGGGGATCAGATGTCGTGTACTGCAAGATGTTTGTGAGCACGCTCCAGGGAACGGTGCTGGAATGGTTTGTGAGCCTTCCTAACGGTCACATAACCAGTTTTCAACAGTTCTCGAAGATTTTTGTGGAGCAGTGCATCGTGAATAAGGCATCGCCCAGGGTGTCTTGCGACCTGTTTGATATAAGGCAATATCAGGGAGAGTCCCTCAGGGACTACCTGAATCGTTTTGGGGCGCAGATGGTCAGATCGCCGGCCAAGGATGAAGAAATGCTAGTCTATGCATTTAAGAAAGGCGTGCTGCCGGGACCATTCTGCGAGGCGTTGATCAGGGCACACCCCGCCACGTTTGCTGAGGTTAGGCGACTTGCGGTGGCCCACATCGCCGACGAGAGCGAAGTCGCCGAGAAGAGAGGGAACGTGGCTCCCACTAGGCCACGCGCCCAGACCGGGATCCAACCGCAGAGAGTGCTGGAGACAGCGGCGGCCAGAAGGGATCAGAGGACTCGCCATCCTTATGATCCAAGGAAGAACAAAGGCAGGGGCCAAGGACGCCAGCTACCAGCACGCCGGGAATACAATCGCCCGCCTAAGCACAAGTTTGTCATGGGATTGGCGGATCTGATCGCCATTCCCAATATATCCGCAAGGTTGAAGGCGCCAGAAAAGGTGGGCGACAGGGTGCTGGGACCGCAGCCAGACGCCTGGTGTGAGTTTCACCAAGGCTTTGGCCATACAGTGGACTCGTGCTTAGCATTGGGATACCAGCTCGACGATCTGGTAAAGAGCGGGTTCCTAAATGACTACTTGCTGGACAGAAGGACGGGGGGTGCGTCGAGCTCCCAGCCAGCAGGTGCTGAAGCTCAGCAGCACGAGATGCCTACGCACGGAGAAATCCATACCATTGCTGGGGGTTTCTCAGGAGGTGGATGCACCGCATCACAGAGGAAGAGGTACGCGAGATCTGTGATGACGGTGGATATGTTTGAAGACCACTCGCCAGAAGTGGAAATTATATTCACCAAGCAAGATCTCCGGGATGTTGTGCCTCATGACAACGATCCCATAGTAATTTCGTTGATTACAGCAGGAAGAAAGGTCCACAGGGTGCTGGTGGACCAAGGAAGCTCGGCAGATGTGATGTTTTGGCCGACTTTCACACAGTTGTAGCTGCCCCTTGACCAGCTGAGGCCTTATGGAGGGTGTTTGTATGGTTTTGCTGGTGACCAGGTGGAGGTCAGGGGGTACATAGAATTGAGGACAACGTTTACAGATGTGGCGGGTTCAAGAACGGAGAAAATCAAATATCTCGTTGTAAACGCTCCTTCAGCATACAACATCCTGTTGGGAAGGCCCACGCTCAACAGGATAGGTGCCATACCGTCGACCCGGCACATGAAGGTGAAGTTGCCGTCCATGGAGGGGGTGGTTATCACCATCAAATCCGATCAAAAGGAAGCAAAGAAGTGCTATGAGAATAGCCTGAAAAACAAGAGATCGATGAGTTACGTAACGACCACCCCGCCTCCTGGTGTAAAGCCCAGATCGACGGTAACAGAAGAGACCGCCGGAAGGGACGTGGAGATGGTGGATACTGAGCTAGGGGAGGGGAATGCCGGTCTAGAAGAGGAAGAAGCAAGGGATCGCCCTGAGGAAGCGAGAGAACTGGGAATCGCCAGGGCGGTGATCGCCAGAGAAACCAGACCAAAACCCGTCGAGCAGTGGCTCGAGAGAGAAATCGGGGGAAAGATCTTCAAGCTGGGAAGATCCCTGGAGGTTGAGCTCCAAGACCAGATCGCCAAGGTGATTGAGCGGCATCTGGACGCGTTTGCATGGTCCGCTTCAGACATGCCCGGGATCGATCCCGACTTCTTGTGCCATCATCTGGCGATGGATAACTTGGTGAGGCCGGTACGACAAAGAAGAAGAAAGTTCAACGAGGAGAGGAGGCAGGCGATCAGGGACGAAACACAGAAACTCCTCGCTGCAGGCCACATCAGGGAAGTCCAGTACCCTGAATGGCTGGCAAATGTCGCGCTGGTGAAGAAGACTAACGGGAAATGGCGCATGTGCGTCGATTTCGCTGACCTGAACAAAGCTTGCCCAAAGGATTCGTATCCTTTACCAAGCATAGACGCCCTGGTAGATAGTGCTGCAGGGTGTAAGTTGCCGAGCTTCCTGGATGCCTTCTCGGGATATAATCAGATCAAGATGCATCCCATGGATGAAGAGAAGACAGCCTTCATGACGGAGAGATCGTGCTATTGCTATAAGGTGATGCCGTTTGGACTGAAGAACGCGGGGGCCACGTACCAGAGGCTGATGGATCGAGTACTTGCACCGATGCTGAGAAGGAACGTGCAAGCATACGTCGATGACATGGTCGTGACCTCGCCGGAAAAGAGCAAGCACGTTGCAGACTTGGAAGAATTGTTCACGACGATCGCCAAGTTCAGACTGAAGCTGAATCCAGAGAAATGCATCTTTGGCGTGGAGGCTGGAAAATTCCTGGGATTTCTCTTGACTGAAAGAGGCATAGAGGCCAACCCCGATAAGTGTGCCGCCATCTTGGCGATGAGGAGCCCAGCTACGGTGAAAGAGGTTCAGCAGCTAACAGGTCGAATGGCAGCCCTGTCTCGCTTCGTGTCAGCTAGCGGAGAGAAGGGACATCCCTACTTTTAGTGCTTGAGGCGCAATAACAAGTTTGCTTGGACGAAGGAGTGTGAGGAAGCCTTCGTCAAGCTGAAGGAGTATCTGGCGAGCCCGCCGGTTCTGTGTAAACCACTGGTGGGAACCCCTCTCAGGCTGTATTTTGCTGTAACTGAGAGGGCGGTGAGTGCGGTGCTCGCCCAGGATCAAGATCAGGCTCAGAAGCCTATTTATTTTGTTAGTAAGGTGCTGCAGGGCCCCGAAACGAGATATCAGGCCCTGGAAAAGGCTGCGCTGGCTGTGGTATTTTCGGCGAGGAGGTTGCGCCACTATTTCCATAGCTTCACCATACTTGTGATGACTGACCTGCCCATCCAGAAAGTTTTGAAGAAGCCCGATGTTGCGGGAAGGATGGTGAAGTGGGCAGTAGAATTGTCAGAGTTTGACATTAAGTATGAGCCCCGAGGCCCGATCAAGGGGCAAATCTTTGCAGATTTCGTGGTCGAGCTCTCATCTGAGGCGACCCGAGTTGAAGGGGACGAATTCCGTTGGGTACTCTCGGTGGATGGATCGTCGAACCAGCAGGGCAGCGGTGCTGGAGTCATTTTGGAGGGACCCAACGGCGTGCTGATCGAACAATCTTTGAGATTTGCCTTCAAAGCCAGTAACAATCAAGCAGAATATGAGGCGTTGATCGCCGGGATTTTTCTGGCAAAAGAGATGGGGGCCAGGGTGCTAATGGCTAAGAGTGACTCGCTGCTAGTCACAGGGCAAGTAACAGGCGAGTTCCAAGCTAAAGATCCACAAATGGCGGCTTACTTGGAGTATGTGCAGGAATTGAAGAGTTCTTTTGCCTCCTTTGAAGTGGTGCACGTGCCCAGAGAACAGAATGCCCGAGCTGACTTGCTAGCTAAGCTCGCCAGTTCAGGCAAGGGGGGTAGGCAGAGGACGGTGATTCAAGAAACTCTGAAGACGCCGAGAGCTTTTGTGGCAGATCACCTGGTTCTTCAGATAAGCAAGTCGATGGAGAAAGCAGCGAGAAGTCATAAGTCCCTGACGCAAGAAACTTTGAGATCGCCGAGAATTAGAGCATGTCGAGGTGAGAAGGTGAACATGACGCAGGTATGTGCCATCCATGAGCCAGACACCTGGATAACGCAGTACAAGCGATGCCTGGGAGATGGCCTTCTCCCACTGGATCCGACAGAGGCTAGGAAGGTAAAGAAAAATTCTAGCAAGTATACGTTGATTGATGGCGATCTGTACAGGTTTGGGTTCACTCACCCACTCCTGGAATGCGTACATGGCGAGAAGTGCACGAGAATCATGGCAGAGCTCCACGAAGGTATATGCGGAAGCCACGTCGGGGGTCGAGCTCTGGCCGCGAGGACTCTTCGTGCAGGTTACTACTGGCCATCGATGAGAGAAGACTGCAAGAAGTATGCCCAGTGTTGCAAACAATGCCAACAGCACGCCGATTGGCACAAGGCACCTCCCGAGGAGTTGAAGTCGATCTACAGCCCCTGGCCGTTTCATACTTGGGGGATCGACATCCTGGGACCTTTCTCGCTGGCGATCAGGCAGATGAAGTACTTGGTGGTGGCGATTGAATATTTCACCAAGTGGATCGAAGCAGAACCAGTGGCCCAGATCACCGCACACAAGATCGAAGGTTTCGTGTGGAAGAACATTGTGTGCCGGTTTGGAGTGCCTAAGCGCCTGGTGTCGGACAATGGGACCCAGTTTGCAAGCCACCTGTTGAAGAAGCTTTGCGAAGGGGTGGGAATTCAACAAGTGTTTGCATCCGTCGAGCACCCTCAGACAAATGGCCAGGTGGAGTCAGCTAATCGGGTGTTGCTGAGAGGTTTGAAGAGAAGGCTAGAAAAAGCCAAAGGTAGCTGGGCTGAGGAGGTACCCCGTATAGTCTGGGCGTACCACACCACCGAGCAGTCAGGAACCCATGAGACCCCGTTCAGCTTGGTCTATGGGTGTGATGCAATGATTCCAGTAGAGATCCTGGAGAGCTCGCCGAGATTCCAGAACTTTGTAGAGGAAGACTCGAATGAAGAGAGAAGGCTGAACCTGGATCTACTGGATGAAGTCAGGGAAGAGGCGAGATTGAAGGCTGAAGCGGTGAAGAGAAGGATCGAACGAAGATATAACTCGAAGGTGATGCCAATGCAGTTTAAGGAAGGCGACCTGGTGATGAGAAAAGCCCACCAGTACGAGATGGAGAATAAACTGTCGCCCAAGTGGACTGGACCGTTCAGAATAACCGAGGCGCTCGGGAACGGCGCCTACCGCTTAGAGACATTGGAAGGAGGGGCGATTCCTCGCACCTGGAACGCCACGCACCTGAAGTTGTATTACAGTTGAGAGCTTTGTAAGTAAAGATAAACACAAAGTTACATTACAATATCTCTGTTAAAACAGTTTGAAGGGGGCACTCTTTTTTCCCTAAGGAGGGTTTTTAATGAGGCCACCCAATAAAGAGAAGTTTTCAAAGTACAAGTTGTTTTAGATTGCGTGCCTGTTGTTTTCAGAAAGTTTTGAAGAAAGACCTTGTCACTTATATGTGACTCAAGGCAAGTTAAAGATATATTGCATGCTTTCTAAAAGGTTTTAAGTCCTCATCGTCTTTCGGCAATCGGAGGCACCAGTTAAAAGACCTCAACGCCCTCGCGCGTCCTGAGGCGAGTTAAAGACCTCCTCGTCATCGAGCGAGTGCAGGCGAGGAAGAGTGAAAAGTCCTCAGTGTTTCTGGGGGCGAGAAGATGTAACCCCTGGAGCAATGTAGAGGCACCAGCGAAAAGTCCTCAGTGTTTCTGGGGGCGAGAAGATGTAACCCCTGGAGCAATGTAGAGGCACCAGCGAAAAGTCCTCGGTGTTTCTGGGGGCGAGAAGATGTAACCCCTGGGGCAATGTAGAGGCAAGTAAAAGACCTTCTCGCCTATGAGCGAGTTCAGGCAAGTAAAAGACCTTCTCGCCTACGAGCGAGTTCAGGCAAGATAAAATCCTTCTCGTCTCGAACGAGTTCAGGTATGGTGTTAAGGGTGGACGAAGTTTGGAAGGTGGCTAAGGTAGGTTCGAAGAGAGCGCCTAGCCACCCGACCTTTGGTCCTGAAGTTCAGGAAGGTAGAGGAGGATCCGAAAGGCGCCTCTACCCCCAGATCAAAGAACGATGGCCAAGGCGTGAAGCCAGAAAGAAGCTGATCGCCAAGAGTCTTTGGCGACCAGGAAAAGTTCAAACAGTGCCGAGAAAGTTAAAAGACCCGTTTTGATGGAGCAGATCGGGTGAAGCAGTGTTTAAGCCAGTAGCTGAGTTAAAGTTTGTTGTTTGAGGAATATTCTTACGATAAGGTTAATTGCCTTAAGATTACGAGTTGTTGAAGTGATTGTTGCTTAAAGTTGAAGTGGTTCAAAGCAGATAAGTCAAAGATCGTGCCTACAGTTTCGCTAAGTCATTTCTTGGAAGTAAAACGCGCAAGGAAAGTTAAAGCAGTTGAAGAAATCGTAAGAGAAAATATGCAGACTTTTGTCATTAAAGGCAAATATCAGTTCAGAACATATGTACGGGAAAACATAAAGCTTATTACAAGTTATGCACAAAAGGAAAGTATAAAGGCAGTGGATGGCATAAATTGATCAGTCTTCGGCAGGAACCACTTTTCCATCCACCACCTCGTTGTTCAGAGACACCATGCTGAGATCCAGATCGGGGAACAAGCAGGCGAACTGTTCCCGTGCAGCCTCGAATCCAGCAGCCAGAATTTGGGCGGAACTCAGATTAAGATCTTCAATTTGCTTCTTAAGCTCTTCAATCTGTTTCTCGAGTTCTTCAGCTTGTTCTTTCAGCCCCTTATTCTGCTGCTCCAGCTCTTCAACTTGCTTTTTGAGTTGTTCGTTGGTTTCTTGAGCCTGGAGAAGGTCTTCAGCAACCTTCTTGGATTCTGCTTGCACTTGGCCCAATTCAGCAGCGATCTTCCCCTTCTCTTTGTTAGCCTCGGCAAGCTCAGCCATGGCGTCGTCCCTCGCCTTTTCCACCTTTCCAAGGAGGGTCTCCCGGTCGGCTGACCTTTGCTCCAATTTCTTCACCTTGGCGGCGTCAGTTTTTACGAGAGCCTCCAGGTCAGCCACCTTGACGCGATAAGGCACAATCTTGCTCTCGAGTTCGATCTTTTCTTGAGCAAGTTGCTGCACCTTATGGCGGAGATCAGTGGCCTCCTTGCGCACCAACATGAGCTCGGTGCTCATTGCGTCCTCTACTCGGGAGTGTTCAATCTCCGCGAGCGTCAGGTTGAAGGACAACTTCTCCACCTCAACCCTCATGGTGCTGTTTTCAGTTCTAAGGTTGAAGAGGTCGTCCTGGAGCTTCCTGGTGGAGCTCTCCACAGCTCTGGTTATGATGGCAGGGATGTCTTCTGCTATCGTCTTCAGCTTAGCAGATAAAGGCTCCCACATCCTCGTAACCTCAAGAGGGAGGTTTGCTGCTTGTAGAGGTGCTGGGTGGGCCTGTTGTTGATTTTCGTCGCCACCTTCTTTGGTTGGTTCTTCAGTAGGCGCTTCTGCTCGTGGTGGCGACATCGGGGACTCGGTGATCAGAATCGGAGAGGTGTGGGCAACCTCATCCCCGATTGGAGCAACATCTGCGGCTGAGGCATTGGAAGGAGGACCCCCTCCAGCTGATACATATGGTGTGGAGGCGCTCGGGGGGTCCTCCATGAAATTTGGCTCTTGAGCCTCAACCGCAGGAGCCGGTGGAGATGGCAAAGTTGGAGGTGTTGAGGTTGGAAGAGGGGGTGGGGCAGGTGGTGAAGAAGGTGCCACCCTCTTCCTCTTTGTAACAAGGCCATCTTCGGTGACCTCGTCATCTTCTTCCTCCTCCTCGTGGACTACCTGGGGAGCTTTCCTCTTGGGCCTTTTGAGGATAAGTTTTTTACGTTGGGCGGCGGGCTGGACATCGGAGGGAGCTGGGCCCTTAGGTGGCGATCGACCCTGTGCGGCGGCGATCTCCACCACCGAATTTGGTACTGTTTGAGAGCCCGTCGCCAACCCGTGGGTTCGAGCGAGCGCCCTCAATTCCACGAGTTTTCCTTGGCCCAACATATTATCTGCATAGAGCGAAAAGGCAGGAGTTAGTTCAGAGAGAAAAGTCAATGCACAAGGCAGTATGCAACAACAAAGCAGATAAAGAGTGCAGAAAAATAAAACCAAAGTCTTGCACGTAACGCACAAGACGCCCAGAAACAGTTAACGGAAGCAGTATCAACACGAAGGCGTAAATGTTCTAACCTATTCGAATTTCGAGTTGGTCCTCGAAGAATTCGAAGCAGATCAGGGTGGTGGTGAGGAAGGTGATGTTGGCACTCGCCACACTCTTCCAAAAGAGGCAGAGATCTCTGTCCAGTGCACCCATGCTATCAGGACTTCTGGGTCTCCTGAAGCAGCTCTTGGACTCTTTCTTCCCCTTGTCCACCCAGTACAAGGGGAAACCGTCGAGTAGGGAAGTGTCCTTGCCGTTGGGCCGCACTTGGACGAACTTTCCCTTCCAGTCTTTATAGGATTGCTGGAAGATGGAGAAGATCGACCTCCCAGCAATCCCATTTAAGCTAACCCACAGGCGGTCTCCTGGGTGCTTGGCTTCAAAGAGAAACAAAAATACATCTACGGATGCGGGCAACCCCAGATGGTCGCACATCACTTGGAATGCTCGCACAAACGCCCAACTATTGGGATGAAGCTGGGTGGCGGCAATGTTGAGCTCGGTGAGGAGTTCCCTCTCGAAACGGGTAAAGGGAAACTTCAGTTTCACCTTCTTGAATAGCGTTGTGTAGACGAAGCAGAAGGGCCCGTCATTGCTCGCCTTATCATCGGCACAAACGGGCAGATCGGGGGGGGGCAAGGTAGCACTATCATCTTCCCATCGTGCTCCTTATGAAATGTTTGGTGAGGCTCATCCCCCTTAGTCAATCGCAACAGGGTCGAGTTGGCCCAAGGGTAGAGTTTTTTGAAGTCTGGTGGGGGGACGGGGGCTCCTCCGGTGGTAGGTGGAGTCGCCTGGGCCAGGTTGGGGTGGGAAGGTGGAGGCCTCTCAGCCTGGGAAGATGAAGCACCGCGTGCTCGCGGTGGGTTGAGTGCTTGAGAAGAGGGGTTTCGCGATGAAGGAGGAGGATTCGGGGTGATCTTTGAGCGAGTCATTCTCGAAGCTGCAAAGGAAGAAGAAAAGGAAAAATGATCAGGGTTCGCAGAGGCTGACTCGATCATGGGAGAAGGGTGAAAAACGAACGAACAAAGGTTCGTTGCAACGATTGACGAAGCCCTAAGTTACGAGAAAGGAGAAATGGAAAAACAACCCACAACGTATGCACCAGACAGTTACAGGATGATGTGAATCGGTTAAAATGCAGGAAAAACCAGCAGAAGAAGGAAAGGAGGTACCTTTTGACGATCAGGAAGACGATGAAGGATGCTGGTGATTCAGAACGCTGAAGAACGCTGAGAGTTTTTTGCAGAAGAAAGTTAGAGCGTTTGAGAATACGAAGAAAAGTGATGGAACAGTGGAGTGAAAATGGGTTTAAGAGTTTTTTCAAAATGGGTTTGGGAAGCGCAAACGGTAACTGAAGGTAACCGTTGATGAAGCCACGTGTCGAGCGATGGGTGAGGGGTTTGGTGGAGCGTCAGAGAAGCAGAAAGTACAACCGCTTGGAATTCTGCGTCAGTGCCACGTAGACCGGTGTTGACGTGACTCTTTCAGTCTTTTCGCTGGACAAGTCTTCGCTTAAGACTGGGGGGCTTGTGTACCGCCCTGGTAGTCGGAAGTGATGACGTGGCACCAAGCCACGGAGTAGGCGTGTGGACAAGGCGCCAGAGTTGCAGAAGGGAAGGAAGTCGGGGGGTTCTTGGAATCGCCAGTTACTAAGTTGGCGTGCTCTGATCTCCAGCATACCAGGCGATCTTCCAGTTGAAGATGAAGTCGCCAGATGTAAACTCAGGCGACCAAGTGACTGGAGATCGCCAGAGCAAGCACATCGCCGAAGATGAAGGTGGTGCAGATTATGAAGGCGGCCGGCGAGACCACAGGGTAGGTGTACGAGAGCACCCTAACTGGCCAATTCCAGTAGAGATCGCGCTCCCAAGTTAGCTATGCACTGGGCAGTACCATGCATAAATAACTTGTACGATTGGATGCGAGCCACGTGTCCAGGTCTGTAACTGCCAGGAGAGAGAAAGTGACCAGGTATATAAGAGTTCTCAACGAACTTTCTGAGGTACGCACGTTCAGAATATACTCTTTACGCTTGCGAGTTCGAGAGCTTACTGTAAGAGAGAACATTGCACGGTTCCTTGAGATTTCTTGAGTGTTCTTGCTCTTAGTATTTGGTGGTGCTGTCACTGACTTGGGCGTTGGAGTGCGATCGGCCGCAGCAGCGCCGCTCTGTTCTCTTGCAGGTTCTTGAGGTGGATCTTGAAGAAGAACGGAAGCTTGAAGCGGTGCGCACGTCGATCCTTTGACGAGGCAGGTTCTAGTGTTCTGGTCAACAGGCAGGATCAGATTTCATCGTAGGCTTACCCAAGACATCAAAGGGAAAGGACTCCATTTTTGTGGTAGTGGATCGTTTTTCAAAGATGGCTCACTTTATTCCTTGCCACAAAGTGGATGTTGCATGCCACATTGCAAACCTTTTCTTCCAAGAAGTGGTTCGCTTGCATGGGATCCCTAGATCTATAGTATCCGATAGAGATCCCAAGTTCTTGAGTCACTTTTGGAAGACCTTGTGGGGCAAGCTTGGGACTAAGCTTTTATTTTCTACCACTTGCC
This sequence comes from Phaseolus vulgaris, assembly GCF_000499845.2. NCBI lineage: Eukaryota > Viridiplantae > Streptophyta > Magnoliopsida > Fabales > Fabaceae > Phaseolus > Phaseolus vulgaris. The sequence goes on along the minus strand of NC_023758.2, from coordinate 16,790,272 downwards.
ACCCACAAACTGATGGTCAAACCGAAGTGGTGAATAGAACTTTGGGACAACTATTGAGATGTTTTATTTCGGGGAATCCTAGAGTGTGGGAGAATTTACTACCCCATGTTGAGTTTGCATATAATCGTGTAGTAAATTCTACCACCTCACATTCTCCTTTTGAGGTTGTCTATGGGTTTAACCCCCTAACACTTCTTGATCTTCTTCCTATTCCCCTTCTTGGAGATGTCTTGTGCAAAGATGGGGATGACAAAGCTTCTTTTGTGAAAACTTTGCATAAAGACATTAAGAAGAGAATTGAGAAGAAGGTTGGCAAGTATGCTGAACTTGCCAATAAAAGGAGAAAAGCATTGTTGTTTGATGAGGGCGATTGGGTTTGGCTTCACTTGAGGAAGGATCGCTTTCCTACTCAAAGGAAGTCCAAACTAATGCCTCGAGGGGATGGACCTTTCCAAATCCTCAAGAGGATTAATGACAATGCTTATGAGTTAGATATGCCTGATACATTCTTAGGTAGTCATACTTTTAATGTCAGCGATCTAACTCCTTTTTTCTGTAGGTCTCCAGAATTCGTGGTCGAATTCTCTCCAACTCGGGGAGTATGATGGAGATCAAGATCAAGAGAACATAGAGGCCAATCAACAAGATCAAGAAGAGGTGGAGGCACAAATAGAAGACGCCCATGGAGGTCAAAGTCCACCTCAAAGGCTTACAAGAAGCATGTTTAAAGCTTTAGGAGCTAGAGGACATTTATTTTCTCTTTTTGTAATTTCTTTAGTTGAAGGTGCTTAGAGGGAAACTTTAGAAACCTCTATTGTTATAGCATCTTTTAGGCTTTAGTTAGGAGCTTTAGGGGGTGTGTGTTAGTAGATAGGTGTAGAAGTAGAATAGGAGGTGCCAAAGTGAAGGAAGGAGTCACACCTTCCTCATGACTTGAAATAGGCGCCGGTTCTAGCTTGCTTTAGGAGGGAAATTTGAATTGTTTTAGCTTGCATTTTCAGCTCCTTAGGCTATAAATAGAGGTGCTCTCTTTGTAAAATGGAGATTTGAATTTATCTAAAGAAACTATACTCAAAATTGGAGTGAGCATTGGAGAGCTTTTGAGCCTTCTTCTCTAGTCTTATCTTGAAGGATCCATGGTGTCCTCAAGTGGCGGCAACACTCTCATCTAGGAGCAACCACACTTCTAGTGGCGAGATCATTCATCATTCATCCATCTTCATGAGCACTCTCTTCTCCTTCCTTTCTTCTCTTGTTAATTTCCTTGTCTTAGCTTGTTTTCTAGTTGTTTTGGTTCGGCAATTTCAGCTTGTTTTGTGTAGCTATGGTTCATTTGTGTTCTTGGCTGTTTTTCATCTTTTCTTCTTCAATTCCAGCAATTTGATTCGGTTCCTTACTGTTTTGTGTTGATTAATTAGTGTTTTTGCCTTTCCTCCATCTCTTTTAGTTCAATTTGACAATATGTGGAACATCCAAATGAGTTTGGGATTTGGTACTAGTTTTTGGTGAGTTCTTGTCTTAGAACAATGATCCAACTCGAAGAAAAGTGCCTCAATAATGTCCAGCTCAAGGTGATTCCTAAGAATGTCAAGAATCATTCTCTATATGGCTAGTGGAATCACATCACCAGGTAGAGGTGCGTGGGCATATAGAGCTGAGGACGACCTTCATAGATGGCATAACTTCACGCACTGTCAACATCAGGTATCTCATTGTTAACGCCCCATCATCCTACAATATATTGCTAGGTAGACCTGCTTTGAACAGGATTGGAGCGATTTCCTCTATGAGGCACATGAAGATGAAGTTGCCTTCCCTTGAGGGTACGATGATCACCATCAAGTCTGATCAAAAAGAGGTTAAGAAGTGTTACGGGAATCAGTACAGTTTCTGTTCCGTCCGATTGACCTGGGACGTCTTCGTGCGTGAACTCAACCGTGAAACATAGGGGTTTATTTTGAATTATTGACGTGACACTCTCTGAACCATAGGGGTGCCCTTAATGGTGATTGGACATCTTCTGTGGCGGGGAAAGTAACACCTTTTGGGGCCACGCTTAATCGCGTGCCACGTGGCTCATCACACGACCAGCCTCTAGAGTTCCTTGCGCTTCCCTTGAGCGCTCAATCCTTTGACACGCGGCACAATCACACGGTCCCCAATTAGCGCCTCTTGGGTTGCAAATGTAACGTTCAAGTTACCCAAAACCCCGCGCTCACACCACTATTCCATCAATTCTCTCTGCATTTCTGCACTGTTCATCGCCTTCGAGCCCTTTCTCTGCAATCACTGCTCTTTCCTTCGCGCTTTGCTTCCCTCCACACCTCGACATCAAAGGTATGATTTTTCCATCTCCATGACTCTTCTTCTTCATTGCACTGCTTCGCTGCGTATTGAACTGCCTGGGACTGTTTATGTTTCTGCATTTCTGTGTTCTTTCGCTCCTCCGTCCTTCTCCGTTCTCTTCCCCTCCTTTCTGGGTTTCCTCGCGTGGGTGGCATTTTTCTAGGGTTTTGTTCCCTTTTCTGCCTTGGCATCGCTTGTTAAAACCCTTTTCCTTTCTTCTTTCTCCAGTTATTTATCCACATCATGGTGCGCCCGGAACCAAAGTTCGGTTCTCCCCCAAGGACCAACTATAAAGCCTTCTACACATGGGCTCCTAACGAGCTTTTAAACGAATGCACCACTCTGACGACCATGCAGGACTTGGAGAACCATCGCGGTGATCCCCACCTGTACAATTTTAACGCCTTCTGCCGCACCCATGATGCACATATTTTCGTTCGTCCCGGCAGGCATGGGGAACCTGTTTGCGTGGATGACAGACCCAGGAAGGGGAACCCTTTCTTTTTCATGTATCAAACGGTATTTAAACGCATCGGGGTGCGCCTTCCGTTCACGCCCTTCGAGAGGGAACTTCTTACCGAGATCAACACAGCCCCGACCCAGCTACACCCCAACAGCTGGGCATTCGTTCGGGCCTTCCAAATTCTTTGCGGATATCTAGGCATCCTCCCCTCTGTGGATGTCTTCTTACATTTCTTCGAGGTGAAGAAACAGGGGAAAAGCTTTTGGGTGAGCTTCTCCGGGATCGCGGGTAGGATCCTCCTTTCTCTCTTCCAGAACTCGTACAAAGGTTGGAAGGAAAAATTCTTCAGGGTGTGCTGCGCCAAGCACGACCCCACAGCCTTGGACGACTTCCCTTTGTATTGGACAAAGCACCCCAAGCTGCTCAAGGCCAAGGCCCTGGGTGAACTATCCCCTGCTGATAGGGAGGTATGCAAGGCCTTGGCTGGCCTGGGGATCATCTTCGGCACGCTGAAACTCATCGCGAGCGAATACAACGCCCATTCCCTAACCACCTACTTTGGTAGGGAGACTCCTCTCGTATTGTTTTCTGTTATCCGTATTTTACTGCATCATGCTTGCTCCATTGGTCCCTTCCACCTGTTTTCCTTTCTGCTAAGCGCCTTACCTCTCGTTCATCTGCGCGCTTTGTGAGTTTCTATAACTGCTTTGGCCCTAACTTCTGCTATTGGGTTTGTCTGAATGTAGGATCAGTGATGGACGCTTCCAAGAGGATGGTTTTGGCGAAAGCGATGAAGGCTACTCGTGCCGCCAAGGCTGGCGCCTCTTCCGCCCCTGCTGCTGACCCAAACCCTTCATTAACCTTGCCCTCACCGCCACCAACCACTACCGAAGCCCCACTAGGCTCATCTTCACCATCCTCACATAGCCCCGAGGCGCTTCCAACACCCAGCTCTCCTCCGCCCATCGCCGTCGTCCCTCTGGCTGTGGCTTCTTCACCGGCTCCAACCCCCCTTGACAAAGGAAAACGGGTCTTGGAGATCATATCCGATGATGAGGACTCTGATGGCGTGGTGCCCTTCAAGAAGAGGAAGGCTGCGAGGGTCCCCACCCTACCAGCGGCGTCGCCCCAGGGAGGGGATTCCTTCAGGGATAATCCTCCAAGCGCTACTTCTCTTCCTCCCACAATGGTCCAAGAGGAAACAGGCGAAGGGGTCGAATCTGCTCCACCCCCGCCACCGGCTGAGGTCTCGGTTTTCCCCGCTTCCATCGCCCGCCGCCCTAGATCTTATTGCCATCCCTCCTCCAATTATGCACCTGATGAGGGGCTTCAGCGGGGGATCAATGCCAGAAGGTTCCGATAGGAGGGAGGGAATGCCTTTCTACTTGGGAGCCTTCTTGGCCGTGGCCCTTGACTGGCGTGCCCAAGCTAGAAATGTTGTCTTGCAGACACAAACCCTCCAGGATCTGGAAGCAAGGGTGGTTGCTCTAGAGGAGGAAAATAAGACTCTGGGACGCCAAAACGAGGCCCACCAAGCCTCTCTGAAGTTGGCGCAAGAGGCCAAGGAGGAGGCTGAAAAGCAACTGGATGAGGCGATGGAGCTACAAATCGACTTCTACGCTCGGGAAGTCACCCTCCAAGTTCAGGTAACAAGCCTCCAAGACATAGTCGAAGCTTACGAAGAAGTTCAAAAGAGGACAGATGCTGTGAGCAGGCTGACAAGCTGGAGCGAATGGAGGGGGAGATGACTACTCAGGCCAAGGTTTTGGGCCTTCTCCAGGTTGACCACAACAAACTGCAAATCGAGGTCAGCCGGCTCCGTGTGGAGAAGGAGGCTTTGGAGAAACTGGTAGCTTCTGGGGACGCCACCATTGAGGAGTTGGAGAAGGACAAGAAAACCCTTATCCATGACATGCGCGGGAACCTTCGAGGAGGGGTTCAAAGAGGCTCTGGCCCAGGCCGTCTGTGAGAACCCGGGAATTGACGTTTCCAATTGCGATTCCACCCATCACATCGTTGACGCGAAGGTCGTGCCCTTGGAGCTGGATGAATGAACCGCCGCCCTCAACCGCCACCTTACTCATTGCGCTTTATACTTGTTTTTGTCCCCCTTTGATGAACTTGTAACTTCTTTGAACTATCGGTCCTTTCGTCACAACCATGGATGACAATTTTTGCACCTTTAAGTTATCGAATTCCGCCTGTGTGATTTTACCTTCATTTTTCGCCTTCACGTGCTTTGATTGCTTTGCTTGTACTTTACCCGTTTCTTTCGCTGCGTTGGGCGACCCTGTAGGCCCGGTGCCTTGCTCCTATCGTGTTCCTTGGAAACTGTCCCGCCTTCGTATCTATGAGGGCTCTGCCTCGTGAAGGCGTCAGTGGCTTTACCATTACCGCAACGCAAAAGTTGAGACCTACTCTGGGTCCTAAACACTTGGGATGAGGTCACGCGTCGGTGCCCACGCCCATGGAGAGGCTTGCCTAACGGAGCCGTATCGTCCATGGGGGGTCTCGGACACCAAAGCGATCTCTCCCTTGATTCCTGGTGCCCGGCAGCCACGCCTAAGGAGAGGCCTGCTACAGCAGCGCCGCATCGTCCTCAGGGTGTCTAAAAACGCCGAGTGTTGGGAAAACTCGGAGCCCTCTAGGGGGTCGTTCTCTCCACGGTCTTTCCTTCCCATGGGTGTCGGGGAACAACCCTGCCAGGGGTTCACTGGCGTTTGGCGATCTCGTCTCCCTCCACAGTCTTTCCTACCTGTGGGTATCGGGGAGGCGACGCCGCTAGTAACTAGTTTCGACTTCTTCGATTTCATCTCCCTCCACAGTCTGTCCTACCTGTGGGTATCGGGGAGGGGACACTGCTGATACTTGGATTGGCGACGCCCGCAACGTCTTATGCTGGCGTCGCCTTCTGCGCCTTCCCTGGCGACGCCTTGGGCGTCCCACGCTGGCGTTGGCTTTAACCTTGGCCCTGGTCGACGCCTGGGGATAGCGAAGAGCTCAAGGTTTCGCCTGTGCTATCCACGTGGCACTTCTAGTATGGCTGATGGGACGTTCAGCCACTTGACTTGGTCTTGACATTTTCTGTGCCTCTGACCCACTCTCGACGGCGTATCGTACCCTCGGGCATTCTGTCGATACGATGTTTTCTGAGTGTTAACCAGTGGTGCCAGGGTCATCCTCCCATCCTCTGCCACTTGGCTCGATCGCATGGTCCATCCATTTGCGTCGTTTGGCGCTATAACTGCAACGCTTCCATTTGCATCGTTTGGCGCTCTAACCGCAATATTTAGTTCTTCAAAATCTTGAACCTGTCCTCATCATTTCTGCGTTTTTCGTAACCTACTTGCACCCTTTCTCTTCTCGCGAAGAGTTCTTCTAGTGTTCGTTCCAACTAGCGTTTTACCCTTGCGTTACCAGCAAGCCACTCTCCTCTAAACCTCCCAGATACTGTTCAGGCATGTCTTCTCGCGTTCCTTTCCCCAGGGTTAACCCCAAGGACCTGTATACTTGGGCCTCGAGCGAGCTCCTTGACGAGTGCTCGTGCTTGCTTTCTACCCGGGCCATAAGGGAACATAAGGGGGATTCGTGTTCCTATGATCACCGTGCCTTCGCGAAGAGGCACGACGACGATATTGTGTTGCTCCCTTGCGCTTTAGGGGAGCCAGTGTGCGGAGACGAACGGGCCAACGACGGGGTCCCCTTCTTTTATTTCTATCAGGTGGTTTTCAAGACCATCGACGTGCGCCTGCCCTTCTCCATGTTTGAGAGGGAACTGTTGACAGAGATCAATGTTGCTCCGGCCCAGTTATATCCCAACAGCTGGGCTTTTGTCAAGGCCTTCGACGTACTTTTTGGTTTTCTGGGGTGTGCACCCTCGGTTGACATCTTTCTTCACTTCTTTGAGGTGAAGAGGCAAAGGAATAACCTCTGGGTGACCCTCAGTAATGTTCCTGGTAGGGTTCTCCTGACCCCTTTCCAAAACTCCTTCACTGGGTGGAAAGGTAGGTTCTTCAAAATCTGTTGCTCTGATCTCGTTCCCTCCGCCCTAGATGGTTTTCCACTGTACTGGGTGAGGGAGACGAGGGCCCTCAAGTCCAAACCCTTCAAGAAGCTATCCCCGAATGACAGGTGGTTTGCCGGATCCTTGCTGAGGCGGGAGGTTTTGACTCCGCCACCCTGATCAGTTTGGAGTTCAACGCCGGAACCCTAAAGAAGTATATATGTATGAGTCGCTGCCCTAGAAACTTCTGCCTTTAATGCTTTCTAAATCAGTGTATGTTTTGCTTCGTGGTGCTCTGACACGTTCATCTCCCTTGGTGCAGGTTCGAAGATAAACCAGCAGCGGAGGTCACAACTTACCCGGTTTCTGCGGGCTGAGGGCGGGGCTTCGTCTTCCTCCCGTGCCGACTCCGGAGGCCACTGAAGAGTGGTTCGTTTGTGTTTTTTGTATGAGCACAGGGCCTGTAATGTTTACCCTATTCGCCTTACTCCCATTTATCTTGAACACTACTTGTAAATTTAACTCTACTATACCATGCTTGGTTTCTGTAACGTTGCTTTACTTTTGCACACACTTCATATACTGCGTGTTTTTCCTCCGTCACGTTTTTTGGCGGCGCCTACACTTGGGCGACGCCTTCTACCTTGGCGACGCTTCCTTTCTTGGTGACGCCTTCTCTCGGCGACGCCTTCTTTTGGCGATGCTTTCTTCTCGGCGACGCTTTCTTCTTGGCGACGCCATCTTTCTTGGCGACGCCTGTCGCCGCTTCGAACGGAAAAAGGATAAAGACTAAAAACCAAGGCAAGGTTTTTCTCGAATCTTCTTTTTTCTTTTATTCGGGTGACCTCATTAAAAAACCCCCGAAAGGGAAAAAGAGTGTCCCCTTCAATAAGATCGTTACATGGCGGCTTACATAAGTCAACTAAAATAAAACTTCAAGTTGGCTGCATTCCAGCTACGCGGGATGGGACCTCCCTCCAAGGTCTCTAGGTTGTATGAACCGTTGCCTTTAGCCTCAGTGATTCTGAAGGGCCCAGTCCACTTGGGAGACAACTTATTCTCCAGCTCGTATGGATGAGCCTTCCTCATAACTAGGTCGCCAATCTGAAACTGTCGTGGCTTCACCTTAGAGCTGTATAGTCGCTCCACTCTTCTCTTTACTGCTTCAGCCTTTATTCTGGCCTCCTCCCTGGCTTCTTCTAGTAGGTCCAGGTTCACCCGCCTTTCTTCGTTGGATTCCTCCACCACAAAGTTTTGGAAACGTGGCGAGCTTTCGTGTATTTCTACCGGGATCATCGCATCCGACCCATACACTAAGCTGAAAGGCGTCTCCGTGGTAGAAGATTGGGGCGTGGTGTGGTATGCCCACACGATCCTTGGTACTTCCTCCGCCCACGCCCCTTTGGCCTTCTCTAGCCTTCTCTTTAGCCCCCTCAGCAAAACTCTGTTTGCTGACTCTACTTGCCCGTTAGTCTGGGGGTGTTCGACTGATGCGAACACTTGCTTGATTCCTACCTCAGCACACAGGTTTCTCAACTGCTGACTGGCGAACTGGGTTCCATTATCGGATATCAGCCGCCTGGGTACGCCAAAACGACACACAATGTTCTTCCACACAAAGTGTTGCACCTTGTGCGCAGTGATCTGGGCCACGGGCTCCGCCTCTATCCATTTGGTGAAGTACTCGATGGCAACGATCAAGTACTTCATCTTCCTTATCGCCAGTGGGAACGAACCTAGGATGTCGATCCCCCAGGTATGGAAAGGCCACGGGCTGTATATGGATCGCAGCTCTTCTGGCGGCGCCTTATGCAATCTTCCTTCACTGTTGGCCAATAAAAACCTGCGCGTACCACCTTAGAGGCAAAGGATCTTCCCCCTACGTGGCTCTCACAAATGCCTTCGTGGAGCTCCGCCATTATTCGGGTACACTCGTCGTCGCTCACGCACGTTAAGATAGGGTGAGTGAACCCGTGCCTGAACAACACTCCGTCCACCAGAGTGTACCTTGCGGCATTTCTCTTGACCTTCTTACCCTCTTCAGGCTCCACTGGAAGAGCCCCATCCGCCAGGTATCGTCTGTATGGCGTCATCCAGGTGTCTCCTTCGGCTAAGGCACATATCTGCATCTGCCTTCCTTCTTCGGGCGTGTCCGCGTATGCGCTGATGCGGGGCGTCTTCAGTGTATCTTGGGTCAAAGAACGATGACTCCTTAGCCTCCCTCTTGTTGTACAAATCTGGAGGACATCCACCCTGTTATCTTCCACAAACTTACGCGGAGCTTTGAGCGTCTCTTGGATCACTGTCCTCTGTCTACCCCCCTTGCCTGAGCTGGCCAGCTTGGCAAGCAGGTTAGCTCTGGCATTCTGTTCCCTTCGGACATGTACTAGCTCAAGAGCGCTAAATGCTCCTCTCAACAGTTGCACGTATTGCAGATATGCCGCCATCTGTGGGTCTTTCGCCTGAAACTCACCCGACACTTGCCCTGTAATCAGTTGGGAATCACTTTTTACCAAGAGGTTCTGTGCGCCCATTTCTTTAGCTAGGAGCATTCCTGCAATCAGGGCTTCATATTCAGCCTGATTATTACTTGCCCTGAAGGCGAAACGCAGAGCTTGCTTGATCAACACGCCATTGTGTCCCTCCAAGACTATTCCCGCACCACTTCCCTGCTAATTGGAGGAGCCATCAACCGAGAGTAACCACCGCGAGCTCGCCTCCACCTCTTGTTCACCTCCGGGCGAGAGTTCTGCTACAAAATCCGCGTATACTTGCCCTTTGATGGATCCTCTGGGCTCATACAGGATGTTGAATTCTGATAACTCCACCGCCCAGCGCACCATCCTTCCAGCTACGTCAGGCTTCTGCAGCACCTTCTGTATAGGGAGCTTCGTCATCACTACCACCGTAAAGCTGTGGAAGTAATGACGAAGCCTCCTGGCTGAAAACACCACCACCAATGCTGCCTTCTCCAACGCCTGGTATCTCGTCTCCGCGCCTTGTAAGGCCTTGCTTACGAAATAAATGGGCTTTTGAATCTGGTCCTGCTCCTGGACCAGCACTGAGCTAATAGCTCGCTCTGTCACTGTGAAGTACAGCCGAAGGGGCACATCCGCCACCGGTTTGCAGAGGACTGGTGGCGTCGCCAGGTATTCCTTCAACTTGATGAAAGCCGCTTCGCATTCGTCAGTCCATGCGAAATGACTATTTCTCTTGAGACACTGGAAATATGGGTGCCCCTTCTCTCCTCCGGCAGAAACAAACCTTGAGAGCGCCGCCATCCGCCCCGTCAGCTGCTGTACTTCTTTTACTGACGTCAGACTTCGCATGGCGATAATTGCCGCGCATTTGTCGGGGTTCGCCTCTATTCCCCTCTTCGTGAGCATGAAACCTAGGAACTTACTGGCCTCTACCCCAAAGACGCACTTCTCGGGGTTTAGTTTGAGGCGGTACTTGGATATAGTGACGAACAACTCCTCTAGGTCCACCACGTGCTGTGCCCTATCCTTCGACGCCACTACCATATCATCCACGTAGGCGTACACATTCCTTCCTAACATGGGCGCTAGGACCTTGTCCATCAGCCTTTGGTAAGTAGCACCCGCGTTTTTCAACCCAAAAGGCATTACCTTGTAACAGTAACTGCAAGTCTCTGTCATGAATGCGGTTTTGCTCTCGTCTTTCGGGTGCATTTTCATCTGGTTGTACCCCGAGAATGCATCCAGAAAGCTTAGCACCTTGCAGCCGGATGCACTATCTACCAATGCGTCGATGCTGGGTAGTGGGTACGAGTCCTTCGGGCATGCCTTATTTAGGTCCGTGAAGTCCACGCACATCCTCCACTTTCCATTCGCCTTCTTCACCAGGACGACATTGGCTAGCCACTCAGGGTATTGGATCTCCCTGATGTGGCCGGCACTCAGCAGCTTCTGCGTTTCCTCCCTTACCACCAGCTGCCTCTCTTCGTTAAACTTTCTCCTTCTCTGGCGCACGGGGCGAACCGTGGCGTCCATGCTGAGGTGATGACATAGGAAATCCGGGTCGATGCCGGGCATATCCGAGGCGGACCATGCGAAAGCATCCAAGTGGCGTGAAATCACCCCTGCCACCCCCTCCTGCTCTTCCCGGCTCAGCAGACGCCCTAGCTTAAACATTTTGCCGCCAATCTCCCTCTCCATGGCATTAGCCGCCTGTTGATCCCTGCTATTATCCTGAATGGGCGCCGCCTCTCCCACGGGTGCCGTATCGTCAGGTCCCTCCTCGACGAGTGTATCTACTTCGGGCGTCGCCCCCACGGGTGTGGCCTCGTCAGGCGTTGTCCCGGCAAGCATCACCTCAATCATCGATGTGTCCACACTGGGCGGACGCTCAAACACCATGAACACGCTTTTCTTCATTTTCAGGCTGTTTTCATAACATTTCCGCGCCTCCTCCTGATCCGACTTGATAACTATGACCTTGCCGCTGAGGTCCGGCAGCTTCATATTCATATGGCGTGTGGAGGCTACTGCGTTCAGCCTATTCAACGCCGGTCTGCCCAACAAAATGTTGTAGGCGGAGTTGGCGTTTACGACCAAGTACCGGATGCTTTCGGTACGCGAGGCCTCTCCATCCGTGAACGTTGTCCTCAACTCCAGGTAGCCTTAACTTCCACCTGGTTATCCGCAAACCCATATAGGCACCCTGTGTAAGGCCTCAAAAGGTCGGGAGACAAACGTAACTTGTTGAATGTCGACCAGAACATGACGTCTGCTGAACTTCCCTGGTCGACAAGGACCCTGTGCACCTTTATTCCAGCCGTGACAATCGAAATGACCACGGGGTCATTGTCATGCGATACCACGTCTCGGAGATCCCCTCTCGTGAACACGAGGTCCGATTCCCACGACTCACCCGAGATCCTTTCTTCGATCGAGTTGACCCCCCTCGCGTATTTCTTTCGTTGGGAGGCGGTGGGTCCTCCGCCGGAAAAACTTCCAGCAATGGTGTGAACCTCGCCGAGAACGGGCATCTCGTGCGCTTGCTCTTCTGTTGGCGCCGGCAGGGCGGCGGTCGCGGCGGGTTCTGCAACATAATCCTTCAGAAACCCGCTTCTCACCAGCTCGTCTAGCTGGTAACCCAACGACAGGCAGTTGTCGATGTGGTGACCAAAAGCCTCGTGGAACTCACACCAATAGTCTTTCCGTGGCCCCAACACCTTGTCAGTTTTCGCCGGTCGCCTCAACCTCTCAGCTATATTAGGCACGGCGATCAGATCCTTCAACTCCACTACAAAGTCGTATCTCGTCGGCCTTGCCCTCTCCCTAGCCAGGCGATCGCCCCCTGCTGGACCCCGGGGCTGGGGTTTTCTGGCTTCATAGGGGCGTCTCCCCTCTGACTTCTTCCTTCCCGTCGTTGTCTCGTTGACCCTGACGGGCTGAACCCACGTCTGCGCCCTCGGGCGTGAGGGCACAACGCTGGTTCGCTTCTCGCACACCTCTCCTTCGGAGGCGATATGTTCCACTGCCCGACGCCGTATTTCAGCAAAAGTCCTTGGGCGATTGCGAATAAAAGATTCGCAAAAAGGGCCGGGACACACGCCTTTCCTGAAGGCATACACAATCATGGGCTCCTCCGACGTGCCCACTTTCACCACTTGGGCCCGAAACGGTTGATATACTCCTTCAAACTCTCCCCTTAGTATTGCTTCACATCAAACAGATCGTAGGAGACTGGTGGAGGGGCCCTGTTCGCCAGGTATTGCTCTCTGAACAACTGTGACAGCTGCTGAAAAGAGGTGATATGGCCGTTAGGAAGGCTGATAAACCAATCCATGGCCATTCCTGTCAAAGTGCTCATGACGAGCTTGCATCTTGCGGCGTCAGAGTCGCCTACTAACACCATTTGTGTGTGGAACGCTGTGAGATGCACCTCAGGGTCCTCCTTCCCGATGAAAATCGCCTTGGGTCCTGCGAAGGTGTTGGGGATCGTCGCATCTAGGATCTCCTGTGAGAAGGGAGTGGAGAACTCCCTTGGTGGGGTGAGATGCTCCATCTCCTCGTGCTCGCGTTGCCCCTGGTTGTTCCTCAGTCCCCGACGCAACTCCTCATTAACGCGACGGAGCTCTTCGTTCCTCACATGCGAGGCGTCGAGATCCGCCTGCATGCGTTCTTGTTCTATCTTCGAATCCACCATATCATCCTGTAGCCCCCGCATTATCTCCAGGACCTGCTGCATGGAAATTTCTTCACCCGCAGCGCGTGCGGTACCTCGTCTAGTGGTGGCCATTCCTCACTGTTTGCTCAGACGTTATCGTGACTTGATGGATCTTTTCAAACTTGCGATGGGACCAATGTTTTATATCGGCCCCACGGTGGGCGCCAAATGTTCCGTCCGGTTGACCTGGGACGTCTTCGTGCGCGACCTCAACCGTCAGCTAGGGACTCCTTCCCACTGGTTACCTGTGGATTCCTGCAAAGAAGAACAAAAGGGCGCCCTAGCGGCCGATTGCACTCCGACGCTCAAGTCAGCCAGCAAGAAACACCAAAAACTCTGCACCTCCGTATCGGAGCACCGTGTATGGCACTCTGAAGGTGGTAAAAAGGAACTGTGTCTAGTGTATATTTTCTCCTTCTAGCAAAGATCTTTCCCTAGTCCCTTGTGCGTAACCTCAAGGCTTGAGCAAGCAACTAGAGTGTTTCTGAAAAATTTGCCAAAAGTCTGAACCTCGTTCCCAACATTCGAGGCGCTATTTAAGCTATTCCAGCATTCAAAGCGCCTTAAAGCGCATTTAATTATAAAACGCTCAGCGCATTTAAGACGTTCGAAACGCTTGGGAGCATTTATAGTACCTTAAACGCTCGAAACGGAAACTGTATTAAATAACCTTAATTACCTTTTACCTGACAAAATGGCGTTTCTATTTTGACTTGGCTGTTGTACACGTGGAGGGCCTCACAGCACCATTACCCTATCTGAGGGTATTTCCTCGTGTGAGTCCTCCTACCTGGGAGTGCAACTGCGCAAGGGGTGACTTTTTGGGTGCCAACTCATGCCCCCAAACATCTAGTCACTCACTTTGAGAGCGTATCTGCCTTCCTCTCGTGCCCCGCACCTGGCTACCATGGGTGTGACCCTCCTCTTGAGTCGTATCTATCCCAAGAGCGTCTCTGGGGCGGCAGGGGCACTTCACGAGTCAGGCTGCCCTACACTGGCGCTATCACTATGGCCTTGAAGCCACTTTTCTCTTCTCTTTATTACTACCCTGGATTATCGGGATTTGAGGCCTTCCCACGGCGTCGCTCCCTCCATGGTCTTTCCTACCCATGGGTATCGGGGAGCCACGCTGTGATCACCTCGCTTTTGTGACATTTGACCTTGGCGACGCCCTAGTTGGGCGATGCCATAACTGGGCGATGCCTTAACTAGGCGACGCCTTGACCTTGGCGACGCTTCCTCTTGGCAACGCTGGCACTTGGTGTCTCTTCACCTAGGCGACGCCTTATGTTGACTTTGACCTCCGACATTGACTATGACCTTGACTTTGTCAACGCCCGAGTACAGGACGGTACAGTTTCTGTGGTTGAGACATTGAAGTTTCTGTGGTTAATTTTTCACATTCTAGTTCGCTTTCAATCAGTACAGTTAAATCTGTAAACATAGCACAGTTTGCATAAAAAAAAAAATATTTTCCAGTAGCTTGTTTTTGTTTCTTAAATCTACTCTAGTACTTTTCTCTAGGACTCTTTTGGTGTGCCTTCTTTCTTCATTGAGTTCTTTATTTTCTTGCTTGTCTTTCATTCATTAATCTTTGAGTTTGTCTTACATATAGTATTCCTTTTGCAATTACCTTTCCTTGCTTATACCTTTGCTTGTTTGTCATTCTTTCTTCTTTGGTTTTGTGGTGAAGTACTTTCAAGATTCTGTGCTCTTGCTTTGGAATTTTTCACTTGAGGATTACTAAGGCCTTGAGATAAGCTTGGTGCAGAGAGCATTCTTTCTTTGAGAGTGAATTTCAGTGACCACTTCACTGCGGTTTTTGTTCCAATTTCTTTTAGCTGACTGTGTTTCCTAACATTTGTTTGCTGTTTTGTGTTTGTTGTTTTTTTTTCTTTGATAAAATGGCTCCATATTCTAGTGAGGAATCTTGCAAGCAGAACTCACCTTCTAAAGCTTCTCTTCGTGGTGAATTGCTGGAAGCTCAACGCCATATTAGAAGATTGGAGGAAAGGTTGCAAAAACTTGACATGCAACAAGCTGGACCGTCTAATGCTCACAATGCAGTACACCATTCACATAGACATTCATCTAGGGGTTCATCCAATGCTTATGGCCGTGAAGAAGGGCAAAGAAGAAGAGAGCCAAATCATTCCTTTCATGGCTATGATCCTAGTGGGAGAGACCACCGTGACAATGGCTATTATCGAGAGGCTAAAGCTAGACTTCCTTTGGTCAAGCTTCCAAGCTTCAATGGAGATAGTGATCCTAACATCTATCTAGATTGGGAGGCCAAGTGTGAGCAGATTTTTGATCTACATGGGGTTCAAGATGAGCATAAGTATAAGTTAGCTACTTTAGAATTTTGTGATTATGCCATGCAATTGTGGCATGGACTTGTAAAGGACATTATGTTTCACAAGGGTCCTCCCGTGGACTCTTGGAACTCTCTTAAGTTTCAAATGCACGCTAGATTTATGCCGCCCCACTTTAGGAAAGACCTTATGTTGAAACTCCAACGATTTCAACAAGGCACGCTAAGTGTGGACGCTTATTATAAAGAATTAGAAACGCTTTTGTGTAAGTTAGAAATACGTGAGGATGACGAAGCTTTGATTGCTAGGTTTGTTAGTGGGTTAAGGAAGGAAATCCAAGATATTGTGGAATTACAAGAGTATTCATCATTTGGGTCTTTAATTCATCTAGCAATGAAGGTGGAAGCCCAACTTGCTAAGAAAAACTCTTTTAAAAACTCCCCAAATGATGGTTACTACTCCAAATCTTGGAAGAACAACAAGTCTTTTTCAAAATTTCCTTCCCAAGATTCTTCTTTCCAACCCAAGGAATCTAAGCCATCTACTTTTAGGACTAAATCTCCAACAAAAACGTCTAATAAAAAATGCTTTAAATGTTTAGGATATGGTCACATAGCTGCAAATTGCCCTTCTAAACGAAATATGTATATGCATGATGGCATTGTCGTTAGTGAGCATGATTCTGACTCACCTAGGCATTCTTCACCTGCTAAACCATCAAGTGAAAATGAGAGTGTAAGTCCTTGTGAAGGTGACTTGTTGATGATAAGGCGTATGTTGGGAACAATTCCAAAATCTTTGCACGATACTCAAAGAGAAAACATTTTTCATACCCGATGTCTTATCAACAACAAGTTATGTTCCTTGATTATTGATGGAGGAAGTTGCACTAACGTGGCTAGTACAAGAGTAGTGGAGAAGTTAGCTTTACCCACTATCTCTCATACCAAGCCTTATAAATTACAATGGTTAAGTACCGAAGGTGAAATCATGGTTAACAACCAAGTCCTCATTAACTTTACAATAGGAAAGTATAAGGATGAGGTTTTATGTGATGTTGTGCCCATGGAAGCAACTCATCTTCTTTTAGGAAGGCCTTGGCAATATGATAGACATGTTTTACATGATGGCCTATCCAATACTATGTCCTTTTCCTTCCAAGGGCGCAAGGTTGTCTTAAAACCTCTCTCTCCCAAAGAAGTTCATGAGGACCACATCAAAATGAAAACTAAAAGAGAAAATGAGAAAGAAAAAGAAGTAAGTACTTTACCGAGTCAAACCATTTTCTCCAAGGTCTTCTTCTTCTTTATCTTTTTCATTACCTAAGGTTCCTATTACAACACCAAATTGGTTAAAACGTGTTAGGAATGATTTTTTACCTCCTAATGGGTTTCCCCATATAAGAGGTCTTTTTCCAAAAGATATCATCATTCCCAAACACATTTTTCCAACTTGGTCAATTTTTCGAACCTCCTTTTTTGCTATCCCACCATTTCCTAAAGCTAAGTCATGTTTATCTTTGTCTTCAACTTTTACTTGTACACATAAACTGACTTTTTTACGTGCAGGGTTTCAGAATTCGAGGTCGAATTCTCTCCAACTCGGGGAGTATGATGGATATCCAATAGGAGAGGATTTTAGTGATGAAGGAAGCGGATTTTCACCTACACATTTGAAGTTCTTCCTTCTAGTCTTCTCACAAATTAAAAGAAGTCAAAGAGAAGATCAAGCCTAAAGATAAAGAAGTCTACAAACTCTCAAATAAAAGGCTTCTTTTTTAATATCTCTCTTTAGTAGAAAAATATATAGAATACTCTTTAGGAAGGTGCTTAGAGGGAAACATAAGAAACCTCTTTTGTAAAAGCATCCTTAGTGATGGAGATCAAGATCAAGAGAACATAGAGGCCAATCAACAAGATCAAGAAGAGGTGGAGGCACAAATAGAAGACACCCATGGAGGTCAAAGTCCACCTCAAAGGCTTACAAGAATCATGTTTAAAGCTTTAGGAGCTAGAGGACATTTATTTTTTCTTTTTGTAATTTCTTTAGTTGAAGGTGCTTAGAGGGAAACTTTAGAAACCTCTATTGTTATAGCATCTTTTAGGCTTTAGTTAGGAGCTTTAGGGGGGGTGTGTTAGTAGATAGGTGTAGAAGTAGAATAGAAGGTGCCAAAGTGAAGGAAGGAGTCACACCTTCCTCATGACTTGAAATAGGCGCCGTTTTTAGCTTGCTTTAGGAGGGAAATTTGAATTGTTTTAGCTTGCATTTTCAGCACCTTAGGCTATAAATAGAGGTGCTCTCTTTGTAAAATGGAGATTTGAATTTATCTAAAGAAACTATACTCAAAATTGGAGTGAGCATTGGAGAGCTTTTGAGCCTTCTTCTCTAGTCTTATCTTGAAGGATCCATGGTGTCCTCAAGTGGCGACAACACTTTCATCTAGGAGCAACCACACTTCTAGTGGCGAGATCATTCATCATTCATCCATCTTCATGAGCACTCTCTTCTCCTTCCTTTCTTCTCTTGTTAATTTCCTTGTCTTAGCTTGTTTTCTAGTTGTTTTGGTTCGGCAATTTCAACTTGTTTTGTGTAGCTATGGTTCATTTGTGTTCTTGGCTGTTTTTCATCTTTTCTTCTTCAATTCCAGCAATTTGATTCGGTTCCTTACTGTTTTGTGTTGATTAATTAGTGTTTTTGCCTTTCCTCCATCTCTTTTGGTTCAATTTGACAATATGTGGAACATCCAAATGAGTTTGGGATTTGGTACTAGTTTTTGGTGAGTTCTTGTCTTAGAACAACGATCCAACTCTAAGAAAAGTGCCTCAATAATGTCCAGCTCAAGGTGATTCCTAAGAATGTCAAGAATCATTCTCTATATGGCTAGTGGAATCACATCATGTGGTATCATGAGTCTTAGGTTCTTCTTGTTTAATTGTTGAATTGTGTGCACTTTAATTTCAAGAGCTCTTTAATTTTCTTGCAATTTAAGTTTCTGTTTTAGGTATTAATTGAGTTTTCTTGCTGTTTTTCTTTTGTTACACCAAGTGCTTGTGAAAATGTTTATGGCACTCATTATTCATATGAGTATGGTTGCTCTTTTGGAATGGCATTCTCCTTCCTAGAGTTTACCTTAAGCTTCCTTTCACTTGTTGTTATTTTTTTCATATGTCTTTTAATTTTGTAATCATGTCAAGTTTTGTCTTAGTCATGTTATTCCATAATTGTCATTACTTCTAGTAGTACTTTTATTGTTTTTTATTGTTTCTTGCTTTAGTGTCATATAATTTTCTGAATTGATATTGATCCTTTGTGCATTTTCTTTTTAGAATTGAGTTCATACTTGTATTCTAGACCTATACAAGTTCCAATACATCATTTTCCATTATGTCTTTGCTAGTTCATAATTCTGTTTTTTATTCCTATTAGGATTTCTCTGTTTCTGAAAAAAAAAGTGCTTACTGTTTTTCCTTATTGCAATTGATTTACTCACTGGAAAATTCTGAAATTATGGATTTGTGATATTCAAAGTACACAAAAAATGATAAATAAAATAAAAAAAGTGTACAATTCTGCCGAAAAAAATACGGTAATCTGGCAGCGATTTTAAAAAATTTATCTCAATTAATTGGCTTACTATTTTTAATTGATTCTAGTGCCATTATTGAGTTAACATCTTGAAGTTTCTGTGGTTTAAATTTCATAATCCAGTTCGCTCTACATCATTCCAGTTAAATCAGTGAATATTAAGCACAGTTTGCATTAAAAAATTTTTTTGCAGTAGCTAAATTTTTGTTTTCTTCATCTACTCTAGTGCTTTTCCTTAAGTATTCTTTTGTGTGCCTACTTTTCTCATTGAGTTCTTTATTTTCTTGATTGTCTTTCATTCTTACTCTTTGAGTTTTGATCCGATCGGTCATCGGTAGTCGATGATGTCAGCAGCAGAGAACCACGTGGACCACTCGCGGGGTGAACGTGATCGGTTGTCACTAACCAAATGACCACTGACAGATCAGGCGGCAGCGAAGTCAGGGGACAGACCACCCAGAACGGTGATCGGTGGTCAGTAACCAAGTGGCCACCAACAGACCAGTTCCCAGATGAACGCCTGGGGGCAGAACGCGAGAAGTAACAGGGCACCGATCAGTCATCGGGTGCATGGTCATCGGGGTCCCGTGTTACACGCAGTTAAACTGGGACTGAGGTTCCCAGCGAGAGCGTTACGCATGGACCTCGCATGAGCACATCTCAGGGAATCGTGCACGAGAGTGGCCTGAGGGAACTAGTAAACCAGTCAGTGATTGGTGATTCCCTCAACCCATTACGTGCGCGATACCGTGAAGGGTAAGCCGTTACGCAGAGGGCAACGCTTAGTGAGTGTGCCTAGACCAGCCACACCCGGCGTTCTCCTAAGAGTATGCGATTTACCCAGGTGGAAGAAATATCCTAAGTTACTCCGCAAGGGAATAACTTAGGCGCACAAAGAGAAGCGCTAGAGCCCTTCAAGTAGTGACACGTGTATGGTTAGATGTGAGTTGCATACCTCCACGTGTCACCATCTGAGAGGGGCGCGGCCCAGATAAAGGTGTACTCCGTACCACTAAAGGTACAGACAAGCGCAGCCAAGCGCAGAGACGCGCAGACACGCACAGACACTCACACTCTACTGATTCTGGAGGTACGTTGTCGCAGAAAAGCATAACAGGGTTCTGACACATGCCAGAAAGCATAACAGAATTCTGTTAGGCCCAGATACAGGCAGTGGCATAAAACAGAATCAGGTGAGATTCAAAAAAAAAAAGAGAGAACAAGAGTTTTTCACACACACTACTAGTTTTTCTCATTGGTGGTTCTGTGATCTAACTTGATCGTCGAAGTGCAAACGGCCGCTAGAGGCGCCGTCTGTGTATTTTGCAGGTCGCGTTTGGAGATCCTAGACAAGGTTCTGAGGGTGATTTTGCAGATAACACTGTCGCGTAGACGGGGCAGAGAGTGCTACAAAGCGATTCCTCCACGTTCGAGTTGTAGGCAGGATCATTTGGCGCCCACTGTGGGGCACGAGTGAAACGTGGTCCCATATACACCACGGTTTTTGAAGCTTACCAAAGTTTTGCCAAGCTCTTTGCTAGGGAAAGATGCCAAGAAACAGACAACCATCACCTGCGCCATCTGCTGACGAAGGAGCTGTGACAATAGCGCAGGTCCTGGAGATGGTGCGCACGCTGCAGGACAACGCCGCGGCGTCGAGAGTTGAACAAGAGAGGATGCAGACGGAGTTGGCTGCGTCGCAGAGTAGGAACGACGAGCTGAATCACGTCAATGAAGAGCTAAGGAGGACGTTGCAGGCACAGAAGGAACGCGCGGTTGAAGAAAGGGTGTCGAGGCCACCGTCGCCTCCAAAAGCGTTTCCCATGCCATTCTCCCCTGAAGTCATGGGAACCATGGTGCCTCCCAACCTGGTGGGAGTGAAGGCGTCGTTCACAGGGGTAGAAGATCCGGAGGCGCATCTGACGGCGTTCCACACCCAGATGATGTTGTCTGGGGGCTCAGACGCTGTGTACTGCAAAATGTTCATGAGCACACTAAGTGGAATCGCCATGGAATGGTTCGTGAGCCTACCAGAAGGACATATCACGTCCTTCCCTCAGTTTTCAAAGCTTTTCACTGAGCAGTACATCGTTAACAAAGCACCCGCAGTGGTGTCATACGATTTGTTCGATGTACGACAGTACCAAGGCGAGTCGCTGAAGGACTACCTCAACCGCTTTGGAGCACAAGTGGTTAGACTGCCCAACAAGGATGAGAATATGCTGGTGCACGCGTTTAAGAAGGGAGTGCTTCCTGGTCCCTTTAGTGAGTCCCTCATCAGGAGCCATCCCAGCACCTTTGCAGAGATCCGACGACGCACGGTGGCGCACATAGTGGCAGAAACAGAGGTTTCTGAGAAAAGAGGAAGTGCTGCACCACCAAGACCGCGTGGAGGGCAAGGGAAGCCGCAGCAGCAAGCAAGGGTGCATGAGGCCAAGGAGGGGAAGAAGGTGCAGGGAAAACCTCGTCCCTATCCACCAGGTAAGGACCAGGGCAGGGGGCGTGCAAGGGAGAATAATGCACCCCCAAGATACAATTTCATGGTGGGATTGGCGGATCTCATCGCCCTTCCTGCTATAGCAGCGAGACTACGCGTACCGGAGAAGACAGATAAGGTACTTGGTAGGAAGAAGAATGAGTGGTGTGATTTTCACCAGGCGTTTGGCCACACACTCCTCTCCTGTTTGGCATTGGGACACCAACTGGCAGAGTTGGTGAAGTCTGGATTCCTGGCAGATTACCTGCGTGAGCCGCAGGGCGATCGCGCGTCGGGATCCCAGGCTTGAGAACAGCAGCATGAAGTCCCTGTGCACGGGGAAGTGCAAACAATCGCGGGAGGCTTCTCTGGCGGGGGATGCACCGCGTCACAGAGAAGGAGGTACGCTCGATCGATTATGGCGGTAGACTCGGTAGACGAGAGCCATTACCCTGAAGTAGATATTGTCTTCAGGAAAGCTGACCTATGGGACGTTGTCCCACACGATAACGACCCTGTGGTCATTTCCCTCATCACGGCAGGAAGACGAGTGCACAGAGTGCTCGTAGATCAAGGAAGCTCGGCAGACGTCATGTTCTGGCCGACGTTTAACAAGTTGCAGTTGTCCCCTGATCAACTAAGGCCGTATACCGGGTGTCTCTACGGCTTTGCAGGGGATCAGGTAGAGGTGCGGGGGTACATTGAGCTGAGGACAACATTCACTGATGGAACGACAGCCCGCACCGAAAGGATAAAGTACTTGGTGGTGAACGCCCCTTCTGCGTACAACATTTTGTTGGGGAGGCCAACCCTCAATAGGTTGGGTGCAATACCATCAACGAGGCACATGAAGCTGAAGCTGCCGTCGATGGAGGGGACCGTAATAACCATCAAGTCGGATCAGGCTGAGGCTAGACGCTGTTATGAGAACAGCCTAAAGCAGAAGAGAAGCGTATGTCACGTCACCACGACACCACCACCAGGTGTGCGCGAAGAGCGATCGGTGGTTAGGGAAACACAAGGTGCTCAGAGGATGGAGAACGCTACGGTGGGGGGCTCCCAGGTAGCTCAGGTTGAAGAAGAAGAGGAAGGCGCGATCGCTCCTCGCGAGTCAGGGATCGCGAGGGCGGTCATCGCCAGTGAGAGAAGGCCCCACCCAGCTGAAGGATGGGTCGAAGTAGACATCAAGGGGAAAAAGTTCAAATTGGGGGGATCCCTCGTTGAAGAAGAGCGAAAGCTGATTGTTGGTGTTATCGAGAAGCACATGGGTGCCTTTGCATGGTCAGCGTCCGACATGCCAGGAATCGACCCCGATTTCCTTTGCCATCGTCTGTCGATGGATCCTAAGGTTCGACCTGTGCGACAAAGGCGAAGGAAATTCAACGAGGAAAAGAGGAAGGTGATCCACGACGAAGCACAGAAGCTCCTTGCTGCAGGGCACATCAGAGAGATCCAGTACCCCGAGTGGCTAGCGAACGTGGTACTGGTTCAGAAGGCAAGCGGCAAGTGGAGAATGTGCGTGGATTTCACTGACCTCAACAAGGCATGCCCCAAAGATTCTTACCCCTTACCCAGTATAGACGCCCTAGTTGATAGCGCATCAGGGGGAAGCTACTCAGCTTCTTGGATGCTTTCTTTATACCAGATCAGGATGCACCCCATGGATGAGTGCAAGACCGCGTTCATGACGGAACGGTCTTGCTATTGCTACAGGGTCATGCCATTCGGATTAAAGAACGCGGGGGCTACCTACCAGCGACTCATGGATAGTGTGCTCTCGCCCATGCTGGGAAGGAACGTACATGCATATGTAGATGACATGGTGGTCACGTCCCAAGAGAAGAAGCATCATGCAGCTGATCTGGAGGAACTATTCACCACCATCGCCAAGTACAGGCTGAAGCTCACCCCTGAGAAGTGTATTTTTGGCGTGGAGGCTGGGAAGTTCTTGGGTTTCCTCTTAACAGAGCGGGGAATCGAAGCTAACCCAGAGAAGTGCGCAGCAATCGTGGCAATGAGGAGCCCGACGATGGTGAAGGAGGTACAGCAGCTCACCGGTCGCTTGGCAGCCTTATCCCGGTTTATGTCCGCTGGAGGGGAGAAAGGTCATCCGTACTTCCAGTGTCTTAAACGCAACAACAGATTCCTTTGGACACAGGAGTGCGAGGAGGCCTTCATCAAACTGAAGGAGTATTTGGCGAGCCCACCAGTCTTGCGTAAACCTCAGGTAGGCATCCCTCTTCGCCTATACTTCGCTGTGACGGAGAGAGCAGTCAGCTCAGTCCTGGTGCAAGAGCAAGATCAGGCCCAGAGGCCTGTGTACTTCGTGAGTAAGGTGCTGCAAGGCCCTGAAACAAGGTACCAGGCCCTCAAGAAGGCTGCCCTGGCGGTGGTATTTTCAGCAAGGAGACTCAGGCATTACTTCCACAGCTTCACAGTGGTGGTAATGACAGATCTGCCCATCCAAAACGTGCTGAAGAAACCTGACGTAGCAGGAAGGATGGTCAAGTGGGCGGTGGAATTGTCAGAATTTGACATTCAGTACGAGCCCCGAGGACCGATCAAGGGGCAGGTGTTCGCGGACTTTGTAGTCGAGCTGTCGTCGATCGCGACACCTGCAGAAGGTTTAGATTTCCGATGGGTGTTATCGGTGGATGGCTCCTCTAATCAGCAGGGGAGCGGCGCTGGAGTCATTCTGGAAGGCCCAAACGGGGTACTGATCGAACAGTCCCTCCGCTTTGCCTTCAAGGCTAGCAACAATCAGGTGGAGTATGAAGCCCTGATCGCAGGAATGTTGCTAGCAAGAGAAATGGGAGCAAGAAACAGGGGAATCCTAATAGGAATAAAAAAACAGGATGATGAACTAGCAAAGACATAATAGAAAATGATGTATTGGAACTTGTATAGGTCTAAAATACAAGTATGAACTCAATTCTAAAAAGAAAATGCACAAAGGATCAACATCAATTCAGAAAATTATATGACACCAAAACAAGAAACAATCAAAACAATAAAAGTACTACTAGAAGTAATGACAAATATGGAATAACATGACTAAGACAAAACTTGACATGATTACAAAATTAAAAGACACATCACAAATTTTAACAAGTGAAAGGAAGCTTAAGGTAAACTCTAGGAAGGATAATGCCATTCCAAAAGAGCAACCATACTCATAAGAATTATGAGTGCCATAAACCTTTTCACAAGCACTTGGTGTAAAAGAAAAACAGCAAGAATACTCAAATAAAATTCTAAAACAGAAACTTAAATTGCAAGAAATTAAAAGAGCTCTTGAAATAAAGTGCACACAACTCAACAATTAAACAAGAATGAACCTAAGACTCATGATACCACATGATGTGATTCCACTAGCCATATAGAGAATGATTCTTGACATTCTTAGGAATCACCTTGAGCTGGACATTATAGAGGCACTTTTTCTTAGAGTTGGATCATTGTTCTAAGACAAGAACTCACCAAAAACTAGTACCAAATCCCAAACTCATTTGGATGAACCAAATATTGTCAAATTGAATCAACAAAGAGATTAAAACTGGAATTGACCGAACAGAATTGAACAATTGATCAAATGAACCGAACCAAAACAGAAATTAAAAACAAAAACAGAACATAGTGCTGGAAAATAGAAAAACCGAAACTAAACAACTCAAGAACACAAGGCAACATGAACAATTGAAGAAGAAGAAAGGAAGGAGAAGAGAATGCTCATGAAGATGGAAGGAGGATGGATGATCTCGCCACTAGAAGTGTGGAATGCTCCTAGATGAGAGTGATGCCGCCACTTGAGGACTCCATTGATCCATCAAGATAAGACTAGAGAAGAAGGCTCCAAAAGCTCTCCAAAGGTCACTCAAAATTTGAGTAGAGTTTTCTTAGATTAATTCCAATCTGAATTTTACAAAGGAAGCACCTCTATTTATAGCCTAAGGTGCTGAAAAATAGGTGGGAAATTTCAAATAAACTCATTTGAAATTCCCA
Source organism: Phaseolus vulgaris (assembly GCF_000499845.2). Taxonomy (NCBI): domain Eukaryota; kingdom Viridiplantae; phylum Streptophyta; class Magnoliopsida; order Fabales; family Fabaceae; genus Phaseolus; species Phaseolus vulgaris. The sequence continues at coordinate 16,764,887 of NC_023758.2, read as the reverse complement.
CCAAGAACAAGTCACATGGGAGGTGTGACCTTTTTCTACTATGACACCTCCCAAAAACTACACCTACACCTATCTACTAATACACCCCCTCCTAAAGCTCCTAACTAAAGCCTAAAAGATGCTAAAACAAAAGAGGTTTCTAATGTTTCCCTCTAAGCACCTTCAACTAAAGAAATTACAAAAAGAGAAAATAAATGTCCTCTAGCTCCCAAAGCTTTGAACATGCTTCTTGTAATCCTTTGAGGTGGACTTTGACCTCCATGGGCGTCCTCCATTTGTGCCTCCACCTCTTCTTGATCTTGTTGATTGGCCTCCATGTCCTCTTGAGCTTGATCTCCATCATACTCCCCGAGTTGGAGAGAATTCGACCACGAATTCTGGAGACCTACAGAAAAGGGAGTTAGATCGCTGACATTAAAAGTATGACTACCTAAGAATGTATCAGGCATATCTAACTCATAAGCATTGTCATTAATCCTCTTGAGGACTTGGAAAGGTCCATCCCCTCGAGGCATTAGTTTGGACTTCCTTTGAGTAGGAAAACGATCCTTCCTCAAGTGAAGCCAAACCCAATCGCCCTCATCAAACAACAATGCTTTTCTCCTTTTATTGGCAAGTTCAGCATACTTGCCAACCTGCTTCTCAATTCTCTTCTTGATGTCTTTATGCAAAGTTTTCACAAAAGAAGCCTTTTCATCCCCATCTTTGCATAAGACATCTCCAAGAAGGGGAATAGGAAGAAGATCAAGAGGTGTTAGGGGATTAAACCCATAGACCACCTCAAAAGGAGAATGGGAGGTGGTAGAATTTACTACTCGGTTATATGCAAACTAAACATGGGGTAGTAAATTCTCCCACACTCTAGGATTCCCCGAAATAAAGCATCTCAATAGTTGTCCCAAAGTTCTATTCACCACCTCGGTTTGACCATCAGTTTGTGGGTGGCAAGTGGTAGAAAATAAAAGCTTAGTTCCAAGCTTGCCCCACAAGGTCTTCCAAAAGTGACTCAAGAACTTAGGATCTCTATCGGACACTATAGACCTAGGAATCCCATGCAAGCGAACCACTTCTTGAAAGAAGAGGTTTGCAATGTGGCATGCATCATCCACTTTGTGGCAAGGAATAAAGTGAGCCATCTTTGAAAAACGATCCACTACCACAAAAATGGAGTCCTTTCCCTTTGATGTCTTGGGTAAGCCTAAGATGAAATCCATAGATATATCTACCCAAGGCATTGAAGGGATAGGAAGAGGAGTATAAAGACCATGGGGATGCATTTTAGACTTAGCTTTGCGGCAAGCTATGCATTTATCACACAAACTATGAACATGTTTATGCATATGTGGCCAAAAGAAATGTTCATGCAACACATCCAAAGTTTTAGCAACCCCAAAATGTCCCATTAAACCCCCCTCATGAGCTTCTCTAACAAGAGATAATCTAATAGAGCTTTGGGGAACACAAAGACGTTTTCCTTTAAAAAGAAAGCCATCTTGAATAAAAAAGTCTTTGTGTCCTCCTTTAAGACACTCTTGATAGATGGGAGAAAAATCAAGGTCATCATGATAAAGTTCCTTAATGTGATCAAAACCAAGATATTGAGAGGTTAAAAGATTTAGCAAGGTGTATCTTCTAGAAAGAGCATCCGCCACAATATTTATTTTGACTTGCTTGTGTTTGATCACATAAGGAAATTGCTCAATGAATTCCACCCACTTAGCATGCCTCTTGTTAAGTTTGTTTTGGCTTTTCAAATATTTAAGAGATTCATGATCACTATGTATCACAAACTCTTTGGGAAAAAGATAGTGTTGCCAAGTAAACAAAGCCCTAACAAGTGCATATAATTCCTTATCATAGGTGGAATAGTTGAGATGACTTCCCTTCAATTTCTCACTAAAATAGGCTATGGGGTGGCCCTCTTGAAGGAGAACAGCCCCAATACCTATGCTTGAAGCATCACACTCAATCTCAAATGTCTTAGTGAAATTAGGAAGGGCCAAGATGGGAGCATTAGTCAATTTTTCTTTCAAAGTATCAAAAGCATTTTGTTGTGCTTCTCCCCAATGAAAGACCACATCCTTTTTCACTATGTCATTGAGTGGTGCGGCAATGGTACCAAAGTTTGGGACAAATCTTCTATAGAAAGAAGCAAGCCCATGAAAACTTCGGACCTCATTCAAAGATTTCGGTGTAGGCCAATTTTGAATGGCCACCACCTTTGTTTTGTCCACATGGACCCCTTTACAACTCACAACAAACCCTAGGAATTCTATATGATCAAGAGCAAACATACATTTAGCAAGGTTAGCATACAAATGTTCCTTCCTAAGGGTTTCCAAAACTTGCCTAACATGCAACCTATGGTCATTCAAAGATAAGCTATAAATGAGAATGTCATCAAAATAAACCACAACAAACTTACCAATGAAAGGTCTAAGAACATGATGCATGAGGCGCATGAAGGTACTTGGTGCATTAGTTAAACCAAAAGGCATAACTAACCACTCATATAAACCAAAGTTGGTCTTAAAAGCCGTCTTCCATTCATCACCCGGTTTGATACGGATTTGATTGTAGCCGCTTTTAAGATCAATCTTTGAAAAGATTTTAGAACCATGTAATTCATCCAACAAATCATCTAGTCTAGGTATGGGATGCCTATACTTAATGGTTATGTTATTTATGGCCCTACAATCCGAACACATTCGCCATGTGCCATCCTTTTTTGGCACTAAGATGATAGGCATAGCACAAGGACTCATGCTATCTTGCACCCACCCTTTCTCAATCAAAGCCTCAACTTGTTGGCGAATTTCCTTGGTTTCACTTGGATTGGTCCTATATGCTGGACGATTTGGTAAAGAAGAGCCCGATATCAAATCAATTTGGTGCTCAATCCCTCTCAAAGGTGGAAGTCCATTTGGAGGATCTTGAAACACATCTTGGAACTCTTCTACCAAATTTTCCAAGCAATGAGAACTATCAACAAGTGATTCTACTCTAAGAGTTCTAGGGATGGCTAAAAAAAGAGGATGATGAGCCACTATTTCCCTTTCAATTTCACACCTAGACACAAGGAGTGTAGGCTTAGAACTCTTATCTTTTTTATCTTTTTCACTCTCCCTCTTTTTCTTCATGATAACTTGGTCCTCATGGACTTCTCTTGGAGAGAGAGATTTTAAAGTAACCTTGTGACCATGGAATTCAAAAGATAGTTTGTTGGTAAAGCCATCATGTAAAACTTTTCTATCAAATTGCCAAGGCCTTCCCAAAAGAACATGAGTAGCTTCCATGGGCACAACATCACATAATACCTCATCTTTGTATTTTCCAATGGAGAAATGGATGAGGACTTGTTTATTAACAATTATTTCTCCTACTTCACTAAGCCATTGTAATTTGTAGGGCTTTGTATGAGAGATAGTAGGCAATCCAAGCTTATCTACTACTCTTGTACTAGCCACATTTGCACAACTACCCCCATCCACTATCAAGGAATAAATGTTGTTTTGAATAAGACATCTTGTATGGAAAATATTTTCCCTTTGACTTTCATCAAAAGGTTGTGAAATTTGTCCAAGAAGTCTTCTCACAACTAACAAGTCCCCTTCAAGTGGACATTCACTCTCTTCCTCACTAGATGCATGAGAATGCAATGAATGCTTAGGAGAATCCGAATCATGCTCACTAACTACAATGCCCTCATGCATGTACATACTTCGTTTGGAAGGACAATTTGCAGCAATATGACCATAACCCATGCATTTAAAGCATTTAGTATTAGATGTTCTAGTGGGAGACTTTGGTCTAGAAGTTGATGGCTTAGATTCCTTGGGTTTGAAAGAAGAATCTTTGGAAGGATGTTTAGAAAAAGAAGTTTTGTTTCTCCAAGACTTGGAGTAGTATCCATCATTGGAAGCATTTTTAAAAGAGTTTTTCTTTGCAAGTTGGGCTTCCACCTTCATTGCAAGATGAACTAAAGAGCCCAATGATGAATACTCTTGTAACTCAACAATGTCTTGAATATCCTTCCTAAGACCACTCACAAACCTAGCAACCATGGCTTCTTCACTTTCTTCTAATTCAATTTTAAGCACAAGCGTCTCAAGCTCCTTATAATATTCATCCACATTTAGCGTGCCTTGTTGAAACCGTTGGAGTCTCAACATGAGGTCTTTCCTAAAATGTGGGGGCACAAACCTAGCGCGCATGTGATCCTTTAAAGAGTTCCAAGAGTCCACGGGAGGACCCTTGTGATAGATAATGTCCTTTACAATTCCATGCCACCATTTCATGGCATAATCACTAAACTCTAGGGTGGCTAGCTTGAGCTTATGCTCATCTTGGATCTCATGGATCTCAAAAATTTGTTCACACTTAGCCTCCCAATCTAAATATACATTTGGATCACTAGAACCATTAAAACAAGGTAACTTGACCGAAGGAAGCTTGGACTTTGCATCATGATAGAAGCCATTGCCGTAGTGAATTCTTTCCCCTTGGTGATGATGTCTTTGTCCATGGACTTGGGGTGGAGGTCTCCTTCTCCTATGCTCATCTTCATGGCCAACATCATTTGAAGAAGCTCTTGAAGATGGTCTATGAGAATGATGTCCATCATGGATAGAAGGAGATGGTCTAGCTTGTTGGACCTCCATCTTTTGCATTTTCTCCTCCAACCGTCTAATTGTTCTTCGAGCTTCATGTAATTCACCAAGAATTGAAGCTTTGGAAGGAGAATTCTGCTTGTAGGCTGCATCACTTGAAAATCCAGCCATTTGTAATTAAAAACAGCAAACACACAAAACAGCAAACAAGTTAAAAAATTAGCAAAAACAGTGAGCTTTGCGATTGAAACTGCCGAAGTGAAATGAGGTAGAAAAAGAGGTCACTCTCAAAGAAATAATGTTCTTGCACCAATCTGATCTTGAGGCCTTGGAATCCTCAAATGAAAGATGTCAAAGCAAGCACACCAATCTCAAAAGCAACCACCACAAAACCAATGAAACAATAAAGACAAACAAGAAAAGGTATAAGCAAAGAAAGGTAATTGCAAAAGGAAAACTATATGTGAGACAAACTCAAAGAGTAAGAATGAAAGACAATCAAGAAAATAAAGAACTGAATGAGAAAAGTAGGCACACAAAAGAATACTTAAGGAAAAGTTCTAGAGTAGATGAAGAAAACAAAAAATTAGCTACTGGAAATTTTTTTTTTTTTTTAAAAGGCAAACTGTGCTTGATATTCACTGATTTAACTGGAATGATGTAGAGCGAACTGGATTATGAAATTTAAACCACAGAAACTTCAAGATGTTAACTCAATAATGGCACTGGAATCAATTAAAAACAGTAAGCCAATTGAGAGAAATAAAATTTTCAAAATCGCTGCCAGATTACCGTATTTTTTTCGGCAGAATTGTACACTTTTTTTATTTTATTTATCATTTTTTGTGTACTTCGTATTTTTGAATGTCTCAAATCCAGAATTTCATAATTTTCCAGTAAGTAAATCAATTGCAATAAGGAAAAACAATAAGCACTTTTTTTCAGAAACAGGGGAATCCTAATAGGAATAAAAAAACAGGATGATGAACTAGCAAAGACATAATAGAAAATGATGTATTGGAACTTGTATAGGTCTAAAATGCAAGTATGAACTCAATTCTAAAAAGAAAATGCACAAAGGATCAACATCAATTCAGAAAATTATATGACACCAAAACAAGAAACAATCAAAACAATAAAAGTACTACTAGAAGTAATGACAAATATGGAATAACATGACTAAGACAAAACTTGACATGATTACAAAATTAAAAGACACATCACAAATTTTAACAAGTGAAAGGAAGCTTAAGGTAAACTCTAGGAAGGATAATGCCATTCCAAAAGAGCAACCATACTCATAAGAATTATGAGTGCCATAAACCTTTTCACAAGCACTTGGTGTAAAAGAAAAACAGCAAGAATACTCAAATAAAATTCTAAAACAGAAACTTAAATTGCAAGAAATTAAAAGAGCTCTTGAAATAAAGTGCACACAACTCAACAATTAAACAAGAATGAACCTAAGACTCATGATACCACATGATGTGATTCCACTAGCCATATAGAGAATGATTCTTGACATTCTTAGGAATCACCTTGAGCTGGACATTATAGAGACACTTTTTCTTAGAGTTGGATCATTGTTCTAAGACAAGAACTCACCAAAAACTAGTACCAAATCCCAAACTCATTTGGATGAACCAAATATTGTCAAATTGAATCAACAAAGAGATTAAAACTGGAATTGACCGAACAGAATTGAACAATTGATCAAATGAACCGAACCAAAACAGAAATTAAAAACAAAAACAGAACATAGTGCTGGAAAATAGAAAAACCGAAACTAAACAACTCAAGAACACAAGGCAACATGAACAATTGAAGAAGAAGAAAGGAAGGAGAAGAGAATGCTCATGAAGATGGAAGGAGGATGGATGATCTCGCCACTAGAAGTGTGGAATGCTCCTAGATGAGAGTGATGCCGCCACTTGAGGACTCCATTGATCCATCAAGATAAGACTAGAGAAGAAGGCTCCAAAAGCTCTCCAAAGGTCACTCAAAATTTGAGTAGAGTTTTCTTAGATTAATTCCAATCTGAATTTTACAAAGGAAGCACCTCTATTTATAGCCTAAGGTGCTGAAAAATAGGTGGGAAATTTCAAATAAACTCATTTGAAATTCCCACCAAGAACAAGTCACATGGGAGGTGTGACCTTTTTCTACTATGACACCTCCCAAAAACTACACCTACACCTATCTACTAATACACCCCCTCCTAAAGCTCCTAACTAAAGCCTAAAAGATGCTAAAACAAAAGAGGTTTCTAATGTTTCCCTCTAAGCACCTTCAACTAAAGAAATTACAAAAAGAGAAAATAAATGTCCTCTAGCTCCCAAAGCTTTGAACATGCTTCTTGTAATCCTTTGAGGTGGACTTTGACCTCCATGGGCGTCCTCCATTTGTGCCTCCACCTCTTCTTGATCTTGTTGATTGGCCTCCATGTCCTCTTGAGCTTGATCTCCATCATACTCCCCGAGTTGGAGAGAATTCGACCACGAATTCTGGAGACCTACAGAAAAGGGAGTTAGATCGCTGACATTAAAAGTATGACTACCTAAGAATGTATCAGGCATATCTAACTCATAAGCATTGTCATTAATCCTCTTGAGGACTTGGAAAGGTCCATCCCCTCGAGGCATTAGTTTGGACTTCCTTTGAGTAGGAAAACGATCCTTCCTCAAGTGAAGCCAAACCCAATCGCTCTCATCAAACAACAATGCTTTTCTCCTTTTATTGGCAAGTTCAGCATACTTGCCAACCTGCTTCTCAATTCTCTTCTTGATGTCTTTATGCAAAGTTTTCACAAAAGAAGCCTTTTCATCCCCATCTTTGCATAAGACATCTCCAAGAAGGGGAATAGGAAGAAGATCAAGAGGTGTTAGGGGATTAAACCCATAGACCACCTCAAAAGGAGAATGGGAGGTGGTAGAATTTACTACTCGGTTATATGCAAACTCAACATGGGGTAGTAAATTCTCCCACACTCTAGGATTCCCCGAAATAAAGCATCTCAATAGTTGTCCCAAAGTTCTATTCACCACCTCGGTTTGACCATCAGTTTGTGGGTGGCAAGTGGTAGAAAATAAAAGCTTAGTTCCAAGCTTGCCCCACAAGGTCTTCCAAAAGTGACTCAAGAACTTAGGATCTCTATCGGACACTATAGACCTAGGAATCCCATGCAAGCGAACCACTTCTTGAAAGAAGAGGTTTGCAATGTGGCATGCATCATCCACTTTGTGGCAAGGAATAAAGTGAGCCATCTTTGAAAAACGATCCACTACCACAAAAATGGAGTCCTTTCCCTTTGATGTCTTGGGTAAGCCTAAGATGAAATCCATAGATATATCTACCCAAGGCATTGAAGGGATAGGAAGAGGAGTATAAAGACCATGGGGATGCATTTTAGACTTAGCTTTGCGGCAAGCTATGCATTTATCACACAAACTATGAACATGTTTATGCATATGTGGCCAAAAGAAATGTTCATGCAACACATCCAAAGTTTTAGCAACCCCAAAATGTCCCATTAAACCCCCCTCATGAGCTTCTCTAACAAGAGATAATCTAATAGAGCTTTGGGGAACACAAAGACGTTTTCCTTTAAAAAGAAAGCCATCTTGAATAAAAAAGTCTTTGTGTCCTCCTTTAAGACACTCTTGATAGATGGGAGAAAAATCAAGGTCATCATGATAAAGTTCCTTAATGTGATCAAAACCAAGATATTGAGAGGTTAAAAGATTTAGCCCGTGGCCATTCCACACATGGGGGATCGACATCCTAGGACCTTTTCCCCTGGCGATAAGGCAGATGAAGTTTCTCATCGTGGCCATCGAGTACTTCACCAAGTGGGTGGAGGCAGAACCAGTCGCACACATCACCGCACAGAAAGTCGAGCACTTCGTCTGGAAGAACATCGTCTGTCGCTTCGGAATACCCAAGAGGTTGGTCTCCGACAATGGCACCCAGTTCACGAGTCATCAGCTGAGGAAGATGTGTGAGGAGTTAAAGATACAGCAGGTTTTCGCTTCAGTGGAACACCCGCAAACCAATGGGCAGGTGGAGTCGGCCAACCGAGTACTGCTCAGGGGGCTGAAGCGAAGACTAGACAAGGCTAAAGGAGGCTGGGCAGAGGAGGTCCCCAGAATCGTATGGTCTTATCATACCACCCCACAGTCCAGCACCCATGAGACACCCTTCAGCCTTGTCTACGGGACAGACGCCATGATTCCCGTGGATATACAGGAGAGCTCCCCCAGATTCTTGAATTTCATTGCTGAAGAGTCCAATGAAGAGCGAAAGGTGAATCTCGACCTACTGGACGAAGTGCGAGAAGAAGCCAGAGTCAGTGCTGAAGCCGTAAAGAGAAGAGTAGAACGGAGGCACAATTCTAAGGTAAGGCTCAGGCGCTTCCAGGAAGGTGATCTGGTGATGAGAAAGGCGCATCAGAATGAGATGGAGAACAAGTTGTCTCCAAAGTGGACAGGCCCGTACAGAGTGGTTGAGACGTTGGAGAACGGAGCTTATCAGTTAGAAACCCTGGAGGGAGGAGCAATCCTCAGAACATGGAACGCCACCCACTTAAAATTTTACTTCAGTTAAGTTGTAAAGTAGTTGCGTTCTCGCGCTAAAGATACATGCTTTGTATATAGTGGGAACAGTTGAACAGACAAGGGGGCACTCTTTTCCCTAAGGAGGGTTTTTGACGAGGCCACCCAATGAAAAAATTTCCAGCATATCAAGTGTGCGCAAGTATTAAAGTTAAAATCCTCCTTGCCCCAGGCGCAAGTGTAGGTGATCGGTTAGGCCTTACTCGCCCTAGGCACGAGTACTGGCACTGATCTAAGTCTTCCTCACCCCAGGTGTGAGTGCAGGCGACTAGGGTTTGAAAAGCCAGGGGTGCTAGTAAGACCAAGAGAGGGAAAGGAAAGATTTTGACAAATGTCCTTACCCACTTGGCATACACCAATATTGGCCCAGTAAGGCTCTTAGTTCGAAACCCTTCTCACCCCAGGAGTGAGGCAGGGAATGAACGACCCAATCCGCCGAAGGGTGATGACCTTGGGGAAGGTAAGAGGGGTTAGCGAGAAACACTTTTCTTTCCCCAAAACGAGGCATCACCTCGAGCGATCGATGTCAAAGTCCTCTATGCACTTAGCGCTAGAGCGACAAAGAAGCTAAGTGAAGATCGATCACTGATGAGTCGTCAGTGATTGGTTAGTGGTACAAAGCAGCGCACAAGGGCTGTTAAAGACAAAGCTAAGGAAGTCGTTAGTCGCGATCAAAGTAGAGGCCAAGATCGAAGAGTACAAGATCGCGCTAAACATAAGCTAGCTAACAGTTAGTCGTGTGCATAAAGAAAGGTGAAGCTCAAGAAAAATACAAGAGAAGAAGCTTATAGCTGAAACGAGTATGTATTCACACCAAGTCTTATACAAATTCCAAGTACTAAAAAGTTGTGCAGAAGTATAAATTTACAAAAAAGAGAAGAGCTCAAGGAGGAGGGGTGAGCTTTCCATCTACCACTTCGTGATAAATGCTGAATTGCGAGAGGTCCAAGTCTGGGAGAACGCATCGGATCTGCTAGAGTGCCAGCTCGAATCCGTCAGTAAGGGCGTCAGCACCCACGTTCATCAGATCGGCTTTCTCCGCCTCCAGTTTTTGCTTTGAGGCCTCCGCAACATTTTTCTCGGTGGTAAGGGCAGCAAGGGAAGAGGCAGCTTCTTCTAATTGGCCCTTGGCTTCAGACAGTTTGCCCACCACCTCCTCAAGCTTCTTCTCCCCAGCAGCGGCCGCTTCCTTGGTGGACTCGAGCTCCCCACTAATTGAGAGTTCAGTTGGCGTAGGGAGGAGGTCTCGGCCCGCAACTGCACCACCTCGCAGTCCAGAGAGTTGACGGTTTGCCCCATCAAGATCTCAGTCTTGAAGGTCTCTTGGACCTGCGCTAGGTACTCCCTGCTAGCTCTTTCCACCATGCCCCGCATCAGATCTACGGACCCTTGGGCAGCTTCGAAGTCACTTCGCAGTGACTCCTTGTCATGCTCAAGCTCCTTTACCCTCTTCTCCAGGGCTATTTCCTTGCGGTGCTGGGTGGAAAACTCCAAAGAGAGCACCATCTGCCTAGCCAGGTGCATGTCCACCTCATCTCCGTTCCATTCGACGAGCTCTCGGTTGCTGATGAGCTGTCGAACCAAGGTGATGACCCGGCTGAAGTTCTCGTGGCTAGCCCCAGAGACGCTTGGTCGCGAGCTAGACCCACCACATTCAGCAGTAGCAGTGGAGGTTGGCAGTGGTGGCGGGAGACCCCCCGGATGAGCAGAAGCGCCCCCAGCAGGAGGAGCAGATGGACCAAGAGATTGGCCTGCTGGGGGGGGAGATGATGGTCGAGAAGCTGGAGACGGCTGTTGGCGGGGAGAGGGAAGGCACGTGGGCTCTGGGGCAGGTTGAGTAGAGGGAGGAGGGGGTGAACCTTCCTCTACCTCCACCACCTCGATCTCCCCAGGTTGAAGAGATGAGGCCCCCTCAACCGCTAGCAGTTTCCTCTTGCGATGTATAAGAGGAGAGCCAGAACTCTCCTCTTCTGTTGAGGGAGCAGCAGCAGTAGCAGCAGCAGATGAAGGGAAGGCCTTCACCAGCTTCCTTCTCTTCCTTCCTTGCTCGGGGCCTTCAGCTGGCGCGACCGAGAGAGGAGGGGCTGCGATAGGCTCGGTGGTGGAAGAAGAGGAGCCAGTCCCTTTGGCCCCCCGGAGTTTGGCAAGCTCCAGCAAAGCTTTTCTCCTGTCCTTCCCTGACATTGAATCTACATCGATGGGAAAAGGAAGAGTTAGATGGCCTAGTTACGCAAGTAAGTCAAAATGTATGCAAGCATGCATGAGAATGTGCAAGTACCCTAAGAGGTGGAGGAAGAAGAGCTACCTATGTACTTTTTCAGGGCCAACACATCGAACTCATGTTTGATGAGACGAGCAGAGTTGTACTTGGCCCCCAGGAACAGCCCACATAGCTCGCGCTCGTAGGGGGCCATGGCTTCGAGGTCCCGGGGTTTCTTGAACTCAACCACAGGAACCCAGTAGAGGGGGTACCCCTCGAGCAACGTTGGACTTTGTGGGGTGGCAGATATCATGTAGAACCTGCCCTTCCAATCTTTGAAGGATTGCTGATACAGGCCCAAGAGCACCCGTCCAGCAACCCCGTTCAGACTAACCCAGGACCTGTCCCCAGGGTTCTTCGCCTCGAAGAAATAGAGGAACACGTCCACGGAGGCGTTATGCCCGAAGTAGTTGCAGAGAATTTCAAATGCCCGGATGAAAGCCCAGGCATTTGGATGGAGTTGGCAGGGCGCGACGTTCAACTCCATCATCAGCTCCTTCTCGAAAAAGGTAAATGGCAGGCGTAGCTTCAACCTTTTGAAGATGGCGGAGTAGATGAAGACGAAGAGCACCCCATTGGTGGCCCTATCGTCCGTGCAGATGGGCATCCCTCGAGGAGGAATGCGGATTTGGATGTTAAAGTCGTTTTCCCTGTCGATGGCGCAGGAAGGCTCATCGGGATTGTTGCTCAGCAGGGATGTGAGGTGGCCCTGGGGTAGTAGGGTGGAGGTTTCGGCAAGCAACGCCAGGGGGGCCCAGTCATAGACCCTGGCGTTGTCATGGTAGGAGGTTGCAACAGGTGGTGGTGGAGCTGGCGCACTTGCGGAAGGCTGTGCACCAGAAAACGAGGCAATAATGCGAGCGGTTTGTTTCAAGCGAGCCATCGCGAGATAGCTGCAATGGAGGAACAACAAAAAGTCAGAATGAATGGAAGAAGAGGGAATGATGAATGGTTCGGTGAAAACAGAGAAGGGGAAGGAGAAAGAAATGCCCAGGTGAAAAGAGGAAGAAGGAGAAGCAGAAATCAGAGCAAGAACGCGAAAAACCCTAGCGCGGGCCGAGAGAGGGAAAACAGAGAAGATGAATGCATGATAACGAGAAAGATAAATGCAATCGGTAAAAATAACCTAAATAGACCCAGGCAGAAGAAAAACCATACCTTTGGGTGATCGCGAGAGGCTTGGAAGCAGAAAACTTGAAGAAAGATGGGTGCGCAGAGAGAGAGTTCGCAGGAAGTCTAAAGAGTTGATTGAAGAAGATGAAGGAACAGTGAAGGCGCACGCCTATTTGAATAAAAGAAGCGCTAGCGACACACCACGCTGGCCGTCGATGGGGCCACGTGTCGCGAGATTAAGGAAGGAAGTCCTAACGTTAAAGAAGCAGCACGTGAGGTGGCACGTGATGCGGTCCCACTTGCCACGTGGACTTAGGGCACGACCACTTAGTCTCTTCGCCAAGAACGAGTTCACGGCTCGAGACTGGGGGGCTTGTGATCCGATCGGTCATCGGTAGTCGATGACGTCAGCAGCAGAGAACCACGTGGACCACTCGCGGGGTGACATGTGGACCAGGTGACAGATAGATCGGGGTGAACGTGATCGGTTGTCACTAACCAAATGACCACCGACAGATCAGGCGGTAGCGAAGTCAGGGGACAGACCACCCAGAACGGTGATCGGTGGTCAGTAACCAAGTGGCCACCAACAGACCAGTTCCCAGATGAACGCCTGGGGGCAGAACGCGAGAAGTAACAGGGCACCGATCAATCATCGGTGCATGGTCATCGGGGTCCCGTGTTACACGCAGTTAAACTGGGACTGAGGTTCCCAGCGAGAGCGTTACGCATGGACCTCGCATGAGCACATCTCAGGGAATCGTGCACGAGAGTGGCCTGAGGGAACTAGTAAACCAGTCAGTGATTGGTGATTCCCTCAACCCATTACGTGCGCGATACCGTGAAGGGTAAGCCGTTACGCAGAGGGCAACGCTTAGTGAGTGTGCCTAGACCAGCCACACCCGGCGTTCTCCTGAGAGTATGCGATTTACCCAGGTGGAAGAAATATCCTAAGTTACTCCGCAAGGGAATAACTTAGGCGCACAAAGAAAAGCGCTAGAGCCCTTCAAGTAGTGACACGTGTATGGTTAGATGTGAGTTGCATACCTCCACGTGTCACCATCTGAGAGGGGCGCGGCCCAGATAAAGGTGTACTCCGTACCACTAAAGGTACAGACAAGCGCAGCCAAGCGCAAAGACGCGCAGACACGCACAGACACTCACACTCTACTGATTCTGGAGGTACGTTGTCGCAGAAAAGCATAACAGGGTTCTGACACATGCCAGAAAGCATAACAGAATTCTGTTAGGCCCAGATACAGGCAGTGGCATAAAACAGAATCAGGTGAGATTCAAAAAAAAAAGAGAGAACAAGAGTTTTTCACACACACTACTAGTTTTTCTCATTGGTGGTTCTGTGATCTAACTCGATCGTCGGAGTGCAAACGGCCGCTAGAGGCGTCGTCTGTGTATTTTGCAGGTCGCGTTTGGAGATCCTAGAGGGTTCTGAGGGTGATTTTGCAGATAACACTGTCGCGTAGACGGGGCAGAGAGTGCTACAAAGCGATTCCTCCACGTTCGAGTTGTAGGCAGGATCAAGTTTGTCTTACATATAGTTTTCCTTTTGCAATTACCTTTCCTTGCTTATACCTTTTCTTGTTTGTCTTTATTGTTTCATTGGTTTTGTGGTGGTTGCTTTTGAGATTGGTGTGCTTGCTTTGACATCTTTCATTTGAGGATTCCAAGGCCTCAAGATCAGATTGGTGCAAGGACATTATTTCTTTGAGAGTGACCTCTTTTTCTACCTCATTTCACTTCGGCTTTCTTGCTGGCCACACTCACTGTTTTTGCTATTTTTGTTGCTTAACTTATTTGCTGTTTTTGTGTGTTTGCTGTTTTTTATTTCCAAAATGGCTGGATTTTCAAGTGATGCATCTTACAAGCAGAATTCTCCATCCAAAGCTTCAATCCTTGGTGAATTACATGAAGCTCAAAGAACCATTAGACGGTTGGAGGAGAAATTGCAAAAGATGGAGGTGCAACAAGCTAGACCATCTCCTTCAATTCATGATGAGCATCATAGACCTTCCACAAGAGCTTCTTCAAATGATTTTGGCCGTGAAGATGAGCATAGGAGAAGGAGACCTCCACCCCAAGTCCATGGACAAAAACATCATCACCAAGGGGAAAGAACTCACTACGGCAATGGCTTCTATCATGATGCAAAGTCTAGGCTTCCTTCGGTCAAGCTACCTTGTTTTAATGGCTCTGGTGATCCAAATGTATATTTAGATTGGGAGGCTAAGTGTGAACAAATTTTGAGATCCATGAGATCCAAGATGAGCATAAGCTTAAGCTAGCCACCCTAGAGTTTAGTGATTATGCCATGAAATGGTGGCATGGAATTGTAAAGGACATTATCTATCACAAGGGTCCTCCCGTGGACTCTTGGAACTCTTTGAAGGATCATATGCGCGCTAGGTTTGTTCCCCCACATTTTAGGAAAGACCTCATGTTGAGACTCCAACGGTTTCAACAAGGCACGCTAAATGTGGATGAATATTATAAGGAGCATGAGACGCTTGTGCTTAAAATTGAATTAGAAGAAAGTGAAGAAGCCATGGTTGCTAGGTTTGTGAGTGGTCTTAGGAAGGATATTCAAGACATTGTTGAGTTACAAGAGTATTCATCATTGGGCTCTTTAGTTCATCTTGCAATGAAGGTGGAAGTCCAACTTGCTAAGAAAAACTCTTTTAAAAATGCTTCCTGATCCTGCCTGTTGACCAAAACGCTGGAGCCCTTCCTCGTCAAACTTGGATCGACTTCTGCGCCGTGTTAGCCTCCGTCCTTCACCGCGATCCACCTCAAGAACCTGCAAGAGACGGAACGGCGCCGCTGCGGCCGATCACGCTCCGACGCCCAAGTCAGCGACTGAATCACCAATTACTTAAGAGAAAAACTCAAGAACTCTAAGGAACCGTGCAAAAGCTCTCTCTCAGCGTACTCTCGTTCTCGTAGTTGTAAAGAAGTAATCTAAAACGCGTGCGTACCTCAAAGTTCGTTGGAAACTCTTATATACTTGGGCACTTTCTCTCTCCTGGCAGTTACACATCTGGACACGTGGCTCGCATCCAGCTGTACACGTGCCATCATCTGGAGCATCCTTGACTTGGGTGTTACTTCTCACTCTTCAGGTTTTTTGGCTAAGTTACTTATGCATGATATACTCAGTGCATAGATGCCTTGGAGCGTGATCTCTTCTGGATGGCGAGTTCGGGTGCCTTCGTACACACCTTCCCTGTTGTCTCGTCGGCCGCCTTCATGACCTGCCCTACCTGTTTCTCCGTATATGTTCAAGTAAGCTGTCTCCCGACCTCATCCTCTGCCCAGCTGGGAAATGACTATCTGCCTTCATCCTCGGCGATGTCCTCGTTTCGGCGATCTCTAATTACTTGATCGCCTGGGTTCACATCTGGCGACTTCCTCTTCAACTCGGTGACCGCCGGTTTAGGTATGCTGGAGATCGGAGCACGCCAACTTAATAACTGGCGACTACACGAACCCCCCGACTTCCTTTCCTTCTGCCAGCCAGGTGCCCCATCCAACACGCCTATATAATAGCTCGATGCCACGTCATCACTTCCGACTACCAGGGCGGTACACAAGCCCCCCAGTCTTAAGCGAAGACTTGTCCAGCGAAAAGACTAAAGAAGTCACATCACTACCGATCTACGTGGCGCTGGCGCAGAATTCCAAACGTTCGTACTTTCTGCTTTCCTGACGCTCCACCAAACATTCTTCCAATCGCTCGACACGTGGCTTCATCGACGGTCATCTTTAGTTGTCGTTTACGCTTCCAAAAACCATTTGAAAAACCCTTAAACCCATTTCACTTCTACTGTTCCATCACCTCTTTGCCTTCTCAAACGCTCTGAGTTTCTTCTGCAAAAACCCACGACGCTCTTCAACCTTCTGAATCCTCAACTTCCTTCAACGTTCGTCCGATCATCGAAAGGTACTCCCTTTACTTCTTCTGTTGCGTTTTCCTGCATTTTAACCGATTCGCATCATCCATCAACTGCCTGGTGCATACGCTGTGGGTTGTTTCTTCTGCTTCTTCCTTCTCGTAACTTAGGGCTTCGTCTCCATTACAACGAACTTTCGTTCGTTCGGTTTTCATCCTTCTTTCACAATCGAGTCAGCCTCTGCAACCTTCGCTCACCTTTCCCTTTCTTTTTCCTTTGCAGTTTCCGCGATGGTTCGTTCAAAGATCACCCCAAATCCTCCTCCCTCGTCACGAAACCCTCCGTCTCAAGCTCATAACCCACCGCGAGCACCTGGTGCTTCCTCCTCCCAGGCTGAGAGGCCTGCAACCTCTCATCCCAACCTTGCTCAGGCAACTCCACCCATCGTCGGAGGTGCCCCCATTCCTTCCCCAGACTACAAGAAGCTATACCCATGGGCCACCTCGACTTTGCTGAAGGAGACCTCTTCAGTGAACTCTCCCCTGGCAGTGCTTCGATTGAAGAAAGGGGACGAGCCCAACCTTTCATTCCACAAGGAGCATGATGACAAGCTGATGGTGCTACCTTGCCCCCCCCGACGTGCCAGTTTGTGCAGACGACAAAGGGAACAACGGCGAGTTGTTCTACTTTGTATACACTACCTTATTCAAGAAGGTGAAACTTAGGTTTCCCTTCACTCGTTTTGAAAGGGAGCTACTAACCGAGCTCGACATCGCCGCCGCCCAGCTCCATCCCAACAGCTGGGCATTCGTGCGGGCGTTCCAAATCATATGCGCACATCTGGGACTGCCAGCGTCAGTGGACGTTTTCCTTTTCCTTTTTGAAGCTAAGCATCCAGGAGGTCGCCTTTGGGTGGGTCTGAACGGGATTGCTGGGAGGTCGATCCTCTCTATCTTCCAGCAATCCTACAAGGATTGGAAAGGCAAATTTGTCCAAGTGCGCCAAAACGACCAAGATGCTTCACTGCTCGACAGCTTTCCCTTGTACTGGGTAAACAAGGGAAATAAAGAATCCAAGGGAAGCTTCAGGAGGCCAAGAAGCCCTGACAACATGGGCGCTTTGGACAAAGATCTGTGCCTCTTCTGGAAGAGCGTGGCAGACGCCAACATTACCTTCCTTACCTCCGCAATCATCTCCTTCGAATTCTTCGAAGGCCAACTCGAGGCTCGCATAGGTTAGAGCTCACCTCAATATCTAAGTTATTGCTCTTGGCGATACCTCTGTTAACTGTTGCTGGGCGTCTTATCTGTTGTGCACAAGACTTGGGTTTTATTTTCTGCATCACTTGTTTGTCTCATCTGCATACTTGCTCATGCGTTTATCTTTCTCTTTGAGCTGACCTGTATACCTTTGTATTATGCAGATCTCATGTTGGGCAAGGGAAAACTGGCTGAATTGAGGGCGCTCGCCCGAGCCCATGGGTTGGCGTCGAGCTCCCAGACCGTGCCCAACTCAGTGGTGGAGATCGCCGCTGCCCAGGGCAGATCGCCCCCTAAAGGCCCAGCCCCTTTAGAGGCCCTGCCCGCCCCACAACGCAAAAAACTCGTCCTCAGGAAGCCAAAGAGGAAAACCCCTCAGGTGGTTCATGAGGACGAAGAAGAAGACGATGAGGCGACTGAGGACGGTCTCATCACAAAAAGAAGGAGGGTGGTGCCTTCTTCACTACCTGCTCCACCTCCTCTTCCAACATCAACACCGTCCTCACCACCAGCTCCCACTCCAACACCGCCTTCTCCGCCAGCTGCAACATCGCCAGTCTAAGCAGTCCCCTTGGCAGCTGCATTTCCCGTGGTTGAGGCGACTGAGCCCAACTTTATGGAGAACCCCCCGAGCGCCTCCACGCCGTTTGTATCTGCTGGAGGGGGTCCTCCTTCAACCGCCTCAATCGCCGAAACTGCGGCAGGTGGGGATGAAGGGGCTCACAACTCACCCATCATCATCACCGAGTCCCCCTCGTCGCCACCACGCCAAGAAGCTCCAACTCAACAGCCAATTCAAGAAGGTGGTGGCGAGAACCAGCAACAGGCTCCCCCAGTGCTTCCACGAGCAAACCTTTCCCTTGAGGTCAAAAGGGTGTGGGAACCCTTCTCAGCAAAACTCAAGATGATGGCAGAGGATTTTCCCTCCATCATATCAAAAGCTATGGAGAGTTCCAGCAAGAAACTCCAGGATGACATCTCCATGCTCCAAGAGGAGAATCGCCTAATAAAGATCGAGGCGGAGAAGTTGTCCTGCAACCTTATGCTGGCGGAGATCGATCACTCGCGAGTGGAGGATGCCATGAGCACCGAGCTGCGGGTGGCGCGCAACGAGGCCACCGATCTACGCCATAGGGTGCACCTCTTAGCTCAAGAGAAGATCGAGCTGGAGAGCAAGTTGGTCCCCTATCGTCTCAAGGTGGCTAGCCTGGAGGCGTCGATTAAAGCAGATGCCGCCAAGGTAGAAAACCTTGAGAAGAGGTCCGTAGATCGGGAGGTCCTCTTGGGGAAAACTGAGAAAGAGAGAGACGACACCATGGCCAAGTTCGCCGAGGCCAAAAAGGAAAACGAAGGGATCGCCGCAGAGCTGGTCCAAGCGCAGGCGGAGAACGAGGGGCTCAAGAAGCAAATTGAAGAACTCGAGCTGAGCTCTGCCCAAATCCTCGCTGCTGGGTTTGACGCCGCCTTGGAGCAGTTCGCCTGCCAATACCCTGATTTGGACCTCTCCATGGTGTCTCTGAACAACGAAGTGGTGGATGGGAAGATCGTTCCTTCCGAAGACTAGCTGATTCCCTCCATTCACTTATTCGTTTGTTTTCTCTTGCGCAAACTACTTGTAATAACTTTCCTCTTTGTACATGTATTTTGAACTGATACCACTTTTTATAATGTCTTTGTACTTCTTCTTACAATTTCTCTGTTTGCCTTATCTCTCCTTGTACAATTTACTTCAAACGAAATTAACTTGGCAATTCTGCGGGTGCAACTCGTCGTAAAACTATTCACTTAAACAACAAGTTTTACTTCAACTGACAGCTTAAGGCACAGCTTACCTGATCTGCTCCATCAAATGGGCCTTTGCTCGTGCCATCGCCCGAATCTGATCGCCAGAGGGTCTCGGCGATGTAGGCTTTCTCTTACCCTCACAACTTGGCCATTGCTCCCTCATCTGGGGGTAGAGGCGCCCTTCGGATCCTTCTCTACCTCCCTGAGCTTCAGAACAAGGAACCGGGTGGCTGGGCGTTCTTTTCGAACCTACCTTAGCCACCCTCTGAACTTCTTCCACCCTTTACACCATACCTGAACTCGTTCAAGACGAGAAGGATTTTATCTTGCCTGAACTCGCTCATCGGCGAGAAGGTCTTTAACTCGTGCCTCCACATTGCCCCAGGGGCTACATCTTCTCTCCCCCGGAAGCACTGAGGACTTTTACCGGTGCCTCTACTGATGTGATTCCAATAGCCACATAGAACAAGATTCTTGACACTTTGAGGAATCACCTTGAGCTGGAAAATGTAGAGGCACTTTCTTAGAAGTTGGATCATAGTTCTAAGATCAAGAACTCACCAAAACAAGTACCAAATCCCAAACTCATTTGGATGAACCAAATATTGTCAAATTGAATCAACAAAGGAGAAGGAAAAGAACAAACCGAACAGAATTGAACTTCAAAACAAAAGAACCGAACAGAATTTAAAAACTAAACAGAAAATAGGTGCTGGAAAATTAAAGGAACCGAAACAAAAACAACTCAAAACTCAAGGCAATAAGAACAAATTGAAGAAGAAGAAAGGAAGGAGAAGAGAATGCTCATGAAGATGGAGGAATGGTTGGATGATCACGCCACTAGAAGAATGGATGCTCCTAGATGAGTGTGGAAGCCGCCACTTGAGGAAACCATGGTCCTTCAAGATAAGACTAGAGAAGAAGCTCAAAGCTCTCCAAATGCTCACTCCAATTTTGAGTATAGTTTCTTTAGATAAAATTCAAATCTGAATTTTACAAAGGAAGCACCTCTATTTATAGCCTAAGGTGCTGAAAAATAGGTGGGAAATTTCAAATAAACTCATTTGAAATTCCCACCAAAAACAAGTCACATGGGAGGTGTGACCTTTTTCTACTATGACACCTCCCAAAAACTACACCTACACCTATCTACTAATACACCCCCCTAAAGGTCCTATTTAAAACCTAAAAGATGCTATAACAAAAGAGGTTTCTAAGGTTTCCCTCTAAGCACCTTCAACTAAAGACACTACAAAAAGAGAAAATAAATGTCCTCTTGCTCCCAAGGCTTTGAACATGCTTCTTGTAATCCTTTGAGGTGGACTTTGACCTCCATGGGCATCCTCCATTTGTGCCTCCACCTCTTCTTGAGCTTGATGAGTGGCCTCCATGTTCTCTTGGGCTTGATCTCCATCATACTCCCCGAGTTGGAGAGAATTCGACCACGAATTCTGGAGACCTACAGAAAAAGGAGTTAGATCGCTGACATTAAAAGTATGACTACCTAAGAATGTATCAGGCATATCTAACTCATAAGCATTGTCATTAATCCTCTTGAGGACTTGGAAAGGTCCATCCCCTCGAGGCATTAGTTTGGACTTCCTTTGAGTAGGAAAACGATCCTTCCTCAAGTGAAGCCAAACCCAATCGCCCTCATCAAACAACAATGCTTTTCTCCTCTTATTGGCAAGTTCAGCATACTTGCCAACCTTCTTCTCAATTCTCTTCTTGATGTCTTTATGCAAAGTTTTCACAAAAGAAGCCTTTTCATCCCCATCTTTGCACAAGACATCGTCAAGAAGGGGAATAGGAAGAAGATCAAGAGGTGTTAGGGGATTAAACCCATAGACCACCTCAAAAGGAGAATGGGAGGTGGTAGAATTTACTACTCGGTTATATGCAAACTCAACATGGGGTAGTAAATTCTCCCACACTCTAGGATTCCCCGAAATAAAGCATCTCAATAGTTGTCCCAAAGTTCTATTTACCACCTCGGTTTGACCATCGGTTTGTGGGTGGCAAGTGGTAGAAAATAAAAGCTTAGTTCCAAGCTTGCCCCACAAGGTCTTCCAAAAGTGACTCAAGAACTTAGGATCTCTATCGGACACTATAGACCTAGGAATCCCATGCAAGCGAACCACTTCTTGGAAGAAGAGGTTTGCAATGTGGCATGCATCATCCACTTTGTGGCAAGGAATAAAGTGAGCCATTTTTGAAAAACGATCCACTACCACAAAAATGGAGTCCTTTCCCTTTGATGTCTTGGGTAAGCCTAAGATGAAATCCATAGATATATCTACCCAAGGCATTGAAGGGATAGGAAGAGGAGTATAAAGACCATGGGGATGCATTTTAGATTTAGCTTTGCGGCAAGCTATGCATTTATCACACAAACTATGAACATGTTTATGCATATGAGGCCAAAAGAAATGTTCATGCAACACATCCAAAGTTTTAGCAACCCCAAAATGTCCCATTAAGCCCCCCTCATGAGCTTCTCTAACAAGAGATAATCTAATAGAGCATTGGGGAACACAAAGACGTTTTCCTTTAAAAAGAAAGCCATCTTGAATAAAAAAATCTTTGTGTCCTCCCTTAAGACACTCTTGATAGAGGAGAGAAAAATCAAGGTCATCATGATAAAGTTCCTTAATGTGATCAAAACCAAGATATTGAGAGGTTAAAAGATTTAGCAAGGTGTATCTTCTAGAAAGAGCATCCGCCACAATATTTATTTTGCCTTGCTTGTGTTTGATCACATAAGGAAATTGCTCAATGAATTCCACCCACTTAGCATGCCTCTTGTTAAGTTTGTTTTGGCTTTTCAAATATTTAAGAGATTCATGATCACTATGTATCACAAACTCTTTGGGAAAAAGATAGTGTTGCCAAGTAAACAAAGCCCTAACAAGTGCATATAATTCCTTATCATAGGTGGAATAGTTGAGATGACTTCCCTTCAATTTCTCACTAAAATAGGCTATGGGGTGGCCCTCTTGAAGGAGAACAGCCCCAATACCTATGCTTGAAGCATCACACTCAATCTCAAATGTCTTAGTGAAATTAGGAAGGGCCAAGATGGGAGCATTAGTCAATTTTTCTTTCAAAGTATCAAAAGCATTTTGTTGTGCTTCTCCCCAATGAAAGACCACATCCTTTTTCACTATGTCATTGAGTGGTGCGGCAATGGTACCAAAGTTTGGGACAAATCTTCTATAGAAAGAAGCAAGCCCATGAAAACTTCGGACCTCATTCAAAGATTTCGGTGTAGGCCACTTTTGAATGGCCACCACCTTGGTTTTGTCCACATGGACCCCTTTACAACTCACAACAAACCCTAGGAATTCTATATGATCAAGAGCAAACATACATTTAGCAAGGTTAGCATACAAATGTTCCTTCCTAAGGGTTTCCAAAACTTGCCTAACATGCAACCTATGGTCATTCAAAGATAAGCTATAAATGAGAATGTCATCAAAGTAAACCACAACAAACTTACCAATGAAAGGTCTAAGAACATGATGCATGAGGCGCATGAAGGTACTTGGTGCATTAGTTAAACCAAAAGGCATAACTAACCACTCATATAAACCAAAGTTGGTCTTAAAAGCCGTCTTCCATTCATCACCCGGTTTGATACGGATTTGATTGTAGCCGCTTTTAAGATCAATCTTTGAAAAGATTTTTGAACCATGTAATTCATCCAACAAATCATCTAATCTAGGTATGGGATGCCTATACTTAATGGTTATGTTATTTATGGCCCTACAATCCGAACACATTCGCCATGTGCCATCCTTTTTTGGCACTAAGATGATAGGCATAGCACAAGGACTCATGCTATCTTGCACCCACCCTTTTTCAATCAAAGCCTCAACTTGTTGGCGAATTTCCTTGGTTTCACTTGGATTGGTCCTATATGCGGGACGATTTGGTAAAGAAGAGCCCGGTATCAAATCAATTTGGTGCTCAATCCCTCTCAAAGGTGGAAGGCCATTTGGAGGATCTTGAAACACATCTTTGAACTCTTCTACCAAATTTTCCAAGCAATGAGGACTATCAACAAGTGTTTCTATGCTAAGAGTTCTAGGGATGGCTAAAAAAAGAGGATGATGAGCCACTATTTCCCTTTCAATGTCACGCCTAGACACAAGGAGTGTAGGCTTAGAACTCTTATCTTTTTTATCTTTTTTATCTTTTTCACTCTCCCTCTTTTTCTTCATGATAACTTGGTCCTCATGGACTTCTCTTGGAGAGAGAGATTTTAAAGTAACCTTGTGACCATGGAATTCAAAAGATAATTTGTTGGTAAAGCCATCATGTAAAACTTTTCTATCAAATTGCCAAGGCCTTCCCAAAAGAACATGAGTGGCTTCCATGGGCACAACATCACATAATACCTCATCTTTGTATTTTCCAATGGAGAAATGGATGAGGACTTGTTTATTAACAATTATTTCTCCTACTTCACTAAGCCATTGTAATTTGTAGGGCTTTGTATGAGAGATAGTAGGCAATCCAAGCTTATCTACTACTCTTGTACTAGCCACATTTGCACAACTACCCCCATCCACTATCAAGGAACAAATGTTGTTTTGAATAAGACATCTTGTATGGAAAATATTTTCCCTTTGACTTTCATCAAAAGGTTGTGAAACTTGTCCAAGAAGTCTTCTCACAACTAACAAGTCCCCTTCAAGTGGACATTCACTCTCTTCCTCACTAGATGCATGAGAATGCAATGAATGCTTTGAAGAATCCGAATCATGCTCACTAACTACAATGCCCTCATGCATGTACATACTTCGTTTTGAAGGACAATTTGCAGCAATATGACCATAACCCATACATTTAAAGCATTTAGTGTTAGATGTTCTAGTGGGAGACTTAGGTCTAGATGTTGATGGCTTAGATTCCTTGGGTTTGAAAGAAGAATCTTTGGAAGGATGTTTTGAAAAAGAAGTTTTGTTTCTCCAAGACTTGGAGTAGTATCCATTATTGGAAGCATTTTTAAAAGAGTTTTTCTTAGCAAGTTGGGCTTCCACCTTCATTGCAAGATGAACTAAAGAGCCCAATGATGAATACTCTTGTAACTCAACAATGTCTTGGATATCCTTCCTAAGACCACTCACAAACCTAGCAACCATGGCTTCTTCACTTTCTTCTAATTCAATTTTAAGCACAAGCGTCTCAAGCTCCTTATAATATTCATCCACATTTAGCGTGCCTTGTTGAAACCGTTGGAGTCTCAACATGAGGTCTTTCCTAAAATGTGGGGGCACAAACCTAGCGCGCATATGATCCTTTAAAGAGTTCCAAGAGTCCACGGGAGGACCCTTGTGATAGATAATGTCCTTTACAATCCCATGCCACCATTTCATGGCATAATCACTAAACTCTAGGGTGGCTAGCTTGAGCTTATGCTCATCTTGGATCTCATGGATCTCAAAAATTTGTTCACACTTAGCCTCCCAATCTAAATACACATTTGGATCACTAGAACCATTAAAACAAGGTAGTTTGACCGAAGGAAGCTTGGACTTTGCATCATGGTAGAAGCCATTGCCGTAGTGAATTCTTTCCCCTTGGTGATGATGTCTTTGTCCATGGACTTGGGGTGGAGGTCTCCTTCTCCTATGCTCATCTTCACGGCCAACATCATTTGAAGAAGCTCTTGAAGATGGTCTATGAGAATGATGTCCATCATGGATAGAAGGAGATGGTCTAGTTTGTTTGACCTCCATCTTTTGCAATTTCTCTTCCAACCTTCTAATTGTTTTTTGAGCTTCATGTAATTCACCAAGAATTGAAGCTTTGGAAGGAGAATTCTGCTTGGAGGATGCATCACTTGAAGATCCAGCCATTTGTAATTAAAAAACAGCAAACACACAAAACAGCAAACAAGTTAAAAATTAGCAAAAACAGTGAGCTTTCCAATTGAAACTGCCGAAGTGAATTTAAGGCTGAAAAGATATCACTCTCAAAGAAATAATGTTCTTGCACCAATCTGATCTTGAGGCCTTGGAATCCTCAAATGAAATATGTCAAAGCAAGCACACCAATCTTAAGAGCAAACCACCACAAAACCAATGAAACAATAAAGACAAACAAGAAAAGGTATAAGCAAGGAAAGGTAATTGCAAAAGGAAAACTATGTGTAAGACAAACTCAAAGAGTAAGAATGAAAGACAATCAAGAAAATAAAGAACTCAATGAGAAAAGTAGGCACACAAAAGAATACCTAAGGAAAAGCACTAGAGTAGATGAAGAAAACAAAAAAAATTTAGCTACTGGAATTTTTTTTTTAATGCAAACTGTGTTTGATATTCACTGATTTAACTGGAACGTTGTAGAGCGAACTGGATTATGAAATTTATACCACAGAAACTTCAAGATGTTAACTCAAAAATGGCACTGGAATCAATTAAAAACAGTAAGCCAATTGAGAGAAATAAATTTTTTAAAATCACTGCCAGATTACCGTATTTTTTTCGGCAGGAATGTACACTTTTTTTATTTTATTTATCATTTTTTGTGTACTTCATATTTTTGAATGATTCTTTTTTCTATTCTTTTCTAACACTTTCAATATCTCAAATCCAGAATTTCAGAATTTTACAGTACGTAAATCAATTGCAATAAGGAAAAACAGTAAGCACTTTTTTCAGAAACAGAGGAATCCTAATAGGAATAAAAAAACAGGATGATGAACTAGCAAAGACATAATAGAAAATGATGTATTGGAACTTGTATAGGTCTAGAATACAAGTATGAACTCAATGCTAAAAAGAAAATGCTCAAAGGATCAACATCAATTCAGAAAAAATATATGACACCAAAGCAAGAAACAATCAAAACAATAAAAGTACTACTAGAAGTAATGACATATATGGAATAACATGACTAAGACAAAACTTAACAAGATTCAAAAATTAAAAGACACAACACAAATTGTAACAAGTGGAAGGAAGCTTAAGGTAAACTCTAGGAAGGATAATGCCATTCCAAAAGAGCAACCATACTCATAAGAATTATGAGTGCCATAAACCTTTCCACAAACACTTGGAGCAAAAGAAAAACAGCAAGAATACTCAATTAAAATTCTAAAACAGAAACTTAAATTGCAAGAAAAATTAAAGAGCTCTTGAAATAAAGTGCACACAACTCAACAATTAAACAAGAATGAACCTGAGACTCATGATACCACATGATGTGATTCCAATAGCCACATAGAACAAGATTCTTGACACTTTGAGGAATCACCTTGAGCTGGAAAATGTAGAGGCACTTTCTTAGAAGTTGGATCAGATCAAGAACTCACCAAAACAAGTACCAAATCCCAAACTCATTTGGATGAACCAAATATTGTCAAATTGAATCAACAAAGGAGAAGGAAAAGAACAAACCGAACAGAATTGAACTTCAAAACAAAAGAACCGAACAGAATTTAAAAACTAAACAGAAAATAGGTGCTGGAAAATTAAAGGAACCGAAACAAAAACAACTCAAAACTCAAGGCAATAAGAACAAATTGAAGAAGAAGAAAGGAAGGAGAAGAGAATGCTCATGAAGATGGAGGAATGGTTGGATGATCACGCCACTAGAAGAATGGATGCTCCTAGATGAGTGTGGAAGCCGCCACTTGAGGAAACCATGGTCCTTCAAGATAAGACTAGAGAAGAAGCTCAAAGCTCTCCAAATGCTCACTCCAATTTTGAGTATAGTTTCTTTAGATAAAATTCAAATCTGAATTTTACAAAGGAAGCACCTCTATTTATAGCCTAAGGTGCTGAAAAATAGGTGGGAAATTTCAAATAAACTCATTTGAAATTCCCACCAAAAACAAGTCACATGGGAGGTGTGACCTTTTTCTACTATGACACCTCCCAAAAACTACACCTACACCTATCTACTAATACACCCCCCTAAAGGTCCTATTTAAAACCTAAAAGATGCTATAACAAAAGAGGTTTCTAAGGTTTCCCTCTAAGCACCTTCAACTAAAGACACTACAAAAAGAGAAAATAAATGTCCTCTTGCTCCCAAGGCTTTGAACATGCTTCTTGTAATCCTTTGAGGTGGACTTTGACCTCCATGGGCATCCTCCATTTGTGCCTCCACCTCTTCTTGAGCTTGATGAGTGGCCTCCATGTTCTCTTGGGCTTGATCTCCATCATCTACATTGCCCAAGAGGCTACATCTTCTCTCCTCTGGAAGCACTGAGGACTTTCTACTGGTGCCTCTACATTGCCCCAGAGGCTACATCTTCTCTCCTCTGGAAGCACTGAGGACTTTTTACTCTTTCTAGCTTGCACTCGCTTGACGGCGAGGAGGTCTTTATCTCGCCTCAGGACGCGCGAGGGCGTTGAGGTCTTTTAACTGGTGCCTCCGATCGCCGAAAGACGATGAGGATTTTAAACTTTAACTGATGCCGCCAATCGCTAAAAGACGATGGGGACTTAGAAACTTTTTTAGAAAGCATGCAACATAACTTCAACTCGCCTTAAATCACGTATAAGTGACAAGGTCTTTCTTCAAAACCTTCGGAAAACAACAAGCATGCAATCTAAACAACTTTAAACTTTCGAAAACTCTTCTTTTATTGGGTGGCCTCATTAAAAACCCTCCTTAGGGAAAAAAGAGTGCCCCCTTCAAACTGTTTTAACAGAAAGCTCGCAAACTCTACGTGTTTGTTTTTACTTACAAAGCTCTTAGCTGTAATATAACTTGAGGTGCGTGGCGTTCCAAGTGCGAGGAATCGCCCCTCCTTCCAACGTTTCTAAACGGTAAGCGCCGTTCCCGAGCGCCTCGGTTATCCTGAACGGTCCCGTCCACTTAGGCGACAACTTGTTCTCCATCTCGTACTGGTGGGCCTTCCTCATCACCAGGTCGCCTTCTTTGAACTGCCTTGGTATCACCTTCGAGCTATATCGTCGTTCAATCCTTCTTTTCACTGCCTTAGCTTTCAATCTCGCCTCCTCTCTGACCTCATCCAGTAAGTCCAGATTCAACCTTCTTTCCTCATTCGAGTCTTCAGCCACAAAGTTCTGGAATCTCGGCGAGCTCTCCTGGATCTCTACTGGAATCATTGCGTCGCACCCATAAACCAAGCTGAACGGGGTCTCATGGGTTACTGACTGCTCAGTGGTGTGGTACGCCCAAACTATACGGGGTACCTCCTCAGCCCAACTTCCTTTGGCTTTCTCTAGCCTTCTCTTCAAACCTCTTAGCAACACCCGATTGACTGACTCTACTTGGCCATTCGTCTGAGGGTGCTCGACAGATGCAAATACTTGTTGAATTCCCACCCCTTCGCACAGCTTCTTCAACAGGTGACTTGCAAACTGAGTCCCGTTGTTTGACACCAGGCGCTTGGGCACACCAAACCGGCACACAATGTTCTTCCACACGAAACCCTCGATCTTGTGTGCGGTGATCTGGGCCACTGGTTCTGCTTCGATCCACTTGGTGAAATATTCAATCGCCACCACCAAGTACTTCATCTGTCTGATCGCCAGCGGGAAAGGTCCCAGGATGTCGATTCCCCATGTATGAAACGGCCAAGGGCTGTAAACCGACTTCAACTCCTCGGGAGGCGCCTTGTGCCAATCGGCGTGCTGCTGACATTGATTACAACACTGTGCATATTTCTTGCAGTCTTCTCTCATTGTAGGCCAATAATAACCTGCCCGGAGGGTTCTTGCGGCAAGGGCTCGACCCGCGACGTGACTTCCGCATATCCCTTCATGGAGCTCTGCCATAATTCTTGTACATTTCTCGCCATGCACACATTCCAGGAGTGGGTGAGTGAACCCAAACCTATACAGCTCACCATTGATCATCGTGAACTTGCTGGAGTTCTTCTTTATCTTCTTGGCCTCCGTCGGATCCAGCGGGAGAAGGCCATCCGCTAGGCATCGCTTGTACTGTGTTACCCAGGTGTCTGGCTCATGGGTCGTGCAGACCTGCGTCATGTTCACCTTCTCTCCTCGACGTGCCCTTATTCTTGGCGATCTCAAGGTCTCTTGGGTCAAAGACCTGTGACTCCTCGCCGCTTTCTCCGTCGATTTGCTTATCTGAAGAACCAGGTGATCTGCCACAAATGCTCTGGGTGTCTTCAGAGTTTCTTGGATCACCGTCCTCTGCCTACCCCCCTTGCCCGAACTGGCGAGCTTGGCTAGCAAGTCAGCTTGGGCATTCTACTCTCTGGGCACATGCACCACTTCGAAGGAGGCAAAGGAACTCTTCAACTCTTGCACATACTCCAAGTAAGCCGCCATTTGTGGATCTTTAGCCTGGAACTCGCCTGTTACTTGTCCCGTGACCAGCAGCGAGTCACTCTTAGCCATCAACACCCTAGCTCCCATCTCCTTGGCCAACAAGATTCCGGCGATCAGCGCCTCATACTCTGCTTGGTTGTTGCTGGCCTTGAAGGCAAACCTTAGGGACTGTTCAATCAGCACTCCGTTGGGCCCTTCCAAGATGACTCCAGCACCGCTACCCTGCTGGTTCGATGATCCATCCACCGAAAGCACCCAACGAAAGTCATTCCCCTCAACTCGCGTGGCTTCTGACGAGAGCTCGACCACGAAATCTGCAAAGATCTGTCCCTTAATCGGACCTCGGGGCTCATACTTGATGTCGAACTCCGACAGCTCCACCGCCCACTTCACCATCCTCCCAGCTACGTCGGGCTTCTTCAGAACCTTCTGGATGGGCAAGTCGGTCATCACCAGGATCGTGAAACTGTGGAAATAGTGGCGTAACCTTCTCGCCGAAAAAACCACTGCCAGTGCAGCTTTCTCCAAGGCCTGATATCTCACCTCCGGGCCCTCCAGCACCTTACTGACAAAATAGATAGGCCTCTGGACTTGATCTTGGTCTTGGGCAAGCACCGCACTTACCACCCTCTCAGTCACAGCAAAATACAACCTGAGAGGGGTCCCCATCAGCGGTTTGCACAAAACCGGCGGGCTCGCCAGGTACTCTTTAAGTTTGACAAAGGCTTCTTCACACTCCTTCGTCCAGGCAAATTTGTTATTCCGCCTTAAACACTGGAAATACGGATGGCCCTTCTCTCCGCTAGCCGACACGAAGCGAGACAGGGCGGCCATCCGACCCGTGAGCTGCTGCACCTCCTTCACGGTCGTGGGGCTCCTCATCGCCAAGATGGCGGCACACTTATCAGGGTTGGCTTCTATTCCTCTCTCAGTTAAGAGGAACCCCAAGAACTTCCCAGCCTCCACGCCAAAGATGCACTTCTCGGGATTCAGTTTTAGCCTGAACTTGGCGATCGTAGTAAACAATTCCTCCAAGTCCGCAACGTGTTTGCTCTTCTCTGGCGAGGTCACGACCATGTCATCCACGTAGGCTTGCACATTCCTTCCCAGCATTGGTGCAAGTACCCGATCCATCAACCTCTGGTACGTGGCCCCCGCGTTCTTCAGCCCAAATGGCATCACCCTGTAGCAGTAGCACGATCTCTCGGTCATGAAGGCAGTCTTCTCTTCATCCATGGGATGCATCTTGATCTGGTTATACCCCGAGAAGGCATCCAGGAAACTCAACAACTTACACCCCGCAGCATTGTCGACCAGGGCATCTATACTTGGCAAAGGATATGAATCCTTTGGGCAGGCCTTGTTCAAATCAGTGAAATCGACGCACATGCGCCACTTCCCATTGCTCTTCTTCACCAGCACGACATTGGCCAGCCACTCAGGGTATTGCACCTCCCTGATATGGCCTGCAGCGAGGAGCTTCTGGGTTTCGTCTCTAATCGCCTGCCTTCTCTCCTCGTTGAATTTCCTCCTCCTCTGTCGTACTGGTCTGACCTGGTTGTCCATCGCCAAATGATGGCACAAGAAGTCGGGATCGATCTTGGGCATGTCCGAAGCGGACCATGCGAACGCATCCAGATGCCGCTCTATCACCTTGGCGATCTGGTCCTGGAGCTCAGCCTCCAGAGATCTTCCCAGCTTGAAGATCTTTCCCCCGATTTCCCTTTCGAGCCACTGCTCGACGGGTTTTGGTCTGGTTTCTCTGGCGATCACCGCCCTGGCGATTCCCAGCTCCCTCGCTTCCTCAGGGCGATTCCTCGCCTCTTCTTCCCACTCGGCGTTCTCCTCCCCCGACTCAGCTTCCACCATCACCACGTCGCTTCCGGCGGTTTCCTCTATTACCGTCGGCCTGGGCTTCACACGGGAGGCGGGGTGGTCGTCACATAACTCACGAACCTTTTGTTCTTCAGGCTATTCTCATAGCACTTCTTTGCTTCTTTCTGGTCGGATTTGATGGTGATCACCACCCCCTCCATAGATGGCAGCTTCACCTTCATGTGCCGGGTCGAAGGTATAGCGCCTATTCTGTTGAGCGTGGGTCTTCCCAACAGAATGTTGTATGCTGAAGGAGCGTTCACGACAAGGTACTTGATTTTCTCTGTTCTCGAGCCCGCCTCATCCGTAAACGTAGTCCTCAACTCAATGTACCCCCTGACCTCCACCTGGTCGCCAGCGAAACCATACAAACACCCTCCATAGGGCCTCAGCTGGTCAAGGGGTAGCTCCAACTGCGTGAAAGTCGGCCAGAACATCACGTCTGCCGAGCTTCCTTGGTCCACCAGAACCCTGTGGACCTTCCTTCCCGCCGTAATCAGCGAGATGACGATGGGGTCGTTGTCATGAGGCACAACGTCCCGAAGATCTTGCTTTGTGAACGTAATGTCCACATCCGGCGAGTGGTCCTCAAACATATCCACCGTCATCACAGACCTCACATACTTCTTCCTCTGTGACGCGGTGCATCCACCACCCGAGAAACCTCCTGCAATGGTGTGGATCTCTCCGTGGGTGGGCATCTCGTGCTGCTGAGCCTCACCACCCGCTGGTTGGGAGCTCGACGCGCCCCCCGTCCTTCTATCCAACAAGTAGTCGTTTAGGAACCCGCTCTTGACCAGATCGTCGAGCTGGTACCCTAGAGCCAAACATGAGTCCACGGTGTGACCAAAGCCCTGGTGGAACTCGCACCAGGCGTCTGGCTTTGGTCCCAATACCTTGTCGCCCACCTTCTCGGGCGCCTTCAGCCTAGCTGATATATTGGGAATGGCGATCAGGTCCGCCAATCCCATGACAAACTTGTGTTTTGGCGGGCGATTGTACTCCCGGCGTGCTGGTTGAGGGCGCCCCGGGCCCCTGCCCTTGTTCTTCCTTGGATCATAAGGATGGCGAGTCCTCTGATCCCTCTTGGCCGCCGCTGTCTCCAGCACCCTCTGTGGCTGGATCCTGGTCTGGGCATGTGGCC
Source organism: Phaseolus vulgaris (assembly GCF_000499845.2). Taxonomy (NCBI): domain Eukaryota; kingdom Viridiplantae; phylum Streptophyta; class Magnoliopsida; order Fabales; family Fabaceae; genus Phaseolus; species Phaseolus vulgaris. Next base: position 16,732,046 of record NC_023758.2, on the reverse strand, counting down.
TAGCGGGGGCCACACTTCCCCTCTTCTCGGCGACCTCACTTTCATCGGCGATGTGGGCCACCGCAAGTTGCCTAACCTCAGCAAACGTGGCGGGGTGAGCCCTAATCAACGCCTCACAGAAGGGTCCCGGCAGCACGCCCTTCTTGAATGCATAGACCAGCATCTCTTCGTCCTTGGCCGGCGAACGGACCATTTGCACCCCAAAACGATTCAAGTAGTCCCTGAGGGACTCTCCATGGTACTGCCTTATGTCGAACAGATCATAAGACACCCTAGGCGGCGCCTTGTTCACTATATACTGCTCGACGAAGATCTTCGAAAACTGTTGGAAGTTGGTTATGTGACCTGTAGGCAGGCTCACAAACCATTCCAGCGCCGTTCCCTGGAGTGTGCTCACAAACATCTTGCAGTACACGGCATCCGACCCTCCTGACAGCATCATCTGTATGTGGAAGGTGGTGAGATGTGCCTCAGGATCCTCCACGCCGGTAAAAACAACCTTCACGGGTACCACACTCGCAGGGATTGGCGTGTCTGTAATCGCCTGAGCGAAAGGCATAGGGAAAACGCAAGGCGGCGTTGACGGCGCGACCTCTTCAGCGACTGGACGCCCTCGCTGCTCCTGAAGAGCTTGACGCAGTTCCTCAGTCACTCTGCTAAGCTCTTCATTCCTGGCCCGAGAGGCGACCAGGTCCTCGTGCATTCTTGCCTGCTCTATACGCGAGGCTTCCACATTCGCCTGCAGCGAACACATGATTTCCACCATCTGCGCCATAGTCATGGCGCCTTTAGCAGCAACGGGCGCAACTGGACTTGAACGGTTGCTTCTCATCTTTCTCATGAAAACTTGACAAATCACAAAGAGCGACAAACAACACCTTCTTCAGCGACGGTCAATTCAGCGATCAATCGGGCAGAACTTCGCGAAACTTCGAAAAGCCTCAAGAACACAGCAAACCTTCACAGAAAACTCGCAACTCCACCAAAAACCAACGCTTCTTCCACGAAAATCCAAACGAGCAACAGAACTCAGATCTCACCGATCAAAACTCGCGTCAGCAACAAAAAACCTCACCTCACCGAACAAAAACTCAAACGAACGGTGGAAAATGGTTGCACCAGCACACAACCAAACAAAAACCGCAGAAACCTCCAAGAACTCACGTTGTGGATGGGAACAGGTTTTACACGGCCCCACGGTGGGCGCCTGATGATCCTGCCTGTTGCCCAAAAACGCTGAAGCCCTGCCTCGTCAAACTTGGATCGACTTCTGCGCCGTGTTAGCCTCCGTCCTTCACCGCGATCCACCTCAAGAACCTGCAAGAGACGGAACGGCGCCGCTGCGGCCGATCACGCTCCGACGCCCAAGTCAGCGACTGAATCACCAATTACTTAAGAGAAAAACTCAAGAACTCTAAGGAACCGTGCAAAAGCTCTCTCTCAGCATACTCTCGTTCTCGTAGTTGTAAAGAAGTAATCTAAAACGCGTGCGTACCTCAAAGTTCGTTGGAAACTCTTATATACCTGGGCACTTTCTCTCTCCTGGCAGTTACACATCTGGACACGTGGCTCGCATCCAGCTGTACACGTGCCATCATCTGGAGCATCCTTGACTTGGGCGCTACTTCTCACTCTTCAGGTTTTTTGGCTAAGTTACTTATGCATGATATACTCAGTGCATAGATGCCTTGGAGCGTGATCTCTTCTGGATGGCGAGTTCGGGTGCCTTCGTACACATCTTCCCTGTGGTCTCGCCGGCCGCCTTCATGACCTGCCCTACCTGCTTCTCCGTATATGTTCAAGTAAGTTGTCTCCCGACCTCATCCTCTGGCCAGCTGGGAAATGACTATCTGCCTTCATCCTCGGCGATGTCCTCGTTTCGGCGATCTCTAATTACTTGGTCGCCTGGGTTCACATCTGGCGACTTCCTCTTCAACGTGGTGACCGCCGGTTTAGGTATGCTGGAGATCAGAGCACGCCAACTTAATAACTGGCGACTACACGAACCCCCCGACTTCCTTTCCTTCTGCCAGCCAGGTGCCCCATCCAACACACCTATATAATAGCACGATGCCACGTCATCACTTCCGACTACCAGGGCGGTACATTTCCAATGATGGATACTACTCCAAGTCTTGGAGAAACAAAACTTCTTTTTCTAAACATCCTTCCAAAGATTCTTCTTTCAAACCCAAGGAATCTAAGCCATCTACTTCTAGGCCTAAATCTCCCACTAGAACGTCTAATACTAACTACTTTAAATGTATGGGTTATGGTCATATTGCTGCAAATTGTCCTTCCAAACAAAGTATGTACATGCATGAGGGCATTGTAGTTAGTGAGCATGATTCGGATTCTCCTAAGCATTCATTGCATTCTCATACATCTAGTGAGGAAGAGAGCGAATGTCCACTTGAAGGAGACTTGTTAGTTGTGAGAAGACTTCTTGGCCAAGTTTCACAACCTTTTGATGAAAGTCAAAGGGAAAACATTTTCCATACAAGATGTCTTATTCAAAACAACATTTGCTCTTTGATAGTGGATGGGGGTAGTTGTGCAAATGTGGCTAGTACAAGAGTGGTAGACAAGCTTGGATTGCCTACTATCTCTCATACAAAGCCCTACAAATTACAATGGCTTAGTGAGGTAGGAGAAATAGTTGTCAATAAACAAGTTCTCATCCATTTCTCCATTGGAAAATATCAAGATGAGGTATTATGTGATGTTGTGCCCATGGAAGCCACTCATGTTCTTTTGGGAAGGCCTTGGCAATTTGATAGAAAAGTTTTTCATGATGGCTTTACCAACAAACTATCTTTTGAATTCCATGGTCACAAGGTTACTTAAAATCTCTCTCCAAGAGAAGTCCATGAGGACCAAGTTATCATGAAGAAAAAGAGGGAGAGTGAAAAAGATAAAAAAGATAAGAGTTCTAAGCCTACACTCCTTATGTCTAGGCGTGACATTGAAAGGGAAATAGTGGCTCATCATCCTCTTTTTTTAGCCATCCCCAGAACTCTTAGAGTAGAATCACTTGTTGATAGTCCTCATTGCTTGGAAAATTTGGTAGAAGAGTTCCAAGATGTGTTTCAAGATCCTCCAAATGGACTTCCACCTTTGAGAGGGATTGAGCACCAAATTGATTTGATACCGGGCTCTTCTTTACCAAACCGTCCAGCATATAGGACCAATCCAAGTGAAACCAAGGAAATTCGCCAACAAGTTGAGGCTTTGATTGAGAAAGGGTGGGTGCAAGATAGCATGAGTCCTTGTGCTATGCCTATCATCTTAGTGCCAAAAAAGGATGACACATGGCGAATGTGTTCGGATTGTAGGGCCATAAATAACATAACCATTAAGTATAGGCATCCCATACCTAGACTAGATGATTTGTTGGATGAATTACATGGTTCTAAAATCTTTTCAAAGATTGATCTTAAAAGCGGCTACAATCAAATCCGTATCAAACCGGGTGATGAATGGAAGACGGCTTTTAAGACTAACTTTGGTTTATATGAGTGGTTAGTTATGCCATTTGGTTTAACTAATGCACCAAGTACCTTCATGCGCCTCATGCATCATGTTCTTAGACCTTTCATTGGTAAGTTTGTTGTGGTTTACTTTGATGACATTCTCATTTATAGCTTATCTTTGAATGACCATAGGTTGCATGTTAGGCAAGTTTTAGAAACCCTTAGGAAGGAACATTTGTATGCTAATCTTGCTAAATGTATGTTTGCTCTTGATAATATAGAATTCCTAGGGTTTGTTGTGAGTTGCAAAGGGGTCCATTTAGACAAAACAAAGGTGATGGCCATTCAAAATTGGCCTACACCAAAATCTTTGAATGAGGTCCGAAGTTTTCATGGACTTGCTTCTTTCTATAGAAGATTTGTCCCAAACTTTGGTACCATTGCCGCACCACTCAATGACATAGTGAAGAAGGATGTGGTCTTTCAATGGGGAGAAGCACAACAAAATGCTTTTAACACTTTGAAAGAAAAATTGACTAATGCTCCCATCTTGGCCCTTCCTAATTTCACTAAGACATTTGAGATTGAGTGTGATGCTTCAAGCATAGGTATTGGGGTTGTTCTCCTTCAAGAGGGCCACCCCATAGCCTATTTTAGTGAGAAATTGAAGGGGAGTCATCTGAATTATTCCACCTATGATAAGGAATTATATGCACTTGTTAGGGCTTTGTTTACTTGGCAACACTATCTTTTTCCCAAAGAGTTTGTGATCCATAGTGATCATGAATCTCTTAAATATTTGAAAAGCCAAAACAAACTTAACAAGAGGCATGCTAAGTGGGTGGAATTCATTGAGCAATTTCCTTATGTGATCAAACACAAGCAAGACAAAGTAAATATTGTGGCGGATGCTCTTTCTAGAAGATACACTTTGCTAAATCTTTTAAGCTCTCAATATCTTGGTTTTGATCACATTAAGGAACTTTATCATGATGACCTTGATTTTTCTCTCATTTATCAAGAGTGTCTTAAGGGAGGACACAAATATTTTTTTATACAAGATGGCTTTCTTTTTAAAGGAAAACGTCTTTGTGTTCCTCAAAGCTCTATTAGATTATCTCTTGTTAGAGAAGCTCATGAGGGGGTTTTGATGGGACATTTTGGGGTTGCTAAAACTTTGGATGTGTTGCATGAACATTTCTTTTGGCCTCATATGCATAAACATGTTCATAGTTTGTGTGATAAATGCATAGCTTGCCGCAAAGCTAAATCTAAAATGCATCCCCATGGTCTATATACTCCTCTTCCTATCCCTTCAATGCCTTGGGTAGATATATCTATGGATTTCATCTTAGGCTTACCCAAGACATCAAAGGGAAAGGACTCCATTTTTGTGGTAGTGGATCGTTTTTCAAAGATGGCTCACTTTATTCCTTGCCACAAAGTGGATGATGCATGCCACATTGCAAACCTCTTCTTCCAAGAAGTGGTTCACTTGCATGGGATCCCTAGATCTATAGTGTCCGATAGAGATCCCAAGTTCTTGAGTCACTTTTGGAAGACCTTGTGGGGCAAGCTTGGGACTAAGCTTTTATTTTCTACCACTTGCCACCCACAAACTGATGGTCAAACCGAAGTGGTGAATAGAACTTTGGGACAACTATTGAGATGTTTTATTTCGGGGAATCCTAGAGTGTGGGAGAATTTACTACCCCATGTTGAGTTTGCATATAATTGTGTAGTAAATTCTACCACCTCACATTCTCCTTTTGAGGTTGTCTATGGGTTTAACCCCCTAACACCTCTTGATCTTCTTCCTATTCCCCTTCTTGGAGATGTCTTGTGCAAAGATGGGGATGAAAAAGCTTCTTTTGTGAAAACTTTGCATAAAGACATCAAGAGGAGAATTGAGAAGAAGGTTGGCAAGTATGCTGAACTTGCCAATAAAAGGAGAAAAGCATTGTTGTTTGATGAGGGCGATTAGGTTTGGCTTCACTTGAGGAATGATCGCTTTCCTACTCAAAGGAAGTCCAAACTAATGCCTCGAGGGGATGGACCTTTCAAAATCCTCAAGAGGATTAATGACAATGCTTATGAGTTAGATATGCCTGATACATTCATAAGAAAAGCATTCTTATGAGTTACTTTTAATGTCAGCGATCTAACTCCTTTTTCTGTAGGTCTCCAGAATTCGTGGTCGAATTCTCTCCAACTCGGGGAGTATGATGGAGATCAAGATCAAGAGAACATAGAGGCCAATCAACAAGATCAAGAAGAGCTGGAGGCACAAATAGAAGACGCCCATGGAGGTCAAAGTCCACCTCAAAGGCTTACAAGAAGCATGTTTAAAGCTTTAGGAGCTAGAGGACATTTATTTTCTCTTTTTGTAATTTCTTTAGTTGAAGGTGCTTAGAGGGAAACTTTAGAAACCTCTATTGTTATAGCATCTTTTAGGCTTTAGTTAGGAGCTTTAGGGGGTGTGTGTTAGTAGATAGGTGTAGAAGTAGAATAGGAGGTGCCAAAGTGAAGGAAGGAGTCACACCTTCCTCATGACTTGAAATAGGCGCCGTTTTTAGCTTGCTTTAGGAGGGAAATTTGAATTGTTTTAGCTTGCATTTTCAGCACCTTAGGCTATAAATAGAGGTGCTCTCTTTGTAAAATTCAGATTTGAATTTATCTAAAGAAACTATACTCAAAATTGGAGTGAGCATTGGAGAGCTTTTGAGCATTCTTCTCTAGTCTTATCTTGAAGGATCCATGGTGTCCTCAAGTTGCGGCAACACTCTCATCTAGGAGCAACCACACTTCTAGTGGCGAGATCATTCATCATTCATCCATCTTCATGAGCACTCTCTTCTCCTTCCTTTCTTCTCTTGTTAATTTCCTTGTCTTAGCTTGTTTTCTAGTTGTTTTGGTTCGACAATTTCAGCTTGTTTTGTGTAGCTATGGTTCATTTGTGTTCTTGGCTGTTTTTCATCTTTTCTTCTTCAATTCCAGCAATTTGATTTGGTTCCTTACTGTTTTGTGTTGATTAATTAGTGTTTTTGCCTTTCCTCCATCTCTTTTGGTTCAATTTGACAATATGTGGAACATCCAAATGAGTTTGGGATTTGGTACTAGTTTTTGGTGAGTTCTTGTCTTAGAACAATGATCCAACTCTAAGAAAAGTGCCTCAATAATGTCCAGCTCAAGGTGATTCCTAAGAATGTCAAGAATCATTCTCTATATGGCTAGTGGAATCACATCACTTAGTTTGTAGTTTAGAAATAGTAGTAGCTTAGGGGGGGTGTGAACTTAGTAAGGGAAGCTAGGGGGAGTGTAGATATGAGTTAGGAGGTGCCAAACTAGGAAGGAAAGTCACACTTCCTTCATGCACTAGTTGGCGCCAAATTTGAATGTCATTTAGGGGCATATTTACATTTGATTAGCTTTGCATTTCAGCACCTTATAAGCTATAAATATAGGTGTTGCCCTTGTACAAATAAAGATTTGGAAATTGTAGTAAGAAAACTCTACTCAATTTGAGAGAGAAATTGGAAGAGCTTTGGTGCCTTCATCAAGTCTTATCTTGGGTGTCTATGGTGAACCTCAAGTGGTGGCAACTCACTAATCTTGGAGCATCCACACTCTAAGTGGCGTGATCACTCACCTCTCCTTCCATCTCCATAAGTTTTCTATTCTCAAGCTTTGTTTCCTTTTCATGTTCTTCATTTCAGCTTGCTTGTTCTTCAAATTCTGTTCGGTCCTTTGCTGTATTGTAATTTCTATTCGATAGTTTTCTGTTTTTGGCTAAGTTCAATTGTGTTTTCTTCCATTCTTGTTGTTTGATTCAATTTGACAATACATGGACTTCCATGTGAGCTTTGGTTCGGTGCAAAGTCTTGGTGAGTTCTTGAATTAGAACATTGATCCAATTCTAATTAAAGTGCCAATTCATGACCAACTCAAGTTGTTCCTAAAAATGTCAAGAATCATGTGTTCTTGCTATTGCAATCACATCAAGGACCAGGTGCAGAAGCCAATCTACTTTGTCAGCAAAGTGTTGTAGGGGCCAGAGGTGAGATACCAGGCTTTAGAGAAATCGGCTCTGACAGTAGTGTTCTCAGCGCGAAGACTTCGCCATTACTTCTAGAGTTTTTCCGTAATAGTAATGACAGACCTTCCAATTCGCAAGGTCTTAAAGAAGCCAGGTGTGGCAGGCAGGATGGTGCGGTGGCAGTGGAGCTCTCAAAGTTCGATGTGCAGTATGAGCCCAGAGGCCCCATTAAAGGCCAGGTCTACGCTGACTTTGTAGTAAAGCTCTCCTCGGCCGCCACACAATAAGAAGGAGCAGGATTCAGATGGATACTCTCTATAGATGGTTCCTCCAACCAACAAGGTAGTGGGGCTGGTGTCATCTTGGAAGGGCCAAATGGGTTGCTAATTGAGCAGGCCTTGCGCTTCGCTTTCAAGGCCAATAACAACTAGGCAGAGTATGAGGCCCTAATCGCTGGAATGCTGCTGGCTAAGGAGATGGGTGCGAAAGGTTTGCTGGTGAAGAGTGACTCCTTGTTATTCATAGGTCAGGTCACGGGGGAATGCCAAGCTAAAGACCCTCAGATGGCCGCATACCTAGAGTACGTCTAGGTTCTGAAGGAGACGTTGGAGGTGTTTGAGTTAGTCCACGTGCCTAGAGAACAGAATGCCTGAGTAGACTTGCTTGCAAAGCTCGTCGGTTCGATAAAGGGGGACAGATAGAGGACCGTTATTCAGGAGACCCTAAGGACACCTCGAACTACCACAGGTAATAGGGCAGAAGTTCAGCAGATCAACACCTCGGAAGGGGTGACGAGGAGTCATCGATCGCTAACGCAGGAGATGTTGAAAACGCCTAGAATAAGCATATACCTAGTAGCTGGCGAAAGGGCCTCGCAGGTTTACCAAGTCGAGAAGAGAGAAACTTGGATGACACCCTACCAACGCTATTTGGCTGATGAGATACTCCCACTAAAGCCTACAGAGGCCAAAAGAATAAAGAAAAATTCGATCAAGTACACGTTGATTGATGGAAAGTTGTTCAGGCATGGGTTCACCCACCCTATCGTGGTATGTGTAAGTGGTGAACAATGCACGCACATTATGGCAAAACTGCATGAGGGGATATGCGGTAGCCACATCGGCAACCGGTCTCTCTCGTCGAAGGCCCTTCGTGCAGAATATTACTGGTCAACCATGAGGGAAGATTGCACGAGGTACGCACAACGATGCAAGCAGTGTCAGCAGGATGCCGACTGGCACAAGGCGCCCATAGAAGAGCTTAGGTCGATCTACAGCCCATGGCCATTTCATACGTGGGGGATCGACATTCTGGGGCCCTTCCCTTTGGCAGTGCGGCAGATGAAGTACCTTGTGGTTGCCATAGAGTACCTCACAAAGTGGATAGAGGCTGAGCCAGTAGCACAAATCACAGCCTATAAGATCCAACACTTTGTGTGGAAGAACATAGTGTGCCGCTTTGGAATCCCAAACGATTGGTGTCTGATAATGGTACCCAATTTGCAAGCCAGCAATTGGGCAAGTTATGCACAAAGCTAGGAGTAAAATAGGTGTTCGCATCGGTTGAACACCCCTAGACGAACATGCAGGTCGAATCTGCGAACCGAGTTCTGCTCAGAGGTCTGAAGAGAAGGCTAGAAAAAGCCAAAGGGACCTGGGTAGAGGAAGTTCCTAGAATAGTGTGGGCTTACCACACAACCCCCCAGTTCACAATCAAAGAAACACCCTTTAACTTGGTGTACGGTTCAGACGCAATGATTCCAGTAGAAATCCAGGAGAACTCACCACGTTTCTAGAAATTCGTAGTCGAAGAGTCCAATGAAGAGAGAAAGGTGAACCTGGACCTACTGGACAAAGTAAGGGAGGAAGCAAGGATTAAGGCTAAAACCTTGAAAAGGAGGGTGGAGTACAAGTACAACTTCAAGTTGAGACCTCGGCAGTTCTAGGCCGCTGACCTGGTGATGTGAAAGGCCCACCCGTACCAGCTAGAGAACAAGTTGTCTCCCAAGTGGACTGGTCTTTTTAGAGTGACAAAGGCCCTTGGGAATGGAGCATACAGGCTCGAGGCATTAGAAGGTGGGGCGATCCCTCGTACTTGGAACGCGACCAACCTTAAGTTTTTATTTCAGTTAATTTTTTTTGCATTGTACACAATTTAAGGGGACACTCTCCTTATAAGGGTTTTTTTAACGTGGTCACCCAATAAAATTTCAGTTATTCAGTTAAGAAATATGTTGTGTAGTGCAGTTAATGAACCTCAACCTTGAAGTGATACACCAAGTTCGGGAATAGTATGGTTCCTCAGTGAGCCTCCTTCTTACGTGAGTTCACCAAGGCTGAGAATAGTATGGTTCGATGGTTAATGAACCTCTCCCTTGAAGTGATACACCAAGGTCGGGAATAGTATGGTTCCCCAATGAGCCTCCCTCTTGTGTAAGTTCACCAAGGCTAAGAATAGTATGGTTCAACCGATGAAGACCTGTCCCTTGACTTTTTACAACAAGGTTGCGATCAGTTATTCAGACCTGTCCCTTGACTTCGTACAACAAGGATGAGGTCAGCTAAGAACCATTCACTTGGGTTAGAAACGCTAAGACTGAGAATAGTATGGTTCCTCAGTGAGCCTCCCTCTTACGTGGAAACGCCGAGGTCGAACACTATGGCTCAACAGTTAAATCCTCCCTTGCCCCATGGGCGAGGACGAGATCAGTTAAGAACTGTTCGCTTGGGTTAGAAAAACCAAGACGGGAGTAGTATGGTTCCTTAGTGAGCCTCCCTCTTGTGTGGGAACTCCAGGGTCGAACAATATGGCCCACCAGTGAAATTCACCCTTACCCTCATGATGCAGGGCCGAGATTGGAAGGATACACTTCTCCCTTGTTTGAAAGTCAAGGTCGAGAGTGGTGTGGTTCACCAGTGTTACCAGCAAGGCATTCCCGTTGACGTGAAGAGGGTAGGGATGAGGTCAACAGGGAGACCTTTCCCGTATCTTGCAAGAGAAAAATCAAAGTAGTAGGAGGAGTTTCCTTATCCTAGTATGACAAAGATTAGACCGAGGGTCTGCGCACATGCCTTGAAGACAACGGAGGTTAAAAGAAGTTAAAGTAGATGGAGTTAAGCGCGCTACCTAAGAAGTGAACCTATGTCGAAGACGCTATTAGTCAAAGTTAATGCAAGAGAAAGAAGCTAAGACAAAGAGATTAAAGAAAGAGAAGACGTTCATAAATATATATATATATATATATATATATACATATACACAAGGTGCGAACTGTTCGTCAATAACTTAAAAATTACAGAGAAGAGTTACTCCCTAGGCATGAGCTGCCCCTCGACTACCCACTTCGACTCCGCGAAAGGGAAAGATCCACCTCAGGATGCACGCAGGAAAACTGAGCCATGGCATCTTGGAACCCCTCGTCGTAAGCATCAGCGACGTCGTTGGTGAGCTCTTCCTCCGTCTTCTTGAAGAGTTCTTCCTTCTCAGCCAGCTCCCCCTCCACTTGCTCTAGTTGGACTTCGCGTTGGGTGGCCCTCTCCTCTAGTTTGGCCATTTTGTCTTGCATCCCCTGATGGAAGAGTACCTTCATTCTTGGAGAGTTATTGGTGGAATTTGCGGAAGCTTCATGGAGGTTCACGGTCAAGGATCTCATAAGAGATGTGGTTGCCTTGGAGGTGCAGGTTAGGTATGAAATGAGAGTGGTGATGCCATCTCTCTTTGGTAGGATGAAAGTTGAAGCTCAATAGTCTAACCTTGAGAGGTTTTTGACAAGTAGTGATATTGGCTCAAATTTGGCAGCAATTCACTATTATATTAATCTTGCAAATACATGAGCCAAGCCCTCTTATTTATAGTGTTTAGAGGGCTGGAAATTCAAAAGAAAGTGGAGGGAAATTCAAATGAATTCCCTCCCAAAAGTGGTGCCTAAATGAGCACATGGGGAGGGGTGTGTCTAGTTTGTGTGCTCACTCCCTCCATGGGCTTTCTAGACCGGTCTTGGTAAATTTAGAGGTTTTTTTAGAAACTCTAAGTTTACCTAGGTTGGTGTTTTAGGTGCCCACATTTAATCCCAAGAAAATTACAAATAAAGTTCCTATGCTAATTTTGACAAGAATTTAAAGTCTACTCTACACTAGAGTTTATGGCATTTGAACATGTATAAGAACGTTTCTCTGCCATCAGTAGTAGCATTCCAGTCTTCTTGGATCCTCTTGGCCATAACTCTAGTGGTTGGCCCAAATCTACCCTTTGGTGGGCTTGCATGTGGGCTTGTGCTTGGACCTCTTCCATCATCCATTCCCTCTTGAAAAGGATTTGTCCTCAAATCCAATGCTTCTTCTTCTTCATTATTATGGGGATGTATTGTGGCTGGATGGTTTTCATCTTCTCCTCCTTCTTAAGAGGATCTATCCTCAGATCTACAGGGTTGATCTTGAACAACAGCCTTATTCTTGCTTTGACAACTATGCTCGTCCTTCTGGATCAAATGTCCATCTGTGGAAGTCATCAAACAAAGCAAATGAGTTAGTTTGAGCAGTTGTATAAAAATCAATTCTATAAGTTGCTATTCTTTTTGTTTTTCTATTGTTTTTTGCAACTTCTCATAATATTTCTCTGTTTGTTGTTGTATTAGTTCTTTAATCATCTCATGCTGTTTTTTAACAAATAAAGTTTTTGTTACTTCATTCCTTAGGCACAAATTCTTGTGGATTAGAAAGTGGTAACAAATATAAAGGGGAAAGAGGATTAAACCCATATACAACCTCAAATGGAGAAATATTAGTAGTTTTATGAACTACCCCATTGTATTCAAAATCAATATGGGAAAGATACTCCTCCCTAGAGTTGTGGTTGTCTCTCATGATTACCCTAGGCATAGTAGAAATAGCTATATTTTCAACTTCATTTTGACCATTCGTTTGAGGATGATAAGAAATTGAAAATTTCAACTTAGTTCCAAGTTTTTCCAAAAGAATCCTCAAAAAATGGCCTTCAAATTTTGGATCTCTATCTAAAACTATGCTTGAAGATAAACCATGAAGTCTTACCACTTCTCTAAAGAAGAGCCTATTCACAACCCTAAAAATGGAATCAAAACCTTTTGTTGTCCTAGGAAGTTCTAATATAAAATCTATGCTTATGTCTTCCCATGGAGCATTTGCAAAAGGTAAAGAGGTATAAAGTTCATGAGCCATTGCCTTAGAGTTAGTTTTAAAACAAGAAATGCATATAGGGTAATGTCTTTGAACATCTTTCCTCATGGGTGGACAAAAGAATTTTCCTTTTAAAAGCTCTAGAGTTTTATCAACTCCAAATTGGCCCATGAGTTCTCCTTCATGAAGAATTTCTTTTTTATGGGTGAAGGTAGTCTCGTTGGTACGACCATTGTGTTGGGTTCAATAGTGTCAAAGTTCAAGAGGGGGGGGGGGTGAATTGAGCTTTTAAAACTTTCGCACAAATACATATTTTATCACAGTACACAAAAAATAAATCGATTTATTTAGCAATGAACAGATTTATTTTTATATTGTTTATGTACTTTAAGGTGTTTATCTCAGTTGAATGACTTTTGATTTTAGAATTGAGTTAGATGATCTGCAGGCAAAGATCAAATGATTTTCATAGAACTAACACAGAGAACTACAACAGTTGATCACAACCTTTGAATGCAATGTTAATGCATGTTTTTAAAACACTTAACAGATTGTATTAACTTCCACAGACACATGAATTTCACTGACGTTTCAACACATAGAGACTTATGCAGTAGTTCTCCATGGAGTTTTCCAGAAAATCAAGAACAATTTACACATGCCCAGAAAGAACAAATTCAATTACAATTGAATAGATTTATTTCTTGACAGATCAATTTATCCAGTTGTTATTGAGTGCAAGGATTAAGAGAGAATGAACACAAAACAATTATACTGGTTCACTCCAATGAGTTACATCCAGTCTTCACCTAATCCAAGGTGAAATTCACTAAACCACAATTCAAAACAATTACAAAAACCACTGTTCTTGAACCCTACAAGAACATGGCACACTTTGCTGAAAAACACTATTCCAGCACACACAACTATTCAAGAAACCCTATCAAGAAGAGTTTACAACCACACTTTACAAGAAATTGAAGAAAGAAACGAATACACCTGATAGAGAATGCAAAAATATGCCTTAAACCATTAGAACAGATTGCTAATACAGTGACAACACCTCTAACCAAGCCTTAGAACTAACCAAGAACACGCACACTTTGTGATTTGGAAAATCTTTCAAGAACACATGCTAATCCTCTGAAATCTCTAATTTTTTTTTTGTAAAACGTGTTTTCTCAATTGTATGATCAACCTTTAAAAGCCAGAAGAAGCTCTCTTTTTATAGGAAAACGTTTTATAACAAACTTTCAAAAAACAGTTAAAGTTGTTACAAAAATAATAGATTGAAATTTAAGATACCAAAGTCATTCAGTTACTGTCTTAGCCATATGGTTTGAGCACAACAACTCCCTGCTACAATGTACTCTGCTTCAGTAGTGGATAGAGCAACACATTCCTATTTTTTGCATTGCCATGAGATCAAGCTTGATCCAAGAAAGTGACAGGTACCATTGGTGCTCTTCCTATCAATTTTGCAACCTGCAAAGTCTGAATCAGAATAGCCAGTCAAACTTAATGAAATGTTACCTGCATACCACAAGCCAACTTCTTTAGTTCCTTGCAAATATTTCAGAATCCTTTTGGCAGCATTGAAGTGTGATTCTTTAGGAGCATATTGGAACCGAGCACACATGCACACTGCAAACATTATGTCAGGTCTGCTGGCAGTGAGATACAGTAGAGATCCTATGAGTCCTCTGTACTTAGTTTCATCAACAGGAACTCCAACTTCATCATGATCCAAGTGACAGCTAGTTGAGAAGGGTGTGCTGATTGGTTTGCACTTGTCCATTTCAAATTTTCTCAGCAGATCCTTGCAATACTTGGCTTGATTCAAGAATATCCCTTCTTGGGCTTGGGCGTCATGGGCTTGGGCGTCCTCTACTTGGTTTTCATCATACTCCCCGGGTTGGAGAGAATTTGTCCACGAATTTCGGAAACCTGCATCAAAAGGAGTTAGATCAGTAACATTGAAAGAATTACTACCAAGATAAGTATTAGGCATATCTAACTCATAGCCATTATCATTAATCCTCTTGATGACTTGGAAAGGGCCATCACCACGAGGCATAAGTTTGGACTTCCTTAGAGAAGGAAATCTATCCTTTCTCAAATGAAGCCAAACCCAATCGTCGGGCTCAAAGATTAATGCCTTTCTCCTTTGGTTGGCAGTTTCAGCATACTTACCAACTTTCTTCTCAATTTGTAACTTGATGTGGGTATGCAAGTCTTTAATAAAAGAAGCCTTTTCAAAATCGTCCTTGCATAGAACCTCATCAAGTATAGGAATGGGAAGAAGATCTAGAGGTGTGAGGGGATTAAACCCATAAACAACCTCAAAAGGAGAATGGTTAGTGGTGGAATTTACTACCCTATTATAAGCAAACTCAACATGAGGTAGTAAATCCTCCCAAACCCTTGGATTCCCGGAAATAAAGCATCTCAATAATTGACCCAAAGTTCTATTAACCACTTCAGTTTGACCATCAGTTTGAGGGTGGCAAGTAGTAGAAAAAAGAAGTTTTATGCCAAGTTTCTCCCATAAGGTCCTCCAAAAGTGACTTAAGAACTTGGAATCCCTATCGAATACTATACTTCTAGGAAGTCCATGTAAACGAACAACTTCCTTAAAGAAGAGATTTGCAATATGGCATGCATCATCCACTTTGTGGCATGGAATAAAATGAGCCATTTTAGAAAAACGGTCCACTACCACAAAGATGGAATCCTTACCCTTCGATGTCTTGGGAAGTCCTAAGATAAAATCCATAGAAATATCAACCCAAGGCATTGTAGGGATAGGAAGAGGGGTATATAAACCATGGGGTTGGACTTTAGATTTAGCTTTCCTACATGCTATACATCTATCACAGAAGTTATGTACGGATTTGCGCATGTGAGGCCAAAATAAATGTTCATGCAATGTTTCTAAAGTCTTAGCTACCCCAAAATGGCTTTTCAAATATTTAAGGGACTCATGATCACTATGGATCACAAATTCCTTTGGAAAAAGATAATGTTGCCAATTTTGCAACGCTCGAACAAGAGCATAAAGTTCTTTATCATAAGTGGAGTAATTGATATGACTCCCTTTGATTTTCTCACTAAAATAAGCTATGGGGTGTCCTTCTTGAAGGAGAACAGCCCCAATGCCTATATTAGAGGCATCACATTCCACTTCAAATGTCTTAGCAAAGTTAGGAAGGGCTAAAATGGGGGCTTAAGTCAATTTTTCCTTCAAAGTTTGAAAAGCATTTTCTTGCTCTTGTCCCCACTTAAAAACCACATCATTCTTTATTATGGCATTTAATGGTGCGGCAATTGTACTAAAGTCTTTCACAAACCGTCTATAAAAACTAGCAAGTCCATGAAAACTTCGTACCTCATTGACATTGGTGGGTGTAGGCCAATGTTGAATTGCTGCAACTTTTGTTTGATCTACATGCACCCCTTTATGACTTACCACAAACCCTTTATGATCTAATGCAAAGAAACATTTAGCATGATTAGCATATAACTTCTCCTTCCTAAGAGTTTCTAAAACTTGTCTAACATGTGACTCATGATCTTCTAAAGACAAGCTATATATAAGAATATCATCAAAGTAAACCACAACAAACTTGCCAAGAAATGCTCTTAATACATGATGCATGAGTCGCATGAAGGTACTAGGAGCATTAGTCAAGCCAAAAGGCAAGACCAACCACTCATATAAACCAAATTTGGTCTTAAAAGCGGTCTTCCATTCATCACCATGTTTAATTCAAATTTGATTATAACCACTCTTAAGATCAATTTTGGAAAATATTTTAGACCCATGTAATTCATCCAACAAGTCATTTAACCTAGGGATGGGATGCCTATATTTGATGGTAATGTTATTTATAGCGCGACAATCCATACACATCCTCCATGTCCCATCTTTTTTTGGAACAAGTATAACAAGCATAGCACATGGGCTCATGCTATCTTGTACCCACCCCTTAGCTAATAAATCCTCAACTTGTTGTTGAATCTCTTTGGCCTCTTGGGGATTGGTCCTATATGCAGGGCGATTTGGTAAAGAAACCTCGGGCATGAAGTCTATTTGGTGTTCAATCCCTCTTAGAGGTGGTAAGCCTTTAGGAGGAACTTGAAACACATCTTCATATTCCCTTATCAGATTGTCCAAACATGTGAGACTATCCTTAGCCGACTCACATTCAATAGTTCTAGGAATAGCTAAAATAATAGGCTTTTGAGTAACTATTACCTTTTTAACTTGTTGTGTGTACATGAGAAGGCTTCTCTTGGAACTTTTTTTATCATTTTCTTTCTCTCTCTTTTCTCTCATTTTGACTTGGTCCTCATGTACTTCCTTTGGAGAGAGAGACTTAAGAATGACTTTGTGCCCATGGAAGTTAAAAGAAATTTTGTTGGTAAAGCCATCATGAAAAACTTTTCTATCAAATTGCCATGGCCTACCTAAAAGAATATGATTGGCTTCCATTGGGACAACATCACACAAGACCTCATCTTTATATTTACCAATAGAAAATGTAATGACGACTTGCTTGTTAACAACTATCTCACCTACCTCACTTAACCATTGAAACTTGTAGGGCTTGGCATGAGAGATGGTAGGTAATCCAAGTTTGTCTACCACTCTTGTGCTTGCCACATTAGCACAACTCCCCCCATCCACAATCAAAGAGCATACCCTATCATTAATAAGACACCTTGAATGAAAAATATTTTCTCCTTGAGTTTCATCAAAAGGTTTTAAAACTTGTCCAAGCATGCGTCTTATTTTTAATAGGTCACCCTCATGTGGGCTTTCACTCTCACTCTCACTTGGGGATCTAGAAGGTGAGGAATGTCTAGAAGATTCGGACTCATGCTCACTACCCTCTACCCCATCATGCATATACATATTTCGCTTAGAAGGGCAATTAGAAGCAATATGTCCAAAGCTTAAGCATTTAAAACACTTCTTACTAGACGATTTAGTTGGTGATTTAGGCCTAGAAGTGGAAGTGGAAGGCTTAGAATCTCTAGGTTTGAAAGTAGAGTCCTTAAAAGGGATATTTGAAAAAGAGCTATTTTTATTTTTCCAAGAAGAGTGGTAGTAGCTATCCTTAGAAGAATTTTTGAAAGCATTTTTTCTTGCAAGTTGATTTTCAATTTTACTAGCAAGGTGAACTACATTTTCCAAAGAAGAATATTCTTGTAGCTCTACCACGTCTTGAATGTCCCTTCGAAGGCCACTCACAAACCTAGCTATCTTAGCTTCCTCACTCTCATCCATATGAACTCTTATTAAAAGCGTTTCTAGTTGTTTAAAGTAATCATCCACACTTAGTGTGCCTTGATGAAACCGTTGGAGTTTCAACAATAGGTCTTTCCTAAAGTGTGGGGGTACGAATCTAGCACATAAACAAGCTTTTAAATCGTCCCAAGAGACCACGGGCGGTCTCTTGTGTAGGTCAATGTCCATGAGATATTGATGCCACCATTGCATGGCATAGTCTAAGAATTCTAAGGATGCTAATCTAACCCTATGCTCATCTATAACCCCATTTACATCAAAGATTTGCTCAACCTTAGCCTCCCACCCTAGGTACACATTAGGATCACTTTCACCACTAAAGCTAGGGAGTTTTACATTAGGTGAATAAGGGCCAGCCACATGTTGGTGCCTCTCTTCATGGTGATGGTGCCTTGGTCGTGCATTGTCTTCATAATATCCATGAGAAGAATGAGAATTCCTTGAAGAATGCCGAAGAGGAGGATGATGTCTTCTCTCCCGGTTTTGATGGACTTCTTCACGGCTTAACTCCAAGCTTTGGAGCCTTGCCTCCATTTGTCTTATCACATCAAGATATTGAGCATTTGATTGTCTAGGATTCTTTAAATCTTCAAAGAGAGCTGCCTTTTGAGGTGAGCAAGGTTTGGAGGATTCTCCACTAGAAAAATTAGCCATGATAAAAAAGTACAAAAAACAGAAACAAACAATTAAAGGAACTTGTTAGCAAAATAAAGTGAGATGTAGGTTGCTGGAAAAATGCCAAAAGAAAGTACTCAAACCACTCCAAGAAAGAGTTTTGTCCTTAACCAAGCCTTTCTTGTGGATTGGAGGAGCTTCAAATGAAAAATGACAAAGCAAACCACACTCACTTAAGAACAAGTCTCCACAAAACTTAGAAGAACAAAAATATAAGCAAGAAAAGCTAAACCAAAACAAAATGCAATATATGACAAAACTGGAAAAGAATATGAATTAAAAGACAAGCAAGAAAAGTAAGGAACTCAATGAAAAAAGAAGGCACACAAAAGAGTCCTAAAGAAAAGCACTAGAGTAGATGAAGAAAACAAAAACAGAACTACTGGAAAATATTTTTTTATGCAAATCGTGCTTGATGTTCACTGATTTAACTGGAACGATATAAAGTGAACTGGATTATGAAATTTTAACCACAGAAAGTTCAAGATCTTAGCTCAACAATGGCACTGGAATTACTCAAAAACAGTAAGCCAATTAATTGAGATAAATTTTTCAAAATCACTGCCAGATTACCGTATTTTTTTCGGCAGAATTGCACACTTTTTGTTTTTGATTTATCATTTTTTTTGTACTTGGAATTTTGAAGTACTTCTTTTTTCTACTCTTTTATAGAACTTTAAAGAACAGAAATCCAGAATTTCAGAAATTTCCAGTGAGTAAATCAATTGCAATAAATCGAAACAGTAAGCACGTTTTCAGAAAAACAGAGGAATCCTAACAGGAATGAAAAACATAATTAAGAACTAGCAAAGACATAATGGAAATGATGTATAAGAACTTGTATAGGTCTAAAATACAAGTATGAACTCAATACTAAAACAGAAAATGCACAAAGGATCTAGAATTAAACTCAGAAACTGTATTACACCAAAGCAAGAAACAATAAATGTAATAAAAGTACTACAATAAGTGATGACAATCTTGGAAAAACATGACTATGACAATTCAAAAAGGAAAAGACAAACACATGATAGGCACAATTAAGAAAACAGCAATAAAACTCAAATTAAGCCTAAAAACAGAATTACTAATCACAAAACAGAATCAAAGTGTCCAGCAACTCAAAAAAATTTTTGCACATAACCATAGCTCTAGATACCACATGATATGAGTTGGATTGAACATGGACACTTTTGAACTCTTCAATACAACATTATATGAGAAGATTAACAACAATTTAAGGATCAAAGAGTGCTTAAAAACAAAGGAAACGAAATTAAAAACCACAAGACAACAAGCTGAAAACAGAAATGGAATCAAGGAAGCTTAAGGAGTCATCAATGGAGTCATAGCCTTCCAAAATGATGATCCAAACTCAATAAGAGTGTTATTTCCTTGTACACTTCCATGGAACAAGATATAATGCGCAATTGAAAAACAGAAACACAAGAACACCGAACAGAAATTGAAGAACAAGCTAAGAAATACAAAACCAAACGGTGAAAAGGATGAAGATCACTAAAACAAACCAAACTACCGATTGAAATTGCAAAAAGATGAAAGAATGAACACTTATTGGATGAAGCTTGCTGGATTGAGAATTTGGAACTGCATCACGCCACTTGGAGTCTTGTTCCAAGATAAGTGAAAGGTTGCCGCCACTTGAAGCTATCCATTGGCACACAAGATAAGGCAAGGGAAGAAGGAGACAACAAAACTCACAATTCTCTCTAAACTTGAGTAGAGTTTCTCTACATCTAATTTCCAATTCTGAAATTTACAAAGGCAAGAACCTTATTTATAGCCTAAGAGGTGCTGAAATGAGAAGCTAAATCAAATGCAAATTTCCTCCTAAATGACACTAAAATGGTCCCAACTAGAGCATGAGGAAGGTGTGACTTCCTTCCTAGTTTTGGCACCTCCTATATGACACCTACACCCCCCTACTAAGTCACATGGACAAATGTGACTCTCTCTAATACATTCACACCTATTTATTTAATATCCGCACCCCTACTCTATACAATAGAAATAAGAAGAGTCATCTTGTGATACTCTTGTCCCAAAGCTCTTGCCATGCTCCTAGTGATTCTTTCGGCTTGGGCCCCTTCTTGGCCTTGGGTGTCATGGGCTTGGGCGTCCTCTACTTGGTTTCCATCACTTTCTGTGGGGAATTATAAAGATTAAATTTTATGTGTTGTAGTACCCATGGAAGCCTGTCATATCTTATTGGGAAGACCATGGCAATTTCATAAGAAAACCATCTGTTCCGTCCGGTTGACCGGGACGTCTTCGTGCACGACCTCAACCGTCAGCTGGGGACTCCTTCCCGCTGGTTGCCCGTGGATTCCTGTAAAAAAGAGGACAAAGAGGCGCCCTAGCGGCCGTGTGCACTCCGACGCTCAAGTCAGCCAGCAAGAAACACCAAAAACTGTCCACCCACGTATCTGAGCACCGCGTGTAGCACTCTGAAGGTGGTAAAAGAACTGTGTATATGTGTGTGTGTGTTGTCTCCTTCAGGCAAAAATATTCTCCAGTCACTTGTACGTAACCTTAAAGTACGGGCAAGCAACCAAAGAGTTTCTCGTAAATTTGCCAAGGTTCCAACCCATTTTCCGACATTCTCAGCGCTATTTAAACTGCCCCAGCATTTAAAGCGCCTTAAAGCGCTTTTAATCTCAAACGTAACGCACTCATTAAAGCGCTTGATTACGAAACGTAGCGCATTTAAGACGTTGAAACGCTCGGGAGCCATAATAGTACCTGAATGCCCGAAAGGGAAACTGTATTGAATATCTTTAATTACCTGGCACCTGACTAGAGGGTGTTTCTATTCCGGCATGGCTGTCGTACACGTGGAGGGCCTCACGACGCCATGACCCCATCTGGGGGCGCTTCTGCCCATCTGGGGACGTCTCTACGTGTGAGTCCTCCTGCTTGGGAGTGCTACTGCGCTAGGGGTGACTTTTTGGGTGCGAACTCATGCCCCCAAGTATCTAGCCACTTACTTTGAGAGCGTATCTGCCTTCCTCTCGTACCCTGCACCCGCTTACCCTGGGCGTGACCTTCCTCTTGGGTCGTATCTGTCCCGAAAGCGTCTCTGGGTGGCAGGGGTACTTCACGAGTCAGGCTGCCCTACCTTGATGTTATCACTATGGCCTTGAAGCCACCTTTTCTTTCTCTTTATCACTTTCCCGAGATATCGGGACCTGAGGCTTTCCCACGGTGTCGCTCCCTCCATGGTCTTTCCTACCCATGGGTATCGGGGAACCACACCGTGATTGCCTTACTTTTACACTGTTTGATCTGGCTACGCCCTGGTTGGGCGACGCCTCCACCCAGGCGACGCCTTGCCTTGGCGACGCCTCCACCCAGGCGACGCCTTGCCTTGGCGACGCCTTGTCCTGCCTTGGCGACGCTTCCTCTTGGCGTCTCTACACCTGGGCGACACCTTGAGTTGACCTTGACTTTCCAGTCGTTGACTTTGACCTTGACTTAGTCAACGCCCTGATACGGGACGGTACACCATCCATAATGGTCTTACCAACGAGATACTTTTACTCACATGGAAAAGAAGTTTGTACTTTACCCTTTAATACCCTCACAAGTGGTAAAGGACCAAGTACAAATGAAACAAAAAATAGAAAATGAGAAAAAGAAAATATTATTAGAAAATCAAAAGAAAGTCCTTAGGGACAATGTCGAGGTGTGGGAAAATAGTGCACCTTCCCACAAGGTCATTCAGATGGAAGAAAAATTTGAAAAAAAAAATAATAAAGTTGAAAATATACTTCTATCTGAACAACCTCCATGCCTTCTTTTTTTGTAAATGAGCACTTGCATGCACTACCACACATTTTTAAGTTTGTGAGCTACCTCCTCAAGTCAAAAGACCTTTAAAAGAATTTGGTGATGTATTTCCTAAGGAAGGACCCATTGGACTTCCACCTTTTAGGGGTATAGAACACCAAATAGATTTAGTTATGGGAGCTAGTCTACCAAATAGACCGGCTTATAGAACTAATCCTGAGGAGACTAAGGAGATAGAATCACAAGTTCAGGAATTTTTGGAAAAGGGTTGGGTTCAAAAGAGTCTAAGTCCTTGTGTTGTACATGTTTTGTTGGTGCCTAAGAAAGATAGAAAGTGGAGAATGTGATGTGATTGTAGAGCCATCAACAATATCACCATCAAATATAGGCTTCCAATTCCTAGACTTGATGATATGTTTGATGAATTGCATGAGTTTACTATATTTTCCAAGATTGATCTCAAAAGCGAATATCACCAAATAAGAATTAAAGAGGGTGATGAGTGGAAAACTGCTTTTAAGACCAAGTTTGGATTATACGAGTGGTTAGTGATGCCTTTTGGACTCACTAATGCACCTAGCACTTTCATGAGGCTTCTGAATCATGTCCTTAGGAATTGCATAGGTAAATATGTAGTAGCTTATTTTGATTAAATGCTAAGATATCACCAACAAGTGAAGGTCGAGTTATTTGTAGGCATCTATAAAGATAAAATTTTATGTGATGTAGTGCCTATGGAAACTTGTCATGTCTTATTGAGACGACCATGACAATTTGCTAAAATCTCCATGCATAATGGTCGTACCAACGAGACTACTTTCACACATGAAAAAAATAAATATCTTATTTATCCTTTAACACCTTCTCAGGTGTTAGATGGTTAAATAAGATTAAAACATAAAATAAAAACTGAAAAATCACTAGCTCTTCTAAAAGATAGTGCCAAAGAGTCTAGTAATAAAAATCTAGAACAAGGGAGGAAAAACTTAGAAAAGAAAATTATGTACTCCTCTATAAAGAAATCTTGTGAAAAGTTGCCAAAAACAATAGAAAAACAAGAGGAATGGCAACTTAATAAGACTGATTTTTATACAACTGATGAAACTAACTCATTTGATTTGTTTGATGACTCCAATAGATGGACATTCGATCCTAGAGGACGATCATAGTTTTCAAAGCAGGAATAAGGCTGATGTTCAAGATCAACCCTGTAGATATGAGGACAGATCCTCTCATGAAGGAGGGGATGATGGCAAATCCCCCAACCACACACAACCACATAATAAGGAGGATGAAGACCTAGAGGTTGTTTATTGATTTAATTGCAAATGTGGGTCTAATTGGGCTTTTGTTTATTTTTGTAGGCCCAATCAAGAGGACAACTCTAGGGTGAAAGAATGTACAAACATATCCAAGAAGACCTCCAACTCATTAAAACATAAACTAGAGCTTTGGTCAGAACAACACAAGAAGACTGAGTTTCTGCTGACTAGTCAACATTATTTTTGGGCCAAGCTTTAGCTTAAAAAAATTGTATAAAGTTGTTTAGGATTTCATGGGCCATGTATTTGGCCTAGTAGCATAAAATAATTGGACCAAATATTTGGGCCAAGTAGCATAGGTTTTGGGCTTGTATTTAGGCCAATAGTAAAATAGGTCTAATTAGGGTTAAAAGTGACTAGTTAGGGTAACAATTGAGCTTCTTTGAGCCCAATGTAACCCTAAAAAGTATAGGGTATATTGGAGAACGAAAATCACCTTGGCATGGAGCACATGGACGTCCACATGGCAACCTATGAGTGGAGAGAATTTAGCATGGAAGGTGTGAGCTAAACATGGAAAGCATGACTCCACATGACACCTTCTCATTGAGATTTTTATTTTGAATTTTTAAATTTTGGCTCCAAAATTTTCAGCCCTCTCTCCTATATATTGAGGTGCTTGGCTCTCAGTTTTTCTAAGATTAATGAATGAGTGAAATTGTTGCTAAAGGTTCTAGCCTTTCTCACTCCCTTGTCTTGCCTCTCTAGGTTAAACACTTTAATCTTCTTCTTCACCTATCTCTGGTGATATGGCCCAACCAATCACTCTCCCTACCTGTCATGCACCTTCAAGGAATCCATAGCTTTATATCAACCATCCTTGTTCATCTCTTCCATTGAAGCTTCTGCTAATCTTCTCCAAAATCTAAGAAAAGAATTTGGTCATGAAGGCACACACTTTTCCATCAAAGGCTACTCCTCCACAAGCTGCCCATTGACCACAATCTTACCCGGGCCAAGTTGGGAGAAATCGATTTTGGGGTGAAGGCCCGATGCTTGCTCGACAACCTCCTCAAACCCTACAAGGTAGGATTGAACGACGTCGTTCTTGAAGGTGTCTTTCTCTTTGGCGAGGACCTGATCTTTTTGTGCTAGTTCTTCCTTGAGCTTTTCTAGCTATGCCTAAATTTTCTGCTTTTCCTCAGTTATGCTTGCGGCCTCCTTAGCCTTCTCAGCCAAGAGGGCTTCATTTTCTTAAGGTATGAGTTTGGATTGCTGAAGCTCCTATTGAAGACTCTTTATTCCTTTACGAAGCTCAGAAATCTCGTGAGCCTTTTGGTCTGCCGACCCTCTCCAATCCTTTAACTTGGTGACGACCAAGCAACTTGCAGTGAGGGCTTTCCCCAGTTGCCTCATGGTTTCGTGCACCAAGAGATTTGCCCTGAGGGTCATGAGTTTCTCTTTCTCCTCGTTGTGCCAAAGGGGTTTCTCGAGGAAGAATGGGACGTCCAAGTCAAAGTCCCATAGACCCTTTCCCCTAGAGCTCGTGCCCTCATCCTCTTGCACAACCATCGTGTCGCGTGGCAAGGTTGGACTCACTGAGGAAGCGCGGTAGGAAGGAGCACGCTCATTTGAGTGGGAATGCTCAGTAGCGGCTTTGGCTTTCCTCTTCATTTTGAAGACTAATCCAAAATTGGTTTCCTCATCGTCTTCGGTAGAGGCTGGAACGACAGTGGTTGGAGCTTTGAGCTTAAGATCCTGGGGCGCTTGAGTAGCCGGCCTCATCCTCTTGGCCCTCTCCGCCAACTCTTTCTTGTCAATCCTAGCCAACATACTATTTGCGAAAGAGGACAAGAAGTAGTTAACAACAATAGCAAGGTTAGTCATATCAAGAGTAGGGAATGAAAAGTACCAATATAAGCCTTTAGAGCCCCGGGGATGAACTCTCTGCTTATGAGAAAGGCAGTGTCGAAGACCACCTTTAAGCTCGACAAGAATTGGCAGACCTCCTGGTCGCGTTAAGGCAGATCTTCCAAGCACCGAGCACCTTGGAAACGTGGTTCTTCAGTCCAGTACAAAGGAAAACCATCTAGAAGGGTTGGATCCCTTTTGTTGCAGCATATCTTCAAAAATTTACCTTTAAAGCCCTTATAGGACTGTTGGAAGAGCGACATCAATGCCCTTCCTGACACCCCATTGAAGGATACCCAAAGCTGGCGGCCTAGGTGTTTGGCCTCAAAGAAATACAAAAAGATTTCAATAGATGGCAAAAGGCCAAACTATGTGCAGAGGATAATGAAGCCCCGAACAAATGCCCAGCTATTTGGGTGTAGCTGGCAGGGGCTACATTGATTTCGGTAAGGAGTTCTTTTTCGAAATTGAATAAAGGAAGACGAAGAAGAATCCTTTTAAAAATGGTGTTATAGAAATAACAGAAAGGACCATGAGGATCTAAGGACTTATCACAGCAAACGGGTTCGTCCTCCGTACATGAGACTGTCCTAAGAGATTTATCATTCTCTTTGCCAGACTTGCATTCATTCTTTCTAAGGACCATTATACACTCACGGGAAGTGTATATTGAGGTCTCCTCTAAGAGGTTTGGAGATGCCTAGGGGTCAAAGCTTTGTAATCCATTGTAGAGGTATATCTAGAAATGCAAACACAAGCATAATACAAAACAGATTCAGGCCAGGCAAAGCAAGTAAATCACATGCATGGACAAAGATACACTCCATATTCAAGCAAAAGAATCAAAAAATATATTAATGATCATGGACAGAAAAGAGTAAATCCAGACAAACCCCGGCTCAGGCAATATGGTCATTATAATCACGAATGCTTTAATCAAGTAGTGATGCAAGTGTAAAGTGATGAGTTGTTGAAAGGAAGTACCTTTTTGCAATAAGCAGTCGAAGATGATGAAGGTTTCTGGGTGCTCGAAGGAGTGTGCAGAGGAAATTTGAAGAGCGTGGGGGGTTTTGCAAGAGTTAAAGAAATGAAACAGTGAGCAGTAGTGAGTTTCCAAACGTTGGCTTATACATGTATGGGAATATCAAGCGACACCACTTTCCCGCCGTTGATGGGAGTGCCACATGTACATTTGAGATTAAGTGTGGTGAGACGTCACCTCAAAAACGCTTCGTGCACCGCGCCTTACCTACCCATTGAGAAATTGCCACGTAAGTCGCCAGAGCACTCGAAAATCCTCTTCGCTTAGCTAAGCTCAGCTCGAGCCTGGGGGGCTTGTGTACTGGACAAAGTTGCTCAATGCTCAGTGGTCGGAGCTCGGTGCACGGTGTGGGTAGGTCAGCTCGGCTGTTGGACTTATAAAGTGGGTAATGAGTTTGGCCCAGTTATGTTAGTAAGCCCGTTGGAGAATAATTGAACTAATATTTTTATATGCTAATATAAGGTTATTAGTAAAAGATATTTCTTAACCTAAGGGTGAGTGTTAGTGCACATAGTGGTTAAGTCACGTAAATATAATTTAACCTAAGTGTGCGTTTAGGGCACGTAGTGGTTAAGTTGCATGCATAGTAAAAGATAACGTTGCACCATGAGTAAAGGTTCCCACGTAAACAGAATATTTTCCTGCAGTTAGCACCTGAAGATAACTAGTGCCCCGTTAGCAGGGGTTTTTTTGTTGTTATTTTATGCTCTCATTAGAGATAAGATTCTTTTACCGCCTTGGTAGTCGGAAGTGATGACGTGGCATCGAGCTATTATATAGGCGTGTTGAACGGGACACCTGGCTGGCAGAAGGGAAGGAAGTCGGGAGGCTCATGTAGTCGCCAATTATTAAGTTGGCGTGCTCCGATCTCTAGCATACCTAAACCGGCGGTCACCGGGTTGGAGATGAAGTCGCCAGATGTGAACCCAGGCGACCAAGTGATTAGAGATCGCCGAAACAAGGACATCGCCGAAGATGAAGTCAGATAGTCATTTCCTAGCTGGCCAGAGGATGAGCTCGAGAGATAGCTTACCTGAACACACACGGTGAAGCAAGTAAAGTAGATCGTGAAAGCGGCCGGCGAGACCACAGGGAAGGTGTGTACGAAGGCACCCGAACTCGCCACTCAGAAGGGATCACGCTCCAAGGCAACTATGCACTGAGTTGTGTCATGCATGAGTAACTTAGCCAAAAAACCTGAAGAGTAAGAAGTGGCGCCCAAGTCAAGGATGCTCCAGATGGTGACACGCGTACAGCTGGATGCGAGCCACGTGTCCAGATGTGTAACTTGTTGGGTCTATTAGTGTCTAAGTTCAAGAGGGGAGGGGTGAATTGAGCTTATAAAATTTTCGCAAGAACACACAATTTTTCAGTATTCCAGAGGCAAAAAGAACAGATTGTTTTTACATGAAACAGATTGATTTTTCAGAGCAGTATTGGCACAATCTGAATTTTGTTCACTGTAAAATTGTGATCAACAGAGAATCAGAACAGAACCAGATCAGCTTATTATTGTGAGGATAAAGGATATAGCTATGCTTAGAGATCAACCAAAATTACACAACACAAGATCTCAAGAAAAATGTTCCTTTCACAGGTTTTAATGAATGGTCAGTTTGTTCACAATTCACTTAAGCCATTATATGCAACAACCTTGTTTATGATCAGAAACCTTTAACAAGACAGGAAGAACGATTTTCACTTAACCCAGAATTAACAGATTCAATTTAAAAAGAACAGATTTAGTTCTTGACAGGATTAAGCAAAGACAGAAAAGAGTGCAGGGATGAGAATGCAAGATACACACGTTTTTATACTGGTTCACTCATACAGAGCTACATCCAGTCTCACCTTACCCCAAGGTGGAATTCACTAAAAAAACAGTGCCAATTACTTACAAAACCAGCAGTTCTTGAACCCTACAAGAACAACACACACAATGCTGAAAAACCCTATTCCAGCACACCTTGCACTCCAAGAAACCCTATCAAGGAGTGACTAACACATACACCTTTACAAAACAGAATAAAGGAAAGATTACACCTGAAAAGAAGATGCAAGAACTCAAAACCAGTAGTTCAATTTGCTGCAGAAACTGCACCAGCACCTTCACCAAGATTCAAGGTTTCCTAGAACAAGCACACTTGAAAATCTCTTTGGAAACCTTTCAAAAACTCTTTTTAATCCTTCTTCTCACATGGAAATTGTTTGATCTCTGTTAATAGCGTAATTCCTCAGCACTCTTTCATGTGAGAGAGACATTTCTTTATATAGAAAACAGTTTCTAACTTCTTTTCAAAAAACAGTTGAAAAGCAGTTAAGAAAACAACAGATTCAGTTTTGAATCTTAACAGATTTATTTGTGAAAACTGCCAACTCAGCTTAACAGAAATAACTGTCTGAGTGGTACCTTTGGAGCCCTAACTAACTTGTGAAAAACCTTTCAACTCACCAAGGAATAAACCTGTTCTTTCACAGTAAAACAGATTAAAGTATCACACACAGGCCAGCTCAGCTTAACTGAAATAACGAACTGAGCTTTCCCTTGGTGCCTTAACAGAAATTTAGAAAAGCCTTTTAACAGAGAAGAAATAAACAGATTCTTTCTCCATAAAACAGATTTATTTGTGTACTGTTTTAAAACTGTTAAAACCATTTTAAAAAGCTTTTCAAAAACCATTAAACGAAAGCCTTTTTAACAGAGAGGAAATAAACAGATTCTTTCTCCATAAAACAGATTTATTTGTGTACTGTTTTAAAACTGTTAAAAACATTTCAAAAGACTTTTCAAAAACCATTTAACCACACCATGTGCTTGATCTAGACTTGGTTAGGCATCTAGGATAGGTTACACAGCAAAAGGAAATCATACACACTTACAAGCCTAATTACATATGAATCTAAAAGCCTATTACAATCTTCAAAGCACCCAAGCCATTTTCTTCATCAAACACACATCAAGCCTTGGTAGGGAAGAAGCTTCCTTCAGCTTCAACAATCTCCCCCTGTTTGATGGAGACAAATTCCCTTTGCTTTGCACAGCTTTGAAGAGAGATCATGACCAAGTCTGTACAGAACCATATACACAGAAAACAGGTGTTAAAGCAGAACAACAGATTTAGAAATGATATACCTGCAGATTCAACATCTGAATCATATCAGCAGTCACTGCGAATATCATCTGCAGAATCTGTACCAGGCTATTCTTAGGCTGTTCTCTAGGCTATTCTTCTCCCCCTTTGGATTCATCAAACAGAATGGGAGCACAAAATACCACAGAAACAATAATAGCCATACATAACAGTTCAAATAAAACCAATAAACCATAGAGGTTCATTACAAATCACAAAACAACTAAAAACCAGTGCAGAAACGAAACAGTACAGATTAATTCCAAATTGCTCAACAACATATAAAAGATAAAGACTTAGAAATAGGATCACTTGTTGTTGTAATAAAGCTCAGCTAGCTGCACCTGAACTCCTTCAAGTTGATCATCCAAGTGTTGAAACCTAGCGTAGGTCATCTCATAGTGTGCTTTCTGCTCATATGTGAGTGTGTCCAGCCTGCTTAGCACTTGTCTTTCAAACATAGACAAAGGTTCACCTCTGTATTCAGGTGCCTCATATGCAACCATTGCATTTTGGCTTGTAGCAGCAATATCCTCATGTCCAGCAGAGTGTACTGGTGATGCATCCATGTTCTGCACTCCATCAGCATTTTCTTCTTCATTTTCTGGATCAGCAGCTTCATTTTCAGCTCTGTTTGCAGCATTCCTTCTGAATATCCAGCTATCATCTTCCTTTTGAAATCCCATCTTGAGGAGAGTGGAGTTGTCTATCTCACTTGCTGCCTTAATTGTGTCATTTCTTTCATTTGTAGTGTCAACTTCAAAGTAATCAATTAGCTTTGACACAAAAATTGCATATGGAAAGCGATAGTCTGGTAACCTTGTGGATTTGAGCATATGCTCCACCATAGTACTTACCCAATTTACCTTGAGTTGATTCATGATGCAGTATAGTAAAATCAAGTCCTCTTCATGGAGCGTTGCATGATTACTTCCTCTTGGAGTAAGCTGCCAAGCAATGATGTAGGCAAGGAGTCTTGGAATGATTGTGAGATTTCCAGCATGAAATCTAGCCACTGGTTCAGCAGGATTCCTCACACAACTTCTGTAAAACTGCATCTTGTTGAATCCCTAGATTCCAGCAGTGTTCCCTTTGCTTACCTTCATTCCAGAATATTTGATTCCTCCCACATTGCTCCATATTTCCCTTGTAATCTTCAGCTTCACACCTTTCACATGGGAGACCAGATTTTTGCCATCTTGAACCAAGTTGCTGTAGAAAACTTTCACCAAATCTGGATATACATTTCCAGTCATCTCTAGAAAGTTCTTCAGCTTTTGATGCTTGAGCAAGGTCTTTGCTTCAGTCAGATTTTCTTCTCTCAGCCAGGAAAATTCCAACACTTTGGGTGCATTGACTTGCTTCCTGCTTGTCTCATGAATGTATCTTGTCATTGCTTCAGAATCTCCAGCAAACCATTTCTCCAGAATGCCTTGGTTGCTGCTGGATTGCTCCTTGGATTTCTTCCTTCTGTGTGATGAGGATGCCATGCTCAATCTGTTTTTCCCTGCACCAGTTTATTAACATACAATTCTAGAAGAAAAAAAACAGCACAAATCATCACTCAGAACAGAAACGAAACCTGTGGTGAAGCAAGTGTGAACCTGGACAGCTTATAGCACAAATGAGAAAGTATGAGAGAGAACTGATTTGAGCAAGGTTTATATAGAGCTTAAATCAGATTTTAGAAATCACCAATTGTAAAAGAAAATCAATTAAATCAGATTTCAGCAATTATGGATTGAAAATAAAATCAATTTGATATGCTTCAGATTTTATTCCTGTGGTGTAGCAGATTCAGGTATTGATTTGCACAAGAATATATTGGAACCAGATTTCAATTTGATAAATCAAATCTGTTGCACTTACACACAATCCAATCAGTTGGGATACCCACAAGCTAATTGGCATAGGCCTGCTGGTTAATAACCGTAAAAGCAGTCAACAATAAAGTGAGAGAGAGAAAAAATAAATCTTTCTCTTTCCTAGTCACAGTTGTGATTTCTAAAACAGGGAATGAAACATGTTAAAACATAAAACAACAGATTGAAATTTTCACTGCAGAGGACAATTCAAGCTAATAATACCCAATTCATTTAAAAGAAAGTGAAACCTGTCTTTAGCAAGTGGCTTAGTGAATAGATCAGCTAATTGAAACTCAGTACCAATGAATTGTATATCACATGTTCCATTAGCTATATGTTCTCTTAAAAAGTGATGTCTAATTTCAATATGTTTAGTTCTAGAATGCATGACAGGATTCTTAGACAAATTTATGGCACTTGTATTATCACACTTTATAGGTATGTTATTTAACAAAATACCAAAATCACTTAGCTGCTGCCTTAGCCATAAGGTTTGAGCACAACAACTTCCAGCAGCTATGTATTCTGCTTCTGCTGTGGAGAGAGCAACACAAGCTTGCTTCTTGCAATGCCAAGAGATTAGACTTGATCCAAGCATGTGACAAGTCCCACTTGTGCTCTTCCTATCAACTTTGCAACCTGCAAAATCAGAATCATTGCCTAGGTGCTTGCTTTAATCCATATAAGGCTTTCTTAAGCCTGAACACATGTTCTGGATTCTTGTGATCTTCAAACCCTGGAGGCTGAGATACAAACACCTCTTCATTGATGTAGCCATTTAGAAATGCACTCTTGACATCCATTTGAAACAGCTTGAAACCTTGTATGCTGGAGAATGCTAAAAGAAGTCTGACAGCTTCAAGACGTGCTACTGGTGCATAGGTTTCACCAAAATCAATACCTTCTTCTTGGTTATACCCTTTAGCAACCAGTCTTGCTTTATTTCTAGTGATAGCTCCATGTTCATCCATCTTGTTCCTGTACACCCACTTGTTTCCTATGATGTTCATCTCATGCTTCCTTGGAACCAAAGTCCACACTTCATTGTATTCAAACTGGTTCAGCTCTTCCTGCATTGCTGTTATCCAATTGCTATCTTGCAGTGCTTCTTCCAGGCTTTTAGGCTCAATCTGTGACACAAAAGCTACTGTTCTGCAGAAGTTGTTGAGTGAATTCCTTGTTGAGACTCCTTTCTCAATTTTACCAATTACATTGTCAAGAGTGAGATCCCTTGGAGTTTTCCATTCTTTAGGCAGTCCTGCATTCACAGTAGATTCTTTGACAGAATTTGGATTAGTAGCATCAAGCTCACTGGATTGATTTTGTTGTATAACTGTTCTTAAATC
Organism: Phaseolus vulgaris; assembly: GCF_000499845.2. NCBI lineage: Eukaryota > Viridiplantae > Streptophyta > Magnoliopsida > Fabales > Fabaceae > Phaseolus > Phaseolus vulgaris. The sequence goes on along the minus strand of NC_023758.2, from coordinate 16,699,028 downwards.
ATCCATACCAGGTTCATCCATAACAGATTTGGGCACAGAAAAATCTGTTTCATCAAACACAACATGTATAGATTCTTCAACAGCAAGCAATCTTTTGTTATATACTCTATAGGCATAACCATTTATAGCATAACCAATATGTATTCCTTCATCTGATTTAGGATCAAACTTCCCTAGATTATCCTTACCATTATTTAAAACAAAACATCTTTTGACTTAAAGGAAGTTCTAATCTGTTTTCCCTTTACACAAGCATCACACAACCTGTTATTTTGAAACTTTATGTTTGGTAAGCCAGAAACAAGTTCCTTAGATTTTAGCTTATTCAAGTGATTTGTGTGAATGTGAGCTAGTCTCCTATGCCACAGCCATGACTCATCATTTTTAGATAGCAAACACTCATTTTCAGAACAGCTCTTAATAATGTCTAGGAGATAAATGTTGTTTACCCTTTTTCCAGTGAACAGCACCTTACCAGAATTTTCATTTGAAATTGTACAAGTATTTGCTTCGAAATTGACCTTGTATCCCTTGTCACACAGCTGGCTAATGCTTAGAAGACTATGTTTTAGCCCTTCAACATATAGAACATTCTCAATTGTAGTTGAGTCTTTAGTGCCAACATCTCCTCTTCCAAGAATTTTTCCTCTATTGTTATCTCCATATGTGACATGCCCTTCAGCTTTGAGTTTCAGATTTATAAACTGAGTCACATCACCAGTCATGTGCTTTGAGCAGCCACTGTCTAGATACCACTGGTTTCTCCTGCTGTTTTTCTGCAACAAAACAGATTTAGCACATATGGTACCCTTTTAGTCTAGGGTCCAGCATGATTAACACCTTTCCTTAGGAAGCCATTTGGCTAAACCTTTAGGAACAAAATATTTCCTAGCCTTACATGTTCTAGATACATGACCAGATTTCATACAATAAAAACATGTTGCAGTATGCATTGTTTTTGAATTACTAAAAGAGGAAAAATCTGTTTTGGAAGGAACAAAGAAACATGACAACTTTTTCACATTACCTTTCATTCCAGGATTATATCCTAAACCATTTTTATTGAAAACAGCATTTTGTGAACCTAATAAGGTTTCAAGATTTTCTCTTCCCTTAGTGAAATTTGAAAGTGTTTTTAACAAGTACTCAACCTGTTTTTCCAGCTTTTTGCAATTATCACAAGTTTTAATTGATGCATGCAAACATGTCAATTCAAGACTAATTAATTCAGTTTTAGCTTTGTGCAGTTGTTCTTCAAGAGTTTTAACCTTTGGTTCAAGTACCTTATTTACTTTATTTAATCTGTTGCACATAACAGCCAACCTGTTTGCTTCATCATGTGTTTCCCTAAAGGCTAATAGCAGTTGATCATAGTTTTCAGAATCAGTGGAGAAATTACTTACTGAGTCAGAGTTGGATCCCTCATCATTCACCATGAAGCAAAGATCTGCTTTTTCACTTTCAGTTGAAGAATCACTAGATGAGGATACATCATTTTCTTCCCATGAGATATATGCTCTTCTACCTTTCCCTTTGTCATTCCTCTTGCTTGCTGATTTTTCTTTACTTTGATTGTTTGGACAATCAGCTTTTATATGACCTGGTTTACCACATCCAAAACACGTGTAATTGGAAGAATTTGAATCAATAGGTTGTTTGGAATACCTCTTTCTCTGCTGAGTTCTGTCACGGTTTTTCTTTCTAAGAAATCTGCTGAATTTCCTGGTGAGCAGACTCACAGTCTCATCATGTTCTGGATCACCTTCTTCCTCACTTGCATCATGTTCTATGGTAGTTTTCAGAGCAATTCCTTTGGCCTTCTTTTCCACTGTTTCTTGTTCTTTCAATCTTTTCAGCTCAATTTCATGTTCTATCAGCTTTCCAAAAAGTGCAGCAGTGGACATCTTGGATAAATCTCTGGATTCTGAGATTGTTGTTACCTTAGGCTGCCAGCTCCTATCAAGACATTTTAATACCTTTATGTTGAGCTCTTCCTTATCAAAGACTTTACCAAGGCCAATGAGGTGATTTACAATATGTGTAAATCGTTTCTGCACATCTGCAATACTTTCTTCAGATTGCATTCTGAATAGCTCATACTCCTGAATTAGTGAGTGCTTCCTTGCCCGTTTCACATCATCAGTTCCTTCATGAGTCACCTCTAGTACATCCCACATCTCCTTTGCTGAGTTACATTGAGAGACTCTAAAGAACTCATCCATATTCAGTGCAGAGGTGATGATATTCTTGGCTAAAGAATCATATTGGGCCTTCTTCTTCTCAGTTTCACTCCATTCAGACCAAGGCTTCTTTATTGTTTCATCTTTGACAACCTGCATAGGTATAAAAGGTCCACTGACCACTGCATCCCAGATTCCCATGTCAATAGATTCCATAAAGATCTTCATCCTGATTTTCCAGAAAGCATAGTTAACACCACCAAACATAGGAGGTCTATTAATAGATGCACCTTCAGCAAAAGGCATTTTAAACTCAGACATCATACACACACTTGAGCAAAATACAAGCCCTAGCTCTTGATACCAATTGTTGGGTCTATTAGTGTCTAAGTTCAAGAGGGGAGGGGTGAATTGAGCTTATAAAATTTTCGCAAGAACACACAATTTTTCAGTATTCCAGAGGCAAAAAGAACAGATTGTTTTTACATGAAACAGATTGATTTTTCAGAGCAGTATTGGCACAATCTGAATTTTGTTCACTGTAAAATTGTGATCAACAGAGAATCAGAACAGAACCAGATCAGCTTATTATTGTGAGGATAAAGGATATAGCTATGCTTAGAGATCAACCAAAATTACACAACACAAGATCTCAAGAAAAATGTTCCTTTCACAGGTTTTAATGAATGGTCAGTTTGTTCACAATTCACTTAAGCCATTATATGCAACAACCTTGTTTATGATCAGAAACCTTTAACAAGACAGGAAGAACGATTTTCACTTAACCCAGAATTAACAGATTCAATTTAAAAAGAACAGATTTAGTTCTTGACAGGATTAAGCAAAGACAGAAAAGAGTGCAGGGATGAGAATGCAAGATACACACGTTTTTATACTGGTTCACTCATACAGAGCTACATCCAGTCTCACCTTACCCCAAGGTGGAATTCACTAAAAAAACAGTGCCAATTACTTACAAAACCAGCAGTTCTTGAACCCTACAAGAACAACACACACAATGCTGAAAAACCCTATTCCAGCACACCTTGCACTCCAAGAAACCCTATCAAGGAGTGACTAACACATACACCTTTACAAAACAGAATAAAGGAAAGATTACACCTGAAAAGAAGATGCAAGAACTCAAAACCAGTAGTTCAATTTGCTGCAGAAACTGCACCAGCACCTTCACCAAGATTCAAGGTTTCCTAGAACAAGCACACTTGAAAATCTCTTTGGAAACCTTTCAAAAACTCTTTTTAATCCTTCTTCTCACATGGAAATTGTTTGATCTCTGTTAAAAGCGTAATTCCTCAGCACTCTTTCATGTGAGAGAGACATTTCTTTATATAGAAAACAGTTTCTAACTTCTTTTCAAAAAACAGTTGAAAAGCAGTTAAGAAAACAACAGATTCAGTTTTGAATCTTAACAGATTTATTTGTGAAAACTGCTAACTCAGCTTAACAGAAATAACTGTCTGAGTGGTACCTTTGGAGCCCTAACTAACTTGTGAAAAACCTTTCAACTCACCAAGGAATAAACCTGTTCTTTCACAGTAAAACAGATTAAAGTATCACACACAGGCCAGCTCAGCTTAACTGAAATAACGAACTGAGCTTTCCCTTGGTGCCTTAACAGAAATTTAGAAAAGCCTTTTAACAGAGAAGAAATAAACAGATTCTTTCTCCATAAAACAGATTTATTTGTGTACTGTTTTAAAACTGTTAAAACCATTTTAAAAAGCTTTTCAAAAACCATTAAACGAAAGCCTTTTTAACAGAGAGGAAATAAACAGATTCTTTCTCCATAAAACAGATTTATTTGTGTACTGTTTTAAAACTGTTAAAAACATTTCAAAAGACTTTTCAAAAACCATTTAACCACACCATGTGCTTGATCTAGACTTGGTTAGGCATCTAGGATAGGTTACACAGCAAAAGGCAATCATACACACTTACAAGCCTAATTACATATGAATCTAAAAGCCTATTACAATCTTCAAAGCACCCAAGCCATTTTCTTCATCAAACACACATCAAGCCTTGGTAGGGAAGAAGCTTCCTTCAGCTTCAACATAACTGTCTGGAGAGAGAAAGTGCGCAGGTATATAAGAGATTCTAACGAACTTCTGAGGTACGCACGTTTAGATTACTTATTTACGCTTGCGAGTTTTGAGTACGCTGAGAGAGAATTTTGCACGGTTCCTTAGAGTTCTTGAGTTTTCTCTTAGTATTTGGTGGTTCAGTCGCTGACTTGGGCGTCGGAGCGTGATCGGCCGCAGCGGCGTCGTTCTATCTTGTGCAGGTTCTTGAGGTGAATCACGGTGAAGGACAGAGGCTAACACGGCGCAGAAGTCGATCCAGGTTTGACGAGGCAAGGTTCTAGCGTCCTGGTCAACAGGCAGGATCAATTCTTTTCTGTTGTATCACCCTTAGTAGAGGTGCCCATAAACAAAATGGTTTTTGTTACGTATGCTTTCGATTGAGATTAGATTCTCATAAGAGAAAGTTGTTACAAGAGATAAGCTATAAAAGGGACTTGAGACCCCAGGTAAAGGTACGTTGTTTCTGAGATTGAAACTAAATACTTCTTTAATTTTGGTAAGCTCTTACTGATACAAAGCAAGGCAACAAGAAGATGACTAAGGATGCACACTATGAAAGGTCATCTCAACATTCAAGTGAAGATCTCACCAAAGGGAGAAATGGACAAAGACCAGAGCATCTCAAGTTCTTCCTTTTGGTCTTCTTATAAGATACAAATATGTTGTAAATAAATTGGGCTCACTTCAGGGGTCCAAATAGCAAAGATAGACTAGAATAAGGTGCTTTTAGCATAATAGAGGGTGTGGGTAGCATTTTAGCTTGTTCTTAGCCCTTTTGGAAGACATTTTGACCTAGTTTCTAGAAGGACAAGCCTAGGATGCGGGCTTGACTTAGTCAAACCCTAAGGCTGCCCATTTTTTGTTGAACCAAGTGGTGTTCATGTTTTGAAGAATCCAAATCCTTTGAAGGATGTTGAAGCCTCTGCTATGCTTGATGCTGTTGTGCTGGTTTAAGCTTTGTTCTGGGGTAGTTTATATGTTGTAATCCATTCTGTGATTAAATCTAAAGCATTAGCATTCTCAATCTTTGTGAAATTAAAATGTTTTCAAACTAAGTTAAAACAACCAATTCTTTTGTTGAAACAACCGATTGTTTATACTTAGATGTTTTGAGAAAAATATTGAAAACTGTTTTGAATGGTTGAACTGTTAAAGTACCAAAACAACCGATTGATTCGAGGAAACAACCGATTGTTTGTTTTGCGGCCATAACAGAAAAACTGTTTTCTCGTTGACTGAGCTTTAAATGTTTTAACTGCTTACGCTCCAGTCATTAAATGCTTTGACCAATCTTTTAATGCAATTTAAGAGTTTGTTAAGATTTGATAACAAACTACATCTTTGAAGAAATTCAGGAAAACAGATTTGACAATTAAGAATCTTTGACAAAGTTTTTCCAAAGAGTTTTTCAAAGTGCTGAGATTGCTAAGAGTTTGAGATTGATCAAAGTGTTGGAATATGATTCTGCTTGTATTGATTTCAGATTATCTTCTGTAACAAGTGTAATCCTTGTACTCTGTTGAACAATTCGTTTCTGTGTTTGCTGAGATTGGTTGTATGTTCCTTAGGTGTTCAAGATCAGCAATCTTAGTGTTGGCCAAGGAGAGTGTGTTTCTTGAGGTGTTCAAGGTCATTCTCTTGGTTGTTGTGTAAGTGATCAAGTGGTGATTACTTAGTGGATTTCCTCAGGGTTTCTGAGAAGACTGGATGTAGCTCTGGTTTGGAGTGAACCAATATAAACAACTGTGTACAATCTCTCTATCTCTAACTCTTTAAATTCAGTTTATTTGTTGTTTGCTGGTATAAACAACCGATTGTTTCTACGAAACAACCGATTGTTTTTCTGGTACTACAACTTTTGCTTGCTGCTTTGGCTAACTGAATTGCTGAATCAATTGGTTCCTGAGATAAATTCATTCTATTTTTGAAAAGTTTGCGAAAACCCTCTTTAAACAATTCACCCCCCCCCCCTCTAGTTTAAAGCCATCTTTTCTAACAATTGGCATCAAGAGCTTGGTTCTTGAAAGTTATTCAAGTTGATCCTAAAAATCTTTTTAAATGGCTGATAGACTACCTTTTGGGGAAGGTGCTTCAATTAACAGACCACCTTTGTTTTGTGGTTTCAACTACCAGTTTTGGAAAGTAAGAATGAAAATATTTATGGAATCTCTTGACAAAGGAATTTGGGATGCAATTGAAAAATGGTCATTTTATCCCAAAGTTTGAAAAGGATGGATTTGTCATTGAGAAGCCATGGTCTCAATGGACTGATGCAAAAAGCAAAAAGGCCAAATTCGATTGCATTGCCAAAAATATTATAACCTCTGCTTTAAATTCTGATGAGTTTTTCAGGGTCTGGCAATGCAAATCATCAAAAGAAATGTGAGACACTTTGGAAGTCACTCATGAAGGAACAAATGAGGTGAAAAGAGCTAGAAAGCATGCTCTCATCCAAGAGTATGAGATGTTTAGAATGCTTAAAGGAGAAACAATTGTTGAGGTGCAGAAAAGGTTTACGCACATCATCAATCACCTTATGAGCCTAGACAAGACCTTTGATAAAGAAGAACTGAACATCAAGATCTTGAAATGTCTTGATAGAGCATGGCAACCAAAGCTAACTACTATTTCCGAATCTAAAGATCTAACATCATTAATTGTTGCTTCTTTGTTTGGAAAGCTTAGGGAACATGAGCTAGAGATGAATAGACTCAATGTTCAAGAGAGTGAAGATAAGCACACAAGGAGCATAGCCTTGAAAGCATCCAAACACAAGGGAAAGCAAGATTCAAGTGATGATAGTGATGAGGAAAACCTTAACTTACTGTCAAGAAAATTCAGCAAATTCCTAAAGAGAAACCGCAACAAAGACAACAACAAGGATAGGTATGGAAACAAGAAACCCAATGAATTCAATTCAAATAACTATACTTGTTTTGGTTGTGGTGAGCAAGGTCATATAAAGGCAGATTGTCCTAACAAGAGCAAAGTGAAAAAGACTAGTTACAAGGAGAAGAAAGGAAAGACAAAAAGAGCCTATATAGCTTGGGATGAAAATGAGGTGTCATCATCAAGTTCTTCATCAAGTGAAGATGAAAAAGCAAACATATGTTTGGTAGCTGAAAATGATGATGAATCTTGCAGCTCAAGTGAGGTAAGTTCATGTGCTTCCTTAAATGAAAATGATGATGAATTACTTGAAGCTTTTCAAGAAACACATGATGAAGCTAATAGATTGGTTCTTTCAAACAACCGATTGAAAGATCTTAACAGTTGGCTTGAAAAGAAAGTTAAATCACTTGAAGAGGATCTGGAAAAAGAAAAAAGTGATTTTAAAAAATTGGAAAATCATTTCAAAAATGCCTTTTGCAAGTGTGATACTCTTATTTGCACAAATTGTGAAAATCTTGAGAAAAAGGTTCACTATCTTGTTGAAACTGTGGACAAGCTTTCAAAGGGGAAATCAAACTTTGAGAATGTCTTGGCATCTCAAAGCTGTGTTTTTGGAAAGGCTGGTTTAGACTTTAATCCACAGAACAAGCAAGATAGGTTTTCAAAAAGTTTTTCAAGAAAATCAGGAAAACAACCGATTGTTAAGACGAAACAACCGGTTGTTACATGCTTTTACTGCATGAAGAAAGGCCACTCTGTTAGGTTCTGTAAAATTAGAAAATATTATGTTCCAAGAGGTTTTATGAAATGGATTCCTAAGGGATGTGATGTTTCTAACTGCAAAGAAAAGTCAAACGGACCCAAATTTGTAAGGGGACCCAGAAAGGTAAGTAGGAAGCAGGTTGAAGATTTTACAAGTTCAGAGGAAAAAGGAAATTTGAAGATTAAGAAGAAAAAGCGCAGAAGCATGAGTCATTAAAGGGTGTGCCTCACGCCTTAAGAAGAAAGAATAAGAGGGAGAGACACGCGCTACCTAAAGAGTAAAAGCGAAGCAACCAAGAAATACATTGAAGGCAAGTACCAATTGGGCCTTTGATATAGAAAAGGAAGCAGAAACAGATAAAAGTGCAAGAGAAGTTGGAAGCGGACAAGAATGTGAAGATAAAGTTTAAGTAGGCATTAAAGTAAATCAAAAGTTAAAATTACGAGTCAAGGTTCATAACGATTACAAGTTAAACAAAAGGTAACTATGTACACATTAGATGTTTTTGTTGAAACAAGAAGAAGGTTATTCCTCGGAGGCCTCCAAAGGCACAAGCTTTCCGTCGACCACTTCATTGAAGGGGCTGCACCCAGAGACGTCGATGCCGGGGTTTGCACAGGCAGTTTGAACAAGGGCCTCTGCGAACCCATCGGCGAAACCGGTGGCAACCTCCCCTATCAGCTTCTCCTCCGCAACTTTGAAGTTGGCAGCTTGAGCAGTCATCTCTTGGTCCTTGGAGGCCAGGGCAGAGGTCAACTCTTGGACTTTGGCTTGGAGGGAGGCATTCTCAGTGGTTAATTGGGAACATTCATCAGTTTTGTTCGCAAGAGCGACCTCCGTCTTCCCCAGCTTCTGCTCCCGGTCCACACACTGGTCCTCGAGTTTCTTCTGATATGCCTTAGAGGTTTCTGCAGCCGCCTCAAGATCAGCGATCTTTGTGTGAAGGGGGACCACTTCATTGAGAAGCCCTGCCTGGGCTTGAGCCACCTCGTGCAGCCGTTTGTTGGCCTCCTCCTTCGCCTTCTGCGCCACCCTCAGTGACTCTTTGTATGCACCCTCTTGACGCCCCCAATGGGCAGCCAGCCTCTCCTTCCCCTCTTTCAGAGAAGCAACTTCCTTCTTCAGAGCTTGGAAGGCATAAGCTTGGGCGGTTTTGGCCCTGGATTGTTTGTGCCAGGTGTAGGCGCAAGACATGAAGAGGCCCATGTAATAGTACATGCTCTCCCTCTGCGGCTCTTTAGTTTGGCTACCAGGAGATCCCATGCTCAGAAATCCCCTTAATGACTCTTGCATGGGAAGAGGAAGTTCTGGGGCAGGTGGAAGAACGCCTACGGGTTCAGCTTCAAACCCTCTCTCCTGATGCACTGATTGAGGAGGGGAAGTAGCGCTCGGTGGATCCTCCCTTAAGGACTCAGCCCCATGAGAGGAGGAAGTAGCGGAGGTAACCATCTGAGGGGCATGTTGGGTTCTCTGTCGCTTGAAGACTTGCCCCTCAGCAGAGTCCTCATCATCAGAAACAACCTCAACCACCCTCTTACCCTTGTCAAGGGGGGCTGAGGAAGCACCCGCCTCGACCAGCGCGAGAGGCGCAACTACGATAGGAGGTGGTGAACTTGGAAGTGGATGGGGAGAAGATTGGGTTGTTGGAGTTGTTGGTGTTGTTGCAGGTTGAGGTTGGGGGTTAGGAGAAGATGGAGGTGCGGAAGAGGTTGAGGGCGGAGACGCCAAAGCCCTATCTTTGGACTTTAGCACTTGGGCCAGTCGCAACCGTCGTTGCCTATCCATCTTAGAATCTACACCAAGAAGACAAATATAGCAGAGGTTAGGCACAAGCTAAAGTTAAAGCACAAAGGAGCAGACCAATCATGCATCAAGCAAGAATCCAACAAAAACAAAGGCCAGAAAGTTATAAGGAAGGACATTCATACTTATATATTTTGCTAGAGCGTCGGCATTGAACTCTAGATTTATCAAAGTGGCGGTTTCGAAGCCCCCCACGCTGGTCAAGATCTGACCAGCCTCTCGATCGGTCGAGGGCAGTTCATCCAGCGATTTAGACTTCATGGTCTTAACCTCTTTCACCCAGTATAGGGGAAAGCCGTCGAGAGCAGAGGGGTCGTAGTCAGAGCAACAAACCTTAAAGAATTTGCCTTTCCACCCCTTGAAGGATTGTTGGAAGAGAGATAGGAGGACCCTTCCATGGATATTGTTGAGGCTCACCCAGAGACTCTTCCCCTGCTTCTTCACCTCAAAGAAGTGCAGGAAGACATCAACAGAGGGCGTGCATCCAAAGAACCCGTACAAGACACCGAAAGCCTTGACGAAGGCCCAGCCATTTGGGTGCAATTGGGCTGGGGCGATATTAATCTTCGTCAACAACTCCCTCTCAAATCGGGAGAAAGGAAAGCGCATCCCAATACGCTTGAAGACGACTTGGTAGAAGTAGAAGAAGGGTACCCCGTTGTTGGCCCGCTCGTCCCCGCATACCCCCTATAGTGCAAGGGAGCACTGCAATGTCGTCATTGTGCCTTTTCCCGAAGGCACGATGGTCGTAAGTAATTGGCTCCCCTATGTGGTCCCTCCAAGCTTTGGTGGACACTAGGCTCGAGCGCTCGTCGAGCAGTTCGACCGGAGCCCATGGGTATAGGTCTTTATAGTTAACGTTGAAGGGAGGGGGATTGGCTGTCATTTGGGTACGTGCCATTGACGAAAACTGAAGAACGGAGAAGAAAAGATAGTTCAGCAAACAAGGAGAAAAGAGGAGAGAAACCCTACGAAAACCCCTACCCACACGAGTAGTCCAAAAAAGGGGGGGGGGGAACAAAGAAATGAGAAAAAAAAATATAAGAAATGCAAGGAAATGAGCAGTCCCAGGCACTTATATCAGTACGAGAGTTAAAGGGCGAGCAATTGAAGGAGAAAGATCGTACCTTTTCTTTAGTATCTGGGAATTCGAAGATCGAAAGTGCGAGAGAGAAAGCAAGGGTTACAGAGAGAGCTTGGGAAGATGAACAGTGGAGAGACTGCGAAGAGTGAATGAAATAGTGGCTTGGGGCGTGCGTTTTTGAAAGATGCAATGTTAACTTGAGGAGCGCGAGAAGCGCTAAGTGATAGCCGTGCGATCAAGCCACGTGTCAAAAGATTAGAGCATAACTTAAAACGTCACATCCGCAAGCGCAGAGAACGTCGCGTCAAATGTTCAGAGAGTGTCAAGTCAAGCTGAACAAAGGAATGTCACGTTAGCAAGAATGCCACGTGGATAATGGGGCGAGGCCTTAGTCTTTTCGCTGAAACAAGTATCAGCTCAAGACTGGGGGCTTGTGTACCGTCCCGTCCCCGGGCGTTGACCAAAGGTCAGAGTCAACGCATGGTGGGACCCCTCAAGGGACCCAAGGAAGAGAAGTCAACAGGTTGACCGCTCGAGTCATCGCCTCGCTGAGGCGTCGCCCAAGAGAGGCATCGCCCAGAAGAGACGTCGCCCGAGAGAGACATCGCCGAGTAAAGACATCGCCAGAGAGGCTTCGAGCCTCGACCATACAAAACAGTAGTAAGGAGAAGAGAAAGGTGGCTTCAAGGCCATAAGTTCTAGTACCAGTAGGGGGTAACCTGACTCGTGAAGTACCCACGCCACTGCTGGGAGACCTTGGGACAGATACGACCCATGAGAGGGCCATGACCAGGGGAGAACCACGTGCATGGTACGAGAGCAAGGTAGATACGCCCCCCAGGGTGAGTGACTAGTGATTGGGAAGCGTGGGTTGGTACCCAGAAAGTCAGCCCACGTGCCAGAGAGTACTTCGAAGGGAAGCTCACACAATAGAATAACCCTAAGCTGGGTTGCGGCGTTGAGGGACCCTCTGCACAGAATAAACGGTCAAGTCAGAAGGCCACGTGGCAATGCACACGTGCCCATTAAAGGTTTCAGTGAAAGTTTGCTAAGGTACGCGCTAATTTAAGATTACATATCAAATGTTTCAGGGGACATTTTTATACGCTTTAAATGCGCTTCAGCGCGCTTTAAATGCTGGATGTGTATAAAAAGGAACCTTGGGGCACTTGAGAGAGGAGGAGAATTTTAACCTAATACACACAGATACACAGAGCAAACCCTAGTTGTCTTCGCGGCGCACTCACAGTGAGCACAAGGCAATTAGGACAACACAGTTCTAGTTACACAGTTTCAGTCATTCAGTACAGTTTTCTCGACCACCTCTCAAGGGTGTGTCCCTTTTTTTATGTTTCTCGCTAGCTGACTTGATCGTCGGAGTGCAAACGACCGCGAGGGCGCCCCTTTGTTCACTTCTTTCAGGTACTCACAAACGGAGCAAGACGAAGGTGCCCTAGCTCGCAGGGACAAGCCGCACGCAAAGACGATCCCGGTCAACCGGCGGGAACAGCGGCCTTCCACTCATCTTGATGGTTACCACCCATCAAGTGGTGTGAACATCACTCTCATTTTCCATAAGTTTCCTTCTTCCATTCTCCTTCATTTTCGCCTTCCATTTTATGTTCATTGTCTTTGTTTCCTTCATTATATTGTTTTCGATTTTGTCTTTATCATTCAAGTTTTGCATCCATTCTCACTATATCTTGCTTTTGATCTTTGGCTTTGTGAAATGAACATTCACATCTACTTAACCACTTGGTTAAGTTAATGTCCAGTGAGGATTTTTCTAAGGTTTTCAGTCTTAAATTCCTAAAACCTCAATCTAAGTAAAGTGTCACACCATAAAATGAACAATCCTAAAATCAACTTACATCACTTACTAACTTGATCATCGGGGTGTGATCAACAGGTAGAGCCCCTTTGTTTAAACGGTGCCACATTCAAGTGCAACAAGATGTAGCACAAATTTCAGAGAAGACAGACCAGAGCTAGAGCTTGTCACGACAGTCAACCGACGAGAACAATTATTAATAAATAATTTTTATATTGGTATCTAAGCAGTTAAAATCTTAGTAATTAATTAGATATCAATTTAAAAATTATTTATTAATAATATAAATTACTTTATATATTAATTAATTTTTTAATTTTTAAAATAGTACATAAATAAATTAATACAATAATTAATTATTTTTTATTTATAATTTTTTTTATAGTAACACTTGCAACCCTTTTTTTAATATATATTTGTATAAATTATTTATTTATTTTCATTTAAGCCACTAATTTTTTAAAAAAATATAGAAAACATCTTTTAGGAAAATGTAATTTTGGAGAATCTCCAAGAAGTTTTCTTAATTTATTTATTTTTTAATTAATTTGTTGTCTTTGCATATGAAATGTTAATTTTTTTTATTGAATTATGAGATTTTGATCAAATGAAAGTTTGGTTTTAAAAAATAAATGTAATTTCACTAAATCTCTCAGAAATTATGAAAATGATAATTTTGCATAAAATATTTAAGCAAACGGTCAAAGACTGAAAAATTCCAAGCCATTGGTTGAGCGTCTACTACTACTATTATTATAATAACGACCTACCTTTCAACTACATTTCCCACAATAAAATATGAATTCTTAAATGTAAAATCAATTAATCATATAAAATTTCCAACCTGAAATTAAAAACCTCTGCATCATTCCTATACATGATCAGTTTATCTAGAACAAAATTTGTAACTTTGATTATTTATTTTAATTTTTTAAATTATTTTTTTCAATATTTTACAATAATTTTTTTTTTTTCAATTTCCATGTATTTATGGTCCATTAAATTTCAATTGAGTTAACAATTTTAAAAAAAATGGAAATTTTGATGTAAAATGCATGAAAAAAATTAAATGGTAAAATTCATGAAACCTTAATCATTGTTTGGTAAAATGTATTATTAATTTAATTTTTCATAAACTTGGGCAGTCTTTTCATATTATTAATTAATCAGAACACGTTACTTTTAATTTAAATTTTATATAATTTATTTTTTTCACAATATTATGTTGAAAGTTATATTTGAAATATGTTTAATTAGTTGATAATAATTGAGTATTGGCTTGACTTTTCTTTCAAAAAATTATTTTAAAATAAATAATCTTTTTTTTTTGTATTCTTTTCCAAAACTTTTAATTTGGTTCAAATAATATTGATATCTTTTCTCATATGCATATCAAAATCTATTTTTTTGAGTTTGAAGCTTAGGAAAGTTGAGGAACAGAATCTATATATGAGTTTATTTATCTTTGGTGGAGTTAAGGTAACTCTACTTTCAGAGTGAAAGTAGTTGCACAACGATAAACGATGATGCAATTGTCTTCTTAGTTTGGTTGTGGGCATAACTGGTCCATGTTCCAATGTTCTTCTGACACACGTATTATTTGGACGCGTATTTTTCATTCTTCCGTAAACACGAAGTTTGAGTAATCTCTTCTCACTCTTTTTCTGTTCTCAACTGTTTCTCCTTCTCACTCTCTACTTCAAGTCAACACGGCAAAACCTGCCACATAATATCAGCTATTCGTTCCAACTCTCCAATACAGCCATCTGGGTATGTTCAACTTTTGGTGTTCAGAGACTACACCAATCATATTGTGATAAAGTCTCATACTTTGGGAGTTTCAGAATCTGAGTTTTTCATTTCAGGCTTCTCAACATCTATTTCAAGAGTATGATCATTTTCTTTATTTTAATTTGATTTTTCTCTTTTGAGTAATTAGTTATTGGTTTGTGCGCAATTGTATCTGTTATCACTTCGTTGCTGGATTATTTAATGCAGGAAATTGAACCTAGGATATAGTTGTAATTTTGTTTGTAATCAAATAATCCAGTGAAATTGTTCTTCCTATAGTTTGTTGCACTACCCTTTTAACTTTGACTGATGTAACAAACACCAATATGATGTGAAAGTTTTCATTGTTTATTACCAAGTTGACTAAGATAGCGTGGTAAACTAGTGGGATAATCAGCTTGTCTTAACAGAGATTATTTAAGAAATAAATTGATTTTTATCTTTAAAGGCCAAACCGAAACTAAGGAATAAGACGAGCCAAAAGGGTATTTTAACCTTAAGTACTTTATTTACAAAGTTTGTTTCATGTTCTTTGCTGTATTGTGTTTTGTGCGCAATGGACTCAAATCTGAAAAATATTTGTTTATTCGTTTCCATTGTTTGTATTTCTTGCAGTAGCTACCATTTTCTTGATTTCTGAGATTTCCTTGCAAACATGATCGTGTCGGCACTACTAACATCTGTTGGCATCAACACCGCTTTGTGTGTGTTGTTCTTCACTCTGTATTCTATATTAAGGAAACAACCGAGCAATTATGAAGTTTATGTGCCGCGCTTGCTGGCTGAAGGAATATCCAAGAGGAGGAGTCGTTTCAACTTAGAAAGACTAATTCCTTCTGCAGGTTGGGTTGCAGAAGCATGGAGGCTTTCTGAGGAGGAACTGTTGTCATTATCAGGGTTAGATGGTGTTGTGTTTATGCGCATGATAACCTTCAGGTATATCATTCCCTTTATCAAGTGATATTACATCCACCTTCATGATTTATTGCTTAGTAAACTTGTGTGTCACCCCTTTCCATATTCAATCCTTTCAAAACGAAACAAAACAAGCATCTGAATAACATCTCTTACTTAAATTGTAGACTGATTTCTCATGTTTCTTGTGTGCAGTTTGAAAATGTTTACCTTTGCTGGGATGGTTGGGATCCTTGTGATTCTTCCAGTTAATTGTTGGGGAAATCAGCTAAAAGATATTGATATTATGGACTTTGTTAACAACTCCTTGGATGTGTTCACTATATCAAATGTAGACAGTGGCTCTCATTGGTGAATACTAACTCAAGAATTTTTTTCTAATTGAGCTTGCTTTAGAGAGCTACCTTAAGCCTTGGGAAGTTTTTTTTTTAGCATAGGTCTTTTGTTGCCGACTCATTATGGATTGAATTGTATGAGATTGTTATTCTTTATGATTTTGTTTCAGGTTATGGGTTCACTTCAGTGCTGTATATATTGTCACTGGATTCACTTGCATGTTACTCTTTTTTGTAAGGACACGAACTCTTAGCTTTTGGAAATATTTTGTGTAACTGCTTCAGCAATGTGTATAGTTTTATGCATTGTACATCAGACTTAATGCAACAAGGCTTTTTCTTTCTCTGTAACTTTCTTCATTAATTGAAATGTACAACTAGATATAGCTCACATGACTAGAGTCAACAATTTAATTACTTAACTCATTTCTGTTTTTTATTTATTTATTTTCAGGAATATAAATACATATCGTCTAGAAGAATTTCTTACTTTTATTCTTCCGAACCACAGCCTCATCACTTCACCATTTTAGTTCACAGCATTCCCACTTCCTCCTCTAGCAGCATCAGTTACAGTGTTGAGAGATTCTTTAGTGAGCTTTATCCTTCTACATATCTGTCACACGTGGTTGTTCGTCGAACAAATAAAATCCATAGCCTCCTAGTAAGAATCATGTTTAATTTTAGTTTTCTTTCTTGTTAATTGATTTTCACCCCTATATTTTGTGGTTGTTGGAAACTTCTGTTTTAGTCTTTCAAAGGTGTGCATGATTTTGTGGTTTTGTTCTTTGATTGCCTATGTATCCGTGTTAGTAAGCATTAAGATGTATCCCTCCCTTATAGTTGACAAAGAAATCAAATTGGAGTTCTGAGTGAATCACAAAAAGATGATAGAAGTAGTTTAGGATTGCTTGGAAAAATAAAAGAAATGAAAGTAGCTAGTTTGCATGGTTAGAACAATTAACTAGTTATGATAGAAGGAAGGATAGTTACTTGGAAGAACAAAAGCAATACAAAGTAATATATTTAAATACTTAGAACATGACTCCTATGTTGTTGATCAGATTAGGTGCTCTGGTTTTCTATTTCTGTTTCATTTGAGACTTATGCAACTGATATATCTATCTTTCCATTTCTTTAATCTAGAGCGAGGCCAAAAAATTGTATAAAAGAGTTACTCAATTACGATCAGATCCCAGTAAGCAGAAGCGTATGAATCGTGGTATTTCTGGACTTTTTGGCCGAAAAGACAATGTTATAGAGGAATATCAAAAGAAACTAGAGGACATTGAGGAGAGTGTAAGATTGAAGCAGTCAGAGGCTTCATTGGCAGGAGAAGTATGTGGAAATCTTTCAGGTCTTTTCCCAAAAGAAACAATTTAAAAGTAGTCTCTGTAGTGTTTTAAATTTAAGTATTTACATTTTTCTCCTATAAAGTGCATGCTATGCTACATCTACTAACCTCTGTTCTTGTTCAATATTCAAGGAATCTCGAGCTGCCTTTGTGTTCTTCAGGTCTCGTTTGGGTGCTGCAACTGCTTTTCATTTAAAGCAATCAGTCAATCCCACCCACTGGATTACTGAGCTTGCTCCAGAACCTCGCGATGTGTACTGGCCTTTCTTCTCTGAATCATTCATGCGAAGATGGATTTCTAAGTTGGTGGTTGTATTTCTGTGTACACTTTTCACTATTTCATTCCTTTTACCTGTAGTATTCGTACAGGGGCTTACCAACCTTAGTCAATTGGAAATTTTGTTTCCCTTCTTGACAAGTATGCTGTCCATGTAAGTTAACTTGTTTATTAATTTATTTGGTCATGACAAACCCCCCTCTCTATGCTTGGCTACATTACCTTCATTGCATGTACAATGCATTAGGAAAATTTCACTTTGGTTCAGACAAGATAAAACTAGTAAGCTGGATATTAGGATTCCAAGTGTAAGTTTGGTCCCACATGAGTAGGAATGAGCCTCAAGAGCGTTATATAAAAAAGAAGGCCCTCATATCAATTGTTATAATGTTTGAGATTTGGGGTGGTGTCTTGACTATGTTATATAGAATGCTAATGACTCATTGGTGTTGCATCACTCCGTACTTTCCCCTAGCAAGAACACAACATTGGAAGTTGATTTTGGTTAATTGGGATAAATTTCTTCATAAGTTAAAAATTAGCTTACATAAACTAAACTTAGTTGATTTATAAACTAATTTGTAGAAGCTCTTTCTTATTAAATCATCTAAACAGACTCTTAAACAGAAAGCAAATTGAAATATCGGACTAGGGTCAGAACTCTGAACCATGATATCAGTTGTTGGTTGAAAGAAAAGAGTGTTTCATGGATGTCTATGAATAGGAGGAGTATTGCAATCAGATTGCTAGCATACTGCCTCCACACAATGGAACTCTTGTGCTAAACCTTGTTTTTCAGTTCATCTTGGTTGTAGATATAATGTATGGGTTTTGCAATTGATAAAGGATGTTAGTTACTTGAAGATCAGTGTGGATGCTGTTGACAAACTTCTTTCCAGATTTACTCATTGTTGAAATTTCTAGCTTCTAGTCAAATATCTGCATGTGATTTTGATTTTTCCTGTCTTGTCAAATATCCACTATTTATGCTACATCTTTATTTTGCTGACATGCTATGTTAGGATCCTCATTTTTAAAGTAGAAAATGACAAAGCCTAACAAGGAACAATTTTATACACAGGGAAAACAAATTCTGAATTTCCTCTCTTCATTACAGAAAACTAATCACAAACTAAGAACCAATGTATACAAATGTAACCCCAGAGGAGCTTACTGTTTTACATTGGAATCTGTTCAGTGTTACTAAATATTCCAAAAGATTCCTTATTATTGATACACATTACTGAATTAACTAACTCTCCTAACATCCTACTATACTGTTACCCTTTTACCCCTCCCTTTTCCTCCTATAATGAACCTTTAGACCCTTGTCCCTTAAAGTTTGTTGCTCTGACTTGGTCCTAACATGATAACTTTTGTTTTGTAATTTGATTTTTTATTTCTTAATGCAAAATTACTGAGCCTTTTGTGAATCTGCTTTCAGAAAATTTTTCAGTCAAATAGTGACGGGATACCTTCCCAGTCTTATTCTTCAGTTGTTTCTGAAAGTGGTGCCTCCGGCCATGAAATTCCTTTCCTCCATTCAAGGATACATCTCACACAGCGATATAGAAATGAGTGCATCTAGAAAAGTGCTGTGGTTCACAATATGGAATGTTTTTTTTGCATCTGTATTTTCTGGCTCAGTTCTATCCAAACTAAGCGCCCTCCTTGATCCTAAGAACATTCCTGGGAAGCTGGCAGTTACAGTTCCAGCACAGGTTAGAAAATGTTTCTCTCCATCCACTATAAACTTTCCTAAAACATATTTTTTAGGGCTACATAAAATCTATAGCAATACAGAGCATTTTTTCTCGTTGTCAAGGATCATGAAACTTCTATTCAATTCCATTTTTTGTGGAGTGAGGACTATCAAAGTAATGGTACAGCCTTGAATGGAACCACGTTTTATGTTAGGAAACTTTCTGATCTCAGCATATCTTCTCTTGTGAGAACATTAACGTAAAGAAATGTAACCATCATTAGACATGATTTTTTAACATAATGTATAATTTGCTAATCTTTTGCTTAAGCAGCTGCCACTCTTGTTGTAATTTGTATATTAAAAATCTTCCATAACAAATTAACTCCAGAAGTCTTTCTTGTTATTAAACCAAAAGGAAAATGATACTAGTAATATAATCTGTGTCATTGAGAGTGCTAATTTTTCAGGGAGGAAATATCTGACATTTTTAATTCAAAAGATTAAAAAAAGAGAAATATATATAGGAAAGAACATGGCAACATGCCTGTCAATGATTCTCCTTAATCTCACCACTAAATCACCTAAACATGGAAATACATAACAGAGGAGAGATTTTTTATATACTACCTCCTGAAATCTTTAGATGTTTAAGGTTAATGCACACGAATTAAGAAATATTTAGTGGATGCAAATTTGTATTAAAAGCCCTTATTAAATATATCATTAGTTGTAGTAGTAAACTATAGAGTAAATTTCTCTAATAGTTTTTTCATATTGCACACAATCTCTGTGTTTTTTTATATAATATAATGTTTTTCAAATAAGGGGGTCAGTGTAGGGATAAAAAGGAAAGGGTATCGTGTGCTATCTAAATTATGTGGCAAACACTTACTTTTCTCGATTATAGAAGCTATTAGATAAGGGTATAGTTGAAAAAAAGGTTAATTAAAGTTTTAAATTCTCAAACATCAATTATGTTGGGATTAAAGAAGTCTAAAATGTCAAAAGATATGGAATGGAGGTAGTGCTTTTAGTAAAACGAGTTGACAAAACTAATCACGGAAACAGTATATAAAGACAAATGAAAAAAAAAAAGTGAATTACAATTAATTAATAAATCAATCTGATCCCTTAACTTCAGGGATTGAAATTGGACAGGTATGAGCTTATATATTCACATGCTGAGGCTAGCATGAATAGCAGCTAATTTTTTTTGGAGCAACTCAGAAATGTTTCATTCAACTATCTTCTTCATAGTGTTCGTTTAAGCATCATTTATTTTATACATACCAAAGTTGACTAGTCACATTAGTTTCTGGAGATTATGATAGAAAGTTGAGTAATATGGGATGTTTAAGCCCACATAGATTAGTATAGGATGTTAGGTAGAGTACTTAATTTGCTTGGTTCTGTACCCTTAACAGCTACCTTGTAAGGGAGGGTTCCCCAACTACATGTTTGTAATCTTTTCTTTACATTTTCTATTTTATAGTTCTGTTGCAACACTCTGCAATCCTATACATAACACTAAAATCATGATGAAAACGAGTTTCTTTTTTTTTCATCTATGATGCACCTACGATACAAATATTGGACAATACGTATTTCATAAAAATATGTGCCAATTGTTACAAATATGGGATGTGTTATACATTTTAGATG
Organism: Phaseolus vulgaris; assembly: GCF_000499845.2. Taxonomy (NCBI): domain Eukaryota; kingdom Viridiplantae; phylum Streptophyta; class Magnoliopsida; order Fabales; family Fabaceae; genus Phaseolus; species Phaseolus vulgaris. The sequence goes on along the minus strand of NC_023758.2, from coordinate 16,678,331 downwards.
AATATTTATAAATTTTGAATTAAAAATATAATCTTAAACAATATTAAAATGCATTAGAGTGAAAAGAAACATGCAACAAAAAAGTAGAAAAAAATAAACAGAATTCTAATGATGTAGTTATGCTGCCCAGTTTTTTGCAAATCTAAGATAGTACTTTACTTGAAGGCACCATATCTAAGATAGTTACTCTCATAACACACTCAAAAGACTGCGTAAGTGCTCATAAAATTTACACTGCATTAACTAAACCTTCAAAACTGTTCTCAACCAAGTAACCGCATAAAAATGTGAAAATAAGCTGTATTTTGTGTCTGAGCTAGATCTGCACTTAGCACAATACCACACGTATCTGATATAATAGAGCTAATACATCTACGGATCTGCAACAAGTGAGATAGTTTAGAAGTTTTGGAGTTTGAAATGGGTTTGTCACGAAGGTTAAGACTTTGATTAGAAGCTGAAGGAAATGGTAGAAAACACTACAGAAGAATCTGAATCAGAATTTGCTGAGTAAAGTGGAATTAAGTAAGTCCAACATGGGGTGTAATCAGCTAGTTTCTTTATCATTGAAATCTGTATTTAAAGAAAGTATCAATTGAAAGAATTACCCTGGAGAGAATAAAAGCATTTAATAGCTAACATATGTGCTGGTATAAACATATAAAAGAAAAATACCTAACCAAATGTACCTAAGCAGCAATTTAGAATAATATCAAAAAGTTATTTCTATCTTTCTGATGTAATTAATTTTGGTTTGACTGTAGGCATCCTTTTTTATTACCTATGTTGTCACCCAAGGATGGACAAGCGTGTCTTCAGAACTCTTCCGCGTAATTCCTTTTATTTTCAGTTGGATAACAAGGCCTTTCACAAGTCCAGACGATGATGAATTTGAAGTTCCATCAATTCCATACCACAAGGATATTCCGAGGGTCCTCTTTTTTGGACTTCTTGGTATTACATATTTTTTCCTAGCTCCATTAATTTTGCCATTCCTCTTGGCATACTTTTGTCTTGCTTACATCATATATCGAAACCAGGTTAGCATTTCTTTGAATGTTTTTTTTATATCTGTTTGAAGACTATTATATTTTCCGAGTTTATTTTATGCCCTGGACGAGGTTCTACCAACAGAAACAAGGGAGAATTTCATAATTGGATATTGAGACAAATTATTTTCAATATATAAAGGGTTTTAAGAACCATTTCTAAGTTTCCATAATTATGTTCTATTGTGGTACCAAAGCTTCTAAAAATTAGTTATATCTTTGTGGTCCTAATTCTGTATAAAGTAAATAAATTTAGCACCAGGTAAAATGATGGCATTAATCATACTTCAAGTCGTATCTTTGAGATTATTTATTTCTGTCTTCACATAAAAGTAAATCTGATGTTTGTTAAATTTGTCCATAATTGAAAATTTGTTCACGTGTACTTCTGAACTTATGAAGGTTGATGTTGATGAGGAGTACTTTTTGTCAAATAATTGAACTAAGTAGATGCTTGAAAGTGTTGAGATAATAGTAGTTGATAGATAGTTTTATTAAGATGAAATTAAGCTGCTTTTCCAATGAGGAAAGTTTTGTAAAGTGATTATTGATACATTGCTATATAACTCACTTTGATGATCCGCTTATTTCTTATGCAGTTCATAAATGTATATGCGCCAAAGTATGATACAGCTGGGAAATTTTGGCCTGTTATACACAATTCAATGATATTTTCTCTCGTACTCATGCAAATTATTGCGGTGGGAATCTTTGCATTGAAAAAGCTTTCTATGGCCTCAACTCTGACAATGCCTCTACCAGTCCTCACACTTCTCTTTAACGAGTACTGCCGAAAACGATTCCTTCCCATATTTGTTGCATACTCTGCAGAGGTACATTTCAAATGAATATAACCTGAATGTTCAAATACTTCTCCAATATCCAACCTACCCTTAACATTTCTGAAACAATAGAGGGTTTTTGCATGTTGTATTCTATGTCAGGCCTGATTCTGATTTGGGTTTATGTTTGCAGAGTTTGATAAAGAAGGATAGGCAAGACCAAAATGACGCTACAATGACACAGTTTTATGAGAATTTGGTGAATGCTTACAAAGACCCTGCGTTGCTTCCACTCCAATACTCACCAAACAATGACAATCTTCGGACTCCCCTTATATATCAGGCTTAATGCTAGTAGGCAAAATGGTTCAATATTAGATCTTTTGTGGTGGTTCTCTCCCGCATATGATGAGAAATATTCACATTTTTCAAGAGCAAAATAGTGCAAAAGGTGCTTGTATATTCCTCTTTGTGCAAATACATAAGTCTTGAATTCCAAAGGAGTGGCCACTTTTTACCAGTTCCATAGAAGCACGAACTTCTTTTTGCCTTGACTTTTGAATCACTTTCCTTGTTTGTATATATTTGTTCTAAACATAATGTGTCACTGCCAAAGGGAATGTTTATTACTTAATTGCCACATTTAGATGAGTAAATGAAACTAAAGATGGTGATTATTTTAGTTAAATAATATAAATTGTTTGGTTTTATCTTATTCTTGTTTAATCAATAAGTTCAGGCAAGATGAAGCTGAAAAGTCAGGGGTGTTAATAATCTTAAGTATGGGAAAGGAGGGACTCCTTTCCCCTTGAGTGAAACACCAATATTGACCTAGTAAGACCAGTTAAATTAGAAGTTAAAGGGTGGTTAGGGGAGGTTCGCAGAGGACACCTCACCACCTAAATCATTGTTCTAAAACTCAGGGAGGTAGAGAAGGATCCGAAAGGCGGCTCTACCCCCAGATGAGGGAACAATGATTTAAGTTATCTCAGGTTAAAGACTCGGTGAATGTAGAGGGAGATCCGAAAGGCAGCTCTCCTTCCAGATGAGCAAAGATAAAGTCATGGGGTGGTCCCGTAGGGGACGTTTTCAGTTAAAAGGAAAATGGTGTCGCTAAAAGCCCATGGCTTGAGATTGAAATAGAAATACGCTTGTCCCTTGGCAGATCGGGCGAGTGAGATTTCAGATACTAAGGTCGACCTACGCCTTTTTGCAAAGTAAGTGATTTCGCGTTAAACGTTATTGCTACAGACTAACCGTTTGTTTAAGTTAAGGTGATTTCCGGAAAATTAAGTACCAATGTGTGCAAAGTGCATTGAGTTGAGTAAAAACCAGCCAGTCAAACCAGTTGATCGCACAACAGATAAATTAGAAGACTATATATATATATATATATGCACATGAATGTCAAACAGTTTGAGCAGAATGAAAGTTATTACATACAAGTCAAATTTAAATACAAGAGTTTCAAAGGCGGAAAAGTTAAGTCGAAGGCATGATCTTGCCATCCACCACTTCGTTGTACACCGAGAACTCGGAGAGGTCAAGGTCGGGATATTTGCAAGCGAACTGCTCCAAAGCCGCTCCAAAGCCGAAGGTGAGAACTTGGGCAGCTTCAAGCTGAAGCTCGTCGATCTTCGTCTTGAACCCATTGTTCTCTTCACGAACCTGGGTAATTTCAAGCTCAAGCTCGTCGACCTTCTTCTTGAACCCGTTGTTTTCTTCGCGAACTTGGGCAAGCTCGGCAGCAGTTTCGCTCAGTTCTTTGGAGGCCTTATCCCGATCTTGCTCGACCTTTCCCAGAAAGGTCTCCCTCTCAATCGACCTCTTCTCCTGATTGGACATCTTTTTGGCATCGGCCTTTTGGGCCTCCTCCAACTTTGCAACCTTCTCCCTCAGAGGGACGAGCTTGCTCTCCAACTCGATGGCCTCCTGAAGCTTGTCGTGCAGTTTTCGACACAGTTCATTCTTGTCCTTGTGCACGCTTCGGAGCTCTTCGTTGAGAGTGTATTCGACCCGCGAGAACTCTAAGCCTTGCATCATCATGTCACACTTGACTTTTTTCAACTTCGGCTCTCGCGGTGCTCGCCACCTCCTAATGGACGCGATTATCAAGCTCGAACTTGTCCAAGGAGTCTTTTAGCCCTTCACCGACGATTTGGGGAAGACACTCGTCGACCATGGCGCTTAGGTGCACGGTGAAAGACTTCAAGGCTTCCTGGAGAGGAGCTGGAAGGCTTGGAGTTGTTGGAGGAGCTGAGGGTTGGTGCTCACCACCACCCTCGCAAGGTTGGATAGCGAGAGGAGCCTCGAGGCATGGTGGTGAGGCTGGGAGTTCTGTGGCAGCTTGGGTGTCAGCAAGCTGCTCAGGCGCAGCTTCGGCGGCCGAGGCGTTTGAGGCGAGAACGTCCCCAGCGGACTCAAAGGGAGTGGAAGCGCTGGGGGGATTCTCGACATAGTCAGGAAGGGCGGCCTCGGCAGCTGGTGGTTCTGTTGTAACTCCCCTTTTGCGTTTGCAGATCAGCCCGTCCTCGGTGCTCTCATCCGCCTCATCGTCTGACACGACCCTGGGGGTTTCCTCTTAGCCCTTTGGGGTGGTATCTTCTTTCGTTCGGGGGCAGGAAGAGCAGCAGCGTTGGACGGACCAACTGGCGGAGACTGGCCTTGGGCAGCGGCGATTTCTGCGAGGGAGTTGGGGACGGTTTGAGAGCCCGCCGCAAGTTTGTGGAGTTTGGCTATGGAGCGCAGCTCAGCCATCCTATCTTTCCCCAGCATCATATCTGCATAAAGAGGCCAACAATTACAAACCAGTACAGAGATTCAACAGTCGATGAGGCATAGGAAAATAAGCAGTGTAAGTCAATGCATGGAATAAGTTAAAACTATGCGCTAACCAGAACGACGACACCAAGGTAAAAACAAGGTTAGACGAATTCGAGCCACGGATAGGACTTAAAGACAAACCTATGTGGACATCCAGTTGGCCTTCGAAGAACTCGTAGGTGATGATGGAGGAGGTGGGCAAGGTCACGTTGGAAGAGGCAACTCCTTTCCAGAAGTTACATAAGTCCCTGTCGAGCTCCCCCATCTATTCTGGCCCCATAGCCCTCCTGAAGCTAGACTCTTTCTTTCCCTTGTTCACCCAATACAAGGGACATTCGTCGAGGAGGGTAAGGTCTCGGTCGTTGCAGAACACGCGCACGAACTTCCCTTTCCAGTCCTTATAGGATTGTTGGAAGATGGAGAGTATGGACCTCCCAGTGACCCCATTGAAGCTAACCCATAGACGATCGCCCGGGTTCTTGGCCTTGAACAGGTAGAGGAACAAATCCACCGAAGCTGAATGTCCCAAATGCTCACAGATGATCTGGTAAGCCCGGACGAACGCCCAGCCGTTGGGATGAAGCTGGGCGGGGGCTATGTCAAGCTCGGTTAGGAGCTCCCTCTCAAAGCGAGTGAAAGGAAATCGGAGCTTGACCTTCTTGAACGTCGTGGCGTAAACGAAGCAAAAGGGGGCGTTGTCGCTCCCTTGGTTATCAGTGCAAATAGGCTCTCCGGGAGAACAAGGATGCACAGATACCTTGTCGTCGTGTTCTTTGCTGAAAGAGAGGTGATCCTGGTCACCTTTCCGGAGGCGGAGGATGTCGCGGTCGGTGTTGATGGAGGAAGTCTCACCCAGCAAAGCTAAAGAGGCCCAAGGGTATAGTTGCTTGTAGTCTGGGAGGGACCTCACAACTGTGCTGGTGTGAGGCGGGTTTGGCTGCGATTGGCTGGGTCGAGAGGACGCAGGTCTCGCGACCTGGCTCGAAGGGACGTTAGGATCCCTTGGGGAGTGGCGGGAGGAGGAAGGGTTGGCCCTACGAGTTTTCGTCAGAGGGTTGCGGGAAGATGGAGGAGGGTTTGGTGTAACTTTGGAGCGAGCCATCAGAAAAACTGCAAGAAGACGAAAAGGGGAAGAGATAAGAGTTTGTAAATAGAGTGACTCAACAGAAAAGAAGGAGACAGAAGAACAAGGGGGGCTCGTAGAGAGAGGGTTAGAAACCCTAAGCGCAGAAAAAAAAGCGAAGCAAAGAAAAACATCCCACAACGTATGCTCCAGACAGTTAATGGATGATGCAAACCGATTAAGATGCAGCAAATATCGACGGGAGTGAGAAAAAAGTTACCTTTTGATGATCAAAAGAGCGTTCAACAAAAGGATGTTTGAAGGAGTCGAAGCGTTCGCTGAAGCGTTTCGAGAGTTTGGAGTGAGGAAGAAGATAATGAAACAGTGAAGTGGCGCGAAGTGTTTAAGAGCTTCGAAGAGTTTCGAATGTTGTGAGAAGCGCAAACGACAATGAATAATGGTCGTTGATAAGTCCACGTGTCGAATGATCGAAGGGGTTGGTGAAGTGTCAAATCAGTGAACAGAATTAGCGCCAACGCGCACGGCCACGTAGGTCGCCGAAAATTCAACCCTTTAGTCTTTTCGCTGAACAAGTCGCAGCTCAAGACTGGGGGGCTTGTGTACCGGCCAAGCCATCGGGTATGATGACGTGTCTAGCACGTGACTACGTGGGGCGTGCTCAGCAGAGCATGTGGACGAAAGAAAGATGAACAGTTCAGAAGTGAGCATAGTCGCCGATTTATGGAACCGACATTCTATAGTGAACATGGTCGTTTGTTGCCGGGTTTGTGTGTCATCGACGTGTTAGATAATGGGAGATCAGGTGGTCTGACATTGCCACGAGGAGCACATCACCGGACCTCCCAGTAAACTTAGTTAAAGTTGTTGGAGGCTCAGAAGAATACGTTCAGGCGTGTAAGTTCAGTAAGACGATTGTTACGACAGCATGGGGCGTGAAGGTCGAGTGGGTTGAAGGGAACAGCTTGCCCATCAGCGGCAGGACTCCCAGAGTGGACATTCGCTGGTGGCAAGGTTTCCTCAAGCTAGAACATGGATGGCGTAGCAATAAGTAAGGAGCCATTTGCGACAAGCGATATCACAAAGATGGTGCACTTTGTTGCATCTGATACTCGCATTGTCAGGTGGTGTTGCAGAGTGTATTACGTGCTAGATTACTCCTTGAATAGGAGACTTAGCCGCGCGACTGGTTACTACACAGAAATAACGCTCACGTTACCCCATCCCAGATGATGACACATGTAGGGTTGGCAGTATAGAAATAACGCTCAAGTTACCCTAGCTCAGATGATGACACGTGTAGGGCTGGGTACTACCTGCTACCCCAGCCCAGATGGTGACACGTGCAGGGTTGGATGCGAGCCACGCGTCCAAAGCGTAACTACCTGGAGAGACAAAAAACCTAGCTATAAAGGTAAACTTAACAGAATTTGCAGAGGTACGTTTTTCATTACGGCTCATTGTTCTAGGTTGAGTGCACTTTAGTACGGTTCTACAGAGTATAGTTTTCTCTCAGTTTTTGGGTGTTCTTGTCACTGACTTAAGCGTCGGAGCGCCACCGACCGCAGAGGCGCCACCTTGTGTTTTCAGGTTCTCAGAGAGGTTATCTGTGGTGTGGACTTGAAGGGCACGTGGTGTCAAGCTGGTGAGGAAGATCGTGACGAGGCAACACGTTGCGCTAGGTCAAATGGCAGGAACAAGAATAATTCTCAAAAGGTTGAAAGACATATGGTTTTGATAGTTTTTTAAGAGTGTTTTTGGACACTAATTAATCAAAATAAATAAATATTTTTAAGTTTGAATTTATATTCCTTCCATGAATAGAAATTAAAATTGCTATCTGAGGGTTGATTTGATCAAATCTTATTAAGGTTCTTCGATTGTATGACTATTTTGGATCATTTGATTTTTAAGTGTGTTTATCTTATATTAGAATACATGGTGACATTAAGATGACTACGTGCATGAGAACTTAACTTCTTCTTTAACTTGTTTCATTTGAAAAGCATACCTAAATTATGTTTTAAGCTTAATAATATGTAACTTCTATGTTAGTTTAGGCGTGATTTATGGAGGTTAGTTATAGTAGTTATGCTATATTGTTCTTGTTATGGAGATGGGATCTAGAAAACTATTGATAAACTTCGTCTTCCTCCTTCCTATTGGATGGTTGGTCAATGCTTCAGCTTCCTCTCTTAAACTCCTCGCTAATCCTCCGGTCTCGGTTGCTTGATCACTCGGTCTTCTAGAGAATACCGAATGGGGGTACTTGCAGAAGGCACTCCGACGCTCAAGTCAGCAAAGGGGGGTTCGACACTCAGATGTCAGAGTACAGTAATTAATGACGTACTTACTTCTTGGAATGTGCACTATTTATATTATTTTAATGGGCTTACCTTGTTTGACCGGATTAGTGAGGTGAATCGTACTTAGAGGTGTATTACCTAATTCTTAATGATGGTTTAGCTTTACTGACCTTGATTGAGCGCAATTGGACCGAAGGTATCGGTCGGCCCATACGGGCGTGTGCCGTTCGGTCAACCCGGTTGTGGGAGTCGAGCCATGGTATTGATCGTTCGGCTCATACCAGTACAATTGCCCCCCTAGACTCGAGGATGAATTGATCGAAAGAGTCTTAAATCTTGAGTGTCGGTCGGTCTTCTGAGTTTAATGTGACTGTTGTGTTGAACATAAGGCTTTGATGACCTCAAATCTGTGAAGAAGCTTGGATGTTGTGTTGCTGCTGTTTGGGTTTAGTTTTTAGTGTTTAGAATTTTATGTTATATCATTCTTGAAAAACTTAGCTTAGTTAGAACAATCTTGTTTGAAAAAGAAAATGAGTAGCTAAGTGATAAACAACCGATTGATTTCACGGTTTAATCAGTTATTTGACACATAGCATGTTTGAGAGTTTTTTTAACTAACTTTGACTTGGTTGACCAACAGGCTTACCATTCAACCAGTTATTTCGAGATTTCAACCGGTTGATTGCTGTATCTTCAACAACTTTTCAAAAATCAGTTAAACCTTTTTTGTTGGCTTTTCAAACTGTTTTTGGCTCGTGATTACCTGACTATAACGATCATATCTAAGAGCTATAAAATGTATTCTCCCTAATCCTTTTAAATAGTATGAGAAAGATTTAAAATCTGATTTGAGAGAAAAGTTTTAAAAGAGTTTTTGCAAGATTGCTTAGAGGCTTTGCAAGTGTTCAAGAAGTAATTCCAAGAGCCCTGTGATTTCCTGAAGTCAGGTGTAATCTACTCTTACTTAGTTTCTTGTAATTGAATTCTGATATTGTAAAAGTGTATGTAAAATCCTGTAAAGTCAGTGTGATTCTGGCTTAAGGTGTGTGCTGGTGCAAAGAGGGTGAGTAGGCTTTGTGGGATTCAAAGTCACCTCTTTGTGGTGTTGTATGTGTTGTAATCTGTGATTGATTACATAGTGAAATTCTCAGCAGTTTTTGAGGACTGGATGTAGCTCAGGGGTGAATGAACCAGTATAATTTGCTTGTGTGAATCTCTTTATCTCTCTCTCTTTAATAACTGTTTGATATTTGTTTTGCTGTCATAAACAACCGGTTACTTCATAATTTCAACCGTTTGATATTCTTGCTTTGTAGACTGTTATACTTGCTTTTAACATCGTGCTAGAAACAACTGGTTATATCGAAATATTAATCGATTGTTTTTTTGTTAATAGTTTTAATTGCTCTTTTCTGTTGGCTGCTCTGATCTTCCTTTCTGTAATTCATTAAAGGCTCATTCTTAATCAATCCTTTGCGAAAATCTTTCATTAAACAATTCACCTCCCTTCTTGTTTAGCCCTTTAATCCTAACAATTGGCACCAAGAGCAAGGTTCTTGAAAGTTATTCAAGTTTTGATCCTAAATCCTTTTTAATGGCTGAAAAGTTTTCTTTTGGTGAAGGTGCCTTTTTAAACAAACCACCCATGTTCTGTGGTACGAACTATGAACTGTGGTGCATAAGAATGAAATTCTTTGTTGAATCTATAGATAGAAAAATCTGGAATGTTATTACAAATAGCTATCGCATGCCTACATCTGAAAATGTTTCTTCTGAAAGAGAACATCTTGATTGTGTAGCTATGAACATCATTGTATCTGCACTTGATCCTAATGAATTGCTCAAGGTTTCAAAATGCAATTCAGCCAAAGAAATGTGGAATACCCTTGAAGAGTATCACAAGAATCCAATGAGTGTCTTGATGGACAAAGAAGAATCTAATGCTGAATCTTTCTCTTCAAAATCCAGAAAGGAGGTTTGTCTTATAATAAAAGAAGAATCTGGATCAAATCAAGTAAGTGCATCTTCTTCCAACAATTGTGAAAATTATTTTCAACTTCTAAATGTTTTTCAAAAAACTCATGAAAAAGCTAAAAGATTAGCCTTTTTAAATAACCGATTGAAAAGTGAAAACAACAAGTTGAAAGAAAAAATCACAGTTTTGGAAAATGATTTAAGTAATACAAATGTTGACTTTGAAAATCTTGAACTGATTTATAAAAACTTCTCTTGCAATTGTGATTCAAGTTGCTGTAAAAATTGTAAAACCCTTCAAGAAAAAGTTGTATACCCTATGAAAACTATTGATATTATTTCAAAAGGGAAATCAAATTTTGAGAATGTTTTAGCATCTCAACAGTGTGTTTTTGGGAAATCAGGTTTGGGTTTTAACCCACAAAGCAAAAACTTTACCTTTTCAGAATCTTTTTCAAACCTCACGAAAAATCAATTGGTTAAAAGTACAAAACAACCAGTTGTTTGTTGTTTCTACTGCATGAAAAAGGGTCCCTCTGTTAGATTCTGTAAAATAATAAAAGTTTATGTTCCCAAAGGTATTTTAAAATGGGTACCTAAGATTTTGAAGGATCCTAATGATCTTACTAACACTCATGGACCCAAATTTGTTAGGGGACCAATCTTGCCACTTGATCTTGTTTTTTTTTTTTTCAGGGTTCTTTGACAAAAAACAATCAATAATGATGTCTGGACTGTGGCTGTTCTAAAGCACATGACAAAGGATAAATGCAAGTCTGTCAAAAACTATTTCAAGCAAGAAAATTATGTGGAATATGGTTCTGAAGTATGCAACATGTTTAATGTCTTGACTAATCAAAAATTTATGAACCATGAAGAGTAAGTTGTATATTCTCATCATATGCATTAGTCTCATGATCAAATGGATTTTCTAAAAACATGTTTCTCCTGGCTGAAATTGTTGAGATAGTCTTTGTGCAAAGGTATATCATTATGCATTTCACAATTGTTTGAAAGACTATTTGTTTTGAAAATATTTTGATACTGTCTCAGAAAATGAACCGATTGTTTTCACGAAACAACCGATTGTTTTCTCCTTGGCATATCTGGAAAATGTTGTTATGATTTTTTTTTTGTATGGTTACAACAGTTTTTGTACTTTCTTAATAAAGAATATGTAGAAACAGACTTTTATGGGTACAAATGCTTGAGTTAGAACTACTGTTACGAATTTTAGAACTGTCTGTCAAAATCTATACAAGTGTTATTAAAAAGAATAATTCTTATCTCTCTTCCTTGCTTGAACAATCAATCAGAAGTTCAATTTTGTGTTTCTACAATGTGTTACTCATTTGCATATGCCAGATATTATTCAAATGGTGTGTACCTTAACCTGTATATGTGTTTTTCGGGCTTTGGTGAAGGATTTGGATTTCACTTATTCAAAATCCCTGTCACAGAAAATCAACCGGTTGATTCTACGAAACAATTGATTGTTTTAGTCCAGACAGTACTGTTGTGCTTTCTGTTTTGATTCTCTATGATTTGATTTTGATTCTCTAATCTGACCCAGTATCGTTTGTGGTCAATAATGCATTTATTATAATGTTGAACATTGTTTCTCTGTGCAGTTACAGCTTTTTAAAGAATATATTCTTCCTTGTATTGGAAATCAAAATTCTTTAATGCTTGGTCAAGGGTTGCATGTGTTTTCTAGTTGGGTCTAACGAAAACAACTTTATGGTCATTGAATTTATTATTTTGAATTTACCTCACTAAATGCCAAAATTCTTGACTGATCTCTCAAAATATTTGATTATAAATTCAAAATAGTTGGTTGTTCTTCCTCACAACAAAAACAACCAATTGTTCTTCCTGTTTTCTCTACACTAACATGTTCTGCAAATTGCTAATTCTAATTTCTCTCAAGCCATATAATCAACTCCTCCCTCCTCAAAGAGAATGAAGACTAGAGCAGTGAGAAGGAGTGGAAAACTGGAGAGTTGGTTCTTAAGTGATCCAGATTTGATGAACAAATACCTACATGAAACAAGTAGGAAAGTAATCAACACCCAAAAGTTGTCTTCTTCAACTGGCTGAAGGAACAAAAAATAATGGAAGTGAGGAGATTGCTGAAGGAACAACTGCTTAGACGCTTTCTAGAGCTATCCGGAAACATCTATCCAGATCTAGTAAGGGTTTTCTACACCAATTTACAATTCAATGGTGATATACTTGTGTCTCATGTGAAGGGAGTAGACTTGGAAATCACAAATGAAGTCTGGACAACCGTTACTGGCCTGAAGTTCTCTGGGCTTAGGATTAATAGAGGTACTGGAGTTGTTGATGAATTCAACAAAATGCAATTTTACAAAAATTGTCTCAAAAATCCACAAGCTAGAGTAACAAAGTTTGGTGTTCGAGGCTTAAAATTGAATGAAAGGTTGGTAGCTTTAATTGTCTCATGGATCCTAACTCCAAGGGGCAGCAATCATTCAACATTATCAGAGGAAGACTTGGTTCTTATCTGCTGCATTATGAACAAAATCAAGCTCAATTGGATCCACATTATCAAGGATCACATGCAGAAGGCAACAAGGTTATGTGATTTTTGTTATCCTTATTCCATTTTAATTACTAAATTTCTTCAGTATTTTGAAGTGGATTTAGAAGAAGAGTTGGCTGAAGTGGTGAAGTCCTCAAGTGAGGTAAACAGTGGCTCTTTAAGCAAGATGGGGTTCACCAAAATCAATGGATTTTGGGTGAGCAAAGATGGAGATCCAGCTGCATCATCTAGTGTTGTTCAAGCTGAAGATGAAGATGAAGATGTTGAGGAACCTGTTGCTGCAGAAAATGCTAGACCAAGTGCTGATATTGGAGAGGAAAGGATTACTTCAATGAAATCCTTTGAGAGGCTAGTAATCAACAAAATGGATAACCTTGCTGAAAACTAGAACAATCTCTATGAGTTGTGTCAAAACAGGATTTAGCAATTTGATGAGAGATTCCAGGGTATGGATGCACGTTTCCTGAACCTGCTTGGGCAAATTGAAGTTGTACAGAATCAACTTTTTGAGCTACAAAATGGGAAAGAAGACTAAGGCTAGAGAATTTTCTTTTAAATGGTTTTTTTTTCTATGAACAATTTATCTTTTCTTTATCCTGTTTTTAATCCTTCCTTGTGTCTATTTGTGAAGAAAAATAAGGGGAGAAATAGCTTGTATGCTTTTGGGTTGTAATCTTCTATTATCTGCACACTTATTTTGCTTTAATCACTGCATTAGATAGAAGTTACTTTTGCTTCTCTGATAGTTTTAGCCTGTTAATCCTGCGTTTTAACCGATTGTTCTTATGCTGCTGCACATATATTATGCTTTGGTTTTCACTCTGGTTTGTTCGTGAAAACTGTTTAATGGTGCTCTTTTTTTTTCTGGAAACAAATACTTTGTGCCTTTCTGCTTTTATTTGTGATTGCAAGTGGTGACAAAATTCTAAATAACCATCCCAAAGCAACTAGGGATTTATCTTCATCAAATAGGGGGAGAATGTTGAACATAAGACTTTGATGACCCCAAATCTATGAAGAAGCTTGGATGTTATGTTGTTTTTGTTTGGGTTTAGTTTTTAGTGTTTAGATTTTGTGTTATATCATTCTTGAAAAAACTTAGCTTAGCTAGAGCAATCTTGTTTGAAAAAGAAAATGAGTTTTTCAAAGCTAAGTGATAAACAACCGATTGATTTCACAGTTTAATCGGTTATTTGACACATAACATGTTTGAGAGTTTTTTTTAACTAACTTTGACTTGGTTGACCAACAGACTTACCATTCAACCAGTTATTTCGAGATTTCAACCGGTTGATTGTTGTATCTTCAACAGCTTTTCAAAAATCAGTTAAACCTGTTTTTGTTGACTTTTCAAATTGTTTTTGGCTTGTGATTACCTAACTATAACGATCATATCTAAGAGCTATAAAATGTGTTCTCCCTCATCTTTTTAAATAGTGTGAGAAAGATTTAAAATTTGATTTGAGAGAGAAGTTTAAAATTTTTTTTCCAAAATTGCTTAAAGGCTTTGAAAGTGTTCAAGAAGTGATTCTAGGAGCCCTATGATTTCCTAAAGTCAGGTGTAATCTGCTCTTACTTAGTTTCTTGTAATTGAATTCTGATATTGTAAAATCTTGTAAAGTCAGTGTGATTCTGGCTTGAGGTGGGTGCTGGTGCAAAGAGGGTGAGTAGGCTTTGTGGGATTCAAAGTCACCTCTTTGTGGTGTTGTATGTGTTGTAATCTGTGATTGATTACATAGTGAAATTCTCAGTGGTTTCTGAGGACTGGATGTAGCTCAGGGGTGAGTGAACCAGTATAATCTGCTTGTGTGAATCTCTCTATCTCTCTCTTTAATAACTGTTTGATATTTGTTGTGCTGTCATAAACAACCGGTTACTTCATATTTTCAACTTGTTGATATTCTTGCTTTGCAAATTGTTATACTTGGTTTTAACATCGTGCTAGAAACAACCGATTATATCGAAACATTAATCGATTCTTTTTTTGTTAATTGTTTTAATTGCTCTTTTCTATTGGCTGCCCTGATCTTCCTTTCTGTAATTCATTAAAGGCTCATTCTTAATCAATCCTTTGCGAAAATCTTTCATTAAACAATTCACCCCCCTCTTGGTTAGCCCTTTAATCCTAACATGTTGGAGTTCCTGATGCCTGACGTGACTTCAGGCGACGCCTGCGTGCGTGATGTGACCCGCATTGATGAGAGGTTTTTTGGGCGCGAAGCGTTGGGAGCCGTTGGATCTGGGAGATCTAAGAAGTTGAGATCATTGTGACATTTCATCTCTCGAGGCCTTTGGAGGCTATAAATAGTGGTCCCAACAGCGCCTAGACACTGTGTTATCCCTCTTTTATTTACTCTAAGACCCAAGTATTCCCTCACCCTATTGCTATGTTTCAGTGTTTCGGCTTTCTGTAAGGTTAGTGATATCTTTTTTGTCTCGGCCTACTTCTTCTTCTTCTGCTTCTCGCCCTTCTCCTCCTCTCGTGCATCCTTCTTCTTCGTCTTCGTCTCTGTCTTTGTCTTCTGGTTCCTCTACGATTTATTCCTTTTCGGTCGATGTGGTTGACGTGCCGCACCCTGTAAAGGTGCTGCAGGGAGACGATCCAGCCAATGCTGTCGACCGGTCGGACTCCCCCAAGCAAGCTATTTCCCGAGTGGAGTTTAGTTGGGCAGATCTTAAAGTGACTGGATTGCCTCCACCTTCTCGACCGAGGAATCTGTCTCTAAGTTTTTGGGGAGGTTCCCGATTCTGAAGGCGGATGCTCCAGTTACCGTTCGATTTGGTGACCATAACGACATTGGGCAACCAAGTTGTATACCGAGCTTCACGTATAAACCTGACCGACAGGAGCTTTTTGGCTTCTGCCTTAGCTACAATTCAAGTGAAGAAGAAGAAGCAAATTTGTGTCTTATGACAAAGCAAGAAAGTGAAACAAGCAGTGTAAGTTCTAGCTCCTCTATTGATAGTAAAAATTATAGCCAACTTTTCAATGCTTTTAAAGAAACATATGAAGAAGCTAATAGATTGGCTCTCTTGAACAACTAGTTGAAATGTATGAATGATTATCATGAAAATAGAGTCAAAGCACTAGAAGAAGAGTTGGAAAAGTATAAAATTGATTTTGAAAATCTAGATTTGATTTACAAGAACTCTTCTTGCGAGTGTGACTCAATTGCTTGTGAAAATTGTGAATTTCTTGAAAAAAAAGATTTACTATCTCTTGAAAATTGTGGATAAGCTTTCAAAAGGAAAATCCAACTTTGAGACTGTCCTGACATCTTAAAATTGTGTTTTTGGAAAATCTAGTTTAGGATTTAATCCACATAGTAAAAAGAATGGAATATCAAAGCCTTTCTCAACTGTGCCAGAAAAACAACCAATTGAAAAATCGAAACAACCGGTTGTTACATGCTTCTATGGTATGAAAAGGGGTCATTCTGTTAGGTTCTGCAGAATTAGGAAATTCCAAGGTTCCTAATGATCAAATTAATGTCAAAGGACCCAAATTTGTAAGGGGACCAAATCTTGTTGCTTGATTTCATCTTTTTGTAGGAATTCTAAAGGATCAAGAACTCTTGAGTTAAAAGACCAAGTTTAAGAAGGGAAAAGATTTTATCTGGACAATCTATTGCAAATCACTACTGTACTCAGTTATCTTGAAAGTCAAGTGGATTTCTTTAATCATACACTATAGCTCATTGAGAAAACAACATTGTCTAAAGGATAAGACTTTATGTTTTTCTTTAATTTTCTTTTCTTGAGTTTCCTTTACACTTGAATTATGAAAGATCTTAATTGATGTCATAATATGTAAAATCTTTCATCTTTCAGCTTCAAGATGAGTGTAGATGCCGCCACTTGAGGTTCCAAGATTGCTCTCAAGATAAGACTAGAATAAGAGAAGACACAAGTCTCTCAATCACTCACCAATTTGGGAGAATTTTTGTACTCAAAATATCAAATCTGTATTAGAAAGACTCAAGCCCTCCTTATATAGGAGAAGGACCGGTCATGAAAGTACAAGAGGCTTACAAAAGAAGCTAACTAAAGTTCCCTTGTAACTCTTCCACTTCTAGCACCTAAAGTGAAGGAGGAAGGGATATCTTTCTAGAATTTTCTAAAGCTAATATCTAAAGATGCTTTACACAAGAGGTATCTTTAGGTTTCCCTCTTAGCACCTTCCTAAACACTATATTAAGCATTTTTAAAATTTATACAAAAGATACTACAAAAAGAGAAAACATTTCACCACTACTTCCTAATTCTTTAAATTTGCTCCTTGTAATCCTTTGAGGTAAAAAGGAAGGTGAGCTAATAATCCTTTGAGCATCTTCATCTTCGGCTTCTTTCTCTTCTTCATCTTGATCTCCATCAACTAGTAAATCTAAAAAAACTGCTAAGGCAATTCTTTCTACAACATTGCAATGAAGGTCTCTTCATTTTTCTAGAATGTTAGAGGACTTGGAAACCACACAACTATGGAGATGTTGATTAGTGTACTTCTACTACATAAACCCCTCCTTGTTTTTCTTGTTGAACCTATGATGTCGTACATTGATGCTTTCGATGTCCTTTTCAAACCTGTTAATGTGCATTTGGTGACTACATCTCCTATTGTTAATAAAGTTGCTGATGTGAGTTGATTTTAGATTTGTCCATTTTAATGGTGACACTTTATTTATGATTTGAATTTTAGCAATTATAGGGTGAGACCTAGGGTAGATCCCCACTGGACACAAACTTAACCAAGTGGTTAAGTAAGTGTGAAGGTTCACTTCCAAAGGCAGAAAGGAATATGGTGAAGAGGATGATGCTTCGCGGAAATGAAAGAACATAAAAGGAAGCAAATATAATGAAGGAGACCGAGAAAATGGAAGCAAGACAAGAACATAAAGACAAGGATAAATGGCGTAATGAAAAATGGAAGAAGAGATGAAGGATAGGAAAGCTTATGGTGAAAGGAATGAATGAACACGCCACTTGGATGTGTCGGATCTCCAAGATAAGTGATGAAGGCCGCCACTTGAAGAGCTCTCACTCTCACGAGATAAGACCTAAGCAGAGAGAACACAAGTTTCACTCACAATTTGTGCAGAGTTTCCTTTTTATTTCTAATTTCAATGTGTCAATACATGGAGTAAGGCACCCTATTTATAGGAATGGGTGTCTTGGAAAACAAGATGAGAAAAGGTATGATGGGAAGAATATGTGGGGCGGCCAAAGGGGTTGACTAAGGTCAAAACCACCCTTTTGGCTAGTTCTTCTAGAAGGTAGGACAACCTTCCTAAACCTAGATGCCTTGTCTTGAAAAAATGGGCTTAGAACAAGCCCATTTCACTAAGAACACTCCCTTTTATGCTATATGAACCTACTCTAGCCTATTTTTCTTGTTGGACCCTAAAGAGAGTCCAAATTATTTACAACATGTTTTATTTTTAAGAAGATCAGAAGAAAGAACATTTGGTGTTCTGATCTATGCCCAGTTCTTCCTCTGGTGAGGTCCGTTAGATCTTTGGTGGGGTCTTGACTTGATTGTTGAGATGACTGCTCATAGTGTGAATGGTTTCTTGAGTCCTTGGTCATCTTCACATCTACTTGGATTGTATCAGTTGCTAAGCTTTGGTGTTTGTCGGTTCCAAATCTTGTCCAAAGCTTCTTAGTTAATGATTAGTTTATTTCTGTAACTTGTCTTCTACATGATAAGTGTTTTAGCTTTGCAAGTGCTCATGGTGCTACCACATACTTGGTTATACGGTTTTTGTGGAGGGATCTTAGTTTCTTCACAGGGCATTGGTGTATTACGAGAGATTATAATGTTGTGTTCTCGACGAATGACTGCAAAGGGGGGTGACTCCTGATCAGGTTTCTTGTAATAAATTCCTTGATTGGATTAGTACTAATGATCTTTCTTGTATGTCTTTTACTGGACCTTGTTATACTTGGTGTAATGCATAGAATTCATAGAAGAATGAATAAGGCTTTATGTAATGGAGTGTGTCTAGATGAATGAGATTCTTGTACTTATCAAATTCTTGTTAAAAATTGTTCTGACTATTCCCCTATTCTTGCTAGTAATTCTTCAAGGAATGTTAACAATTTTCGTTTCTTTTCTAGGTGGCTTCAGGACACTTCATGTATGAAGCTTATTCATGATTTTTGGGCTATTAAGGTTGTTGGTTGTCTTATGTTTATTTTGTAATATAAGTTAAAAAAGGTTAAAATTGAGCTCCGATACTGGAATAAAAATTCTCTTGGTAATGTTCACAATACAATTCTTCTTAAGCAAGGTCTCCTTCTTGGTATATAACAAACACTAGAGACTGGTAGTTTGTCTAATATTTATGGGTTTCTCTGTCAAGAAAATATTGTTAAGGAAGAGCTTGATTATGCTCTTCACTGTCAATATTTATTTTGGAAAGAAAGGGCTAAGATGTTATGGTTTAAAGATGGGGATCAAAATATTGCTTTTTTCCATGGTGTGGTCAAGAGGAGAAATAATTATAGTGGGATTCATCATCTACAGATTGATAATGAGGTTATTGAGGATTCTAAACTCATTGAGGATCATATTTTGGACTTCAATAAAATTCTTTATGTTGAGTCTATTTCTAATGTTCAGGATACAAGTAATATGCAAGATTTTATTGGTACTTATATTCCTAAGCTATTTTCCTTTGAGAAAAATATGATGTTGATTAAATGTCATGATTTTTTGGAAATCAAGAATGTTGTTTTTAATCTTAATGGTAATAGTGCTCCTAGTCCTAATGGTTTTGGTGGTGTTTTGTATCATTCTTGTTGGGAAATTATTGGGACAGATGTTTGCAATGTTGTTCAACAGTTTCTTAAACAAAACTGGGTTATCCCTAGAATGAACAGTAATGTGGTAATTGTTGTTGCTAATTTCAAATTTAAGATTATTTCCAAGATATTGGCGGATAGGCTTGCACTTGTGGTTGCTATAATCATTTCTTTGAATCAATATGGATTTGTGCAAGGTAGATAGATTCAGGATTGTATTGGTATTACTTCTGAAGCTATTAACATGATTTCTAAAAAGGTTAGAGGAGGTAATGTGGCTTACAAAGTTGATATTCATAAAGCCTTTGACACTTTGAGTTGGAAGTTCTTATTATTAGTTTTGACACGCTTTGGTTTTCACCCCTCATTTGTCGGTTGGATTAGTACAATTCTCCGTTCAGATATGCTTTCTATCATAATAAATGGTAGTTTGGTGGGTTTTTTTTCCTTGTAGTAGATGTGTTAGACAAGGTGATCCTTTGTCTCCTTTACTTTTCTATCTTGCAGAGGAGGTTCCTAGTAGAGGTATCTTGAAGCTTGTGAATAATAAGAAGATTCTACATAAGGCTAGTCCGCAAGGTTATCTCACTCCTTCTAATATTTTATATGTTGATGACATATTTTTTTTCTGTAGGGCGGATAATAAGTCTCTTAGAAATTTGAGTATTTTTCTTAAAACATATGGTGAATTTTCTGGTCAATATGTTAATAATTCTAAGAGTAGTTTTTTCACCAGGATAATTATGCAAGATTTGTCACCAAAATTCAACGTATTCTTTCTTGTAGTCATGATTATTTGTCTTTCACTTATTTAGAAGTTCCTATCTTTGTTGGTGCTCCAAAGTGTCGATTTCTACAACCTTTGGCTGATAAAGTCAAATTGAAGCTAGCATCTTGGAAAGGTAAATCTCTTAGCATGATAGGTCAGTTTCAGTTGGTCAATACGATGATTACTGGATTTCTAGCTTATAACTTTAATATGTATAAATGACTTGTTTCACTTCTTAAGCAAGTTGAGCAGTGGTGTTGGAATTTTATTTGGACTGGTGATATTATGAAAAAAGGCATAGCTACCTTAATTGGGCTTTGTTTTCTCTTAAGAATGGAGGTTTGAAGATTATTAACCTTCATCATGAAAATAATGTGTATCTTAAGCTTGCTTGGAACTTTGTTTATAACAACAGACCTTGGTCTTTTCTCCTGAAAACCAGGGTTCTTAAATCAAAATACGAGTTTAGAATGGTTTATAGATCTTTGTCTCTTTGATCTAGAATTAAGAAATTTTATTCTACTATACTTGATTATACTTCTTGGACTGTTGGTACAGGTACTTTTATTAATTTCTGAAATGATAAATGGTGTTCTACTACTTCTTTAGCAAATATTGCAGGGTTATCAGATGGTGCTAGCACTATGGATACAGTCTCTCAGTTTTGGACTGGTTATGATTGAAATATTCCATTGTCTTTACAGCAGATGCCTCATTTTTTTAATCATGTCATGGTTAGGGAGAAACATAATATTCCTAATTAGATTCTAGATGAGTATGGTTGTTTTACTCTTAAATCAGCTAGGATTTTTTTCTTGGAACCAAGAGTTCCCTATGCTTGGGGTAAATTCATTTAGTTTCATATAGTCTGCATTCCAAAACTCTAGTACTATGGAAAGTTTTTCATGGGCGGCTTCCTACATATCAACATATTCAGAATAAAGGTGTGTATATATGTTCTATGTGTACGCTTTGTGAAAAGAACGAAGAATCTATTTAGCATTTATTTTTTGAATGTTCTAATGCTTTTCATATTTGGAGTTGGATTCGACAAATTTTTCTTACTTCTCATTTCTCTAATAAGGATGATCTTCTTTCTTTTATTAAGAGTGATGATAGTCTTTCGGTTAAATTGATTAAGTTTGTTGTGATAACTTTTTATATTTGGATAATATGGCGTATGAGGAATTATGCTAGATTTCAGGATAAGATTGATGTTTCTAGAGCAATTTCGGTAATTAAAGATTTAACTTGTATAATAAGAAATTCGTCTAAAGCTTTAATGAAGAATGATATGTTGGATTTCAACGTAATTAAGTTTTTTTGGTATTAATACTCGTACTAGTAAAGTTCTTCGTCCTCTTCCTGTTAGATGGGAGTTCCCTTCACCAGACTAGGTTAAAATTAACACTGATGAGGCTGTTGGGGGATATCTTGGTCTTCCTACTTGTAGAGGTATTTTTCGTGGGAGTATGGGGGAGTTTATTGGTGCTTTATGTGCGCTTCTTGAAGTTTAGATTGATATGGTTGTTGAGTTTTATGGCGTTATACATGCTATGGAGGAAGCTCAAAAGATGGGGTTTACTAATGTATGGCTTGAATGTGATTCTGCCTTGGTTTGTGTTGTGTTTACTGTTAGGACTAATATTTCGTGGATGTTTTGTAATCAATGGAATACTGGTCTTAATTACTGTGGGAAAATCAGGTTTAGGGTTACTCATATTTTTCGTGAAGGGAATGTGTGTGCTAATAAGTTGGCTAATTTAGGATTATTCATAGAGAATCATTTCATTGGTATAATAGGCTTTCATTTAGTATGTTCTTCAAATTCTTTATGAATAGGTATAGTCTAACTTTCATTTAGTATGTATCGTTTTCGTTAACATATAGGTTTTAGTCTAGCCACCCCATGTTTTTTCTCTTTTTTTTAATAATGTCTTTTTCATTTGATAGCAGATGATTATTGTTACTTGAGGTGTCAGCCTAGCTGAGATGTCAAGTTGCATAATAATGCCTAACATGAAAACTTTTATAAAAAAAATAATAACATTAATAATTAAAATAGTAATAATAATAATTGTAATAATGATAATGATAATGATAATGATAATAATAATAATAATGTTGAGCACATCTAAATACATTGAGCGGATTGTGGCCATAACAATCAAAGGAATCCAAATATCAAAAGGTTGAGCGAATTCCAAAGGGTACATGTGTCTCCTAAGGGTACATGCGTCTCCTAAGGACAAAGCTCATTCTAATATCTAATCTTAACCAGTTTTCCTGAAAAGAAACTTCAAAAACAATTTTCCCTAAATGTGTGTGTGCAAGGTTTCCTAGAGATCAAAGAAAAGTCAACTACAAAATTTAGAGATACACCAGAGATATCACAGAGACTTTAGTAAAATAAAAGGAAACAAGAAATTAAAAAGAAGAAAGTAAAGCAAGAAAATCTAGACGAAATTCCTAAGTGAAAATGTTAATGACACTTTGTGCCCCTTGACGCATTTCCCCAACACTGAGTGTATACTATTACAAAGTTTAACTTTGGGATTGCTTTAAAGACGTTTTCCCAATCACAAAACAAACAAAATCTACAAATAAAAAATTAACACAAAGTTCCGTGACAATGTGATCTTACCAAAATTAAATCTTTTATGTTTGATCTTTGTAGCTTACCAAATCCCCCACTCAAGTGTTTATCACTTTTCATTTTGAGCTTCTACTTGTCTGTTCTCCAAGGTTGTGTTTGGATTAGGGAGTGAATGTGTGAGAATTTGAGAGAGTAGATGTGTGAGGATTTGAGATAAAAGTGTGAAGAAAGTGAGTGTTTGGATTAGGATATGTTAGAGTGCATGTGAGAGGAAAGTTTATTAAAGTTTGGGAGTAATGTGATGGTTGTGAGAGAATTTTGAATTTTTTTAAAGATGTAAAATGTAAGATTACAAATTTACCCTTACCTTTAAAAATATTTGAATAATGAAATGAGTTGTGTTGATTTGAGTTAATTAAAAAATTTGTAAACTATTTTCGGTCCATTGAATAATTATTTTCGAATAAAATACGTGTTACTTGAAAAAAAAATATTCAAATGTAAAATTATCAATATATGTAAAAATAATAAATTGTTATATAGAAATAAATAATTTAAATAATTATAAGTTTAAAAGTATAATTAGAAAATAATTTTTTATTAAATGTAAATAGTATTAATATATTTATATTAATAATAATTATTATTATTATATAATTTTTTATTATAAATAACTATATATGTTTGTGTTATATTAAAATTTTATTTTATTATTAATTATTATTATTTCATTTTATTATTAATATCATTAAATAGTTGTGTTAGTTAAATTTGTGTAATAATTAATATTTGTATTTAGAAAATTTTAATATTATTTCATTTGCATTATATTACATTATTAACTATATAATAAATAAAAAGTTCATGCAAAGACAAAAACGAGGTTAAAAAGAAAAAAAACACACCTGCTAGGGAGTTGGGAAATATTGTTCACATTGATTCCTTCCTTCCTCTTCCGTACACATCACTGGATGCAATTGAGGGATATCAATGCACTCCCATCCCGGTAAATAATGCTTCACTTAAAGCAAACAGACCTAAAGAGTGATCATTCTTAGCTTGATTTTTTTCTTCTCCAAGATGCTATCTAACAATATTAGTTAATATTTTCCAAATATTACAAGTAAAGATAATTTTCATCTCAAGAGTCCAATAAAATTCAAAAAATCAAGTAAAACTCAAAATTAAGAAAAGTTCACTCAAGAAATTAAAATTATGACAAACTACAAGAATGTTTTAAAAGACTCAAAAACAAAAGAATTAATGACTTTTAAGAAAATAGACCCTCAAAAGAAAACACCTAAAAACTGGCACTAGAATTGGAATACAAAAAGTAAAAAAAAAAAAAATCAATGATGCATAGAAACCAAAAACATTTCTGGCCCAATGTAGTTTGGCCCAATTTACTCCTCTTCAGTAAAGTAATTCCTCTGGGACGTGCAATTCTAACACTTATGTTCCGTGCAGCTCCACCAAATTAAGTCAAAGAATTGTCATTAGTGTGGATCCCATTACAAATTCTGAAATTCAAGAAAGTATATCAACTCACGTGATCATGTAGATAAGATGGATTCACCTCACTGGGTCCCACAATTTTTTCAATTTCTCAAATGTACTACTTTCACTGCGCCGAAAACCCAAGCACCAAGCTACTGTTTTGTTTGAATAATGTTTTGAATCAAATCAAAATCAAATTCAACTTCACGTTTTTCATAGAAATTCTAATCATACTGTTCAAATTGAAAAATTCACCAAATTGAATCTAACACTTGCACCAAATTGAATCACCAATACAAACAGTGATAATTAAGAAAATTCTGCACCGAAAAAGAACATCACCAGCATTTGCTTTCCCAATCACCAAATTGGCTACTGCTTTGTTTCAAAATGGCGCAGGAAAATACTGCATTAGCTTCAACCAATTAAAACGTATATGCAATGTGCCAACTGCACCAATTACTTACTACAGTTAAAAAAACACTGTACCAGCTGCTGTTTTCAATGCAATTCCAAATTCTACTAGCACCTGTTTGTTACGATTAAATTTATGAATATATCCAGCAGGGGCATTCAAACATTGGCTATCAGATTATTATGCTAAATCAAACCCACATAGACCACTAATGACCATTAATTGCAGAAATATTCAAATTATTGATTGCACCGCTTCAATTTGTTTTATCAGACCAAATTCTGATCAGCTTGCCAACGAATTCTCCAAATCTTGATTGATCAAAGCATCATAAATTGTCTCCAATTTGGTTAATATGCAACAACTGCAACTCGAAATCAATCTTCAATTTCCAGCTACACCAATTTCAGTAGTTTTGTAATTTTAGCAAACAGTAATTGTTCAAGCACTTTGAGTTCCTCACTCGATCACAGAACCGTAAATTCAACTTAATAATACAGAATCAAAATATAGACCATGTGAATGATTCACAAAACTAAATCAAACATGCCACGATAGTGAAACTTCAAATTTACCACACAAAAAAACTGTGCGAAATCAGCTTTTCACAGATTTAAATTTTCACCACTCGAACCCGCATTACAACAATTGAAAACAAACCTCTGT
This sequence comes from Phaseolus vulgaris, assembly GCF_000499845.2. Classification (NCBI taxonomy): domain Eukaryota; kingdom Viridiplantae; phylum Streptophyta; class Magnoliopsida; order Fabales; family Fabaceae; genus Phaseolus; species Phaseolus vulgaris. The sequence continues at coordinate 16,653,006 of NC_023758.2, read as the reverse complement.
TTTTCCAGCGAAGTCTACTGCCAACGATTCTGCTCCGAAAAGTACATCACCGGAATGTCATTCCTCCACCACAAACAACCGAAAACGACACCGTCAGAATCAAACGAAAAAAATAACTGGAATTTTCACGGAAAATCTTCACTCTACGTTTCACTTTCAGTTCATGCTAAACAAATTACTTCAACAAATATCACCGAAAAATTTCACCGAAGGCACTGTTCTAACACCACGACTTCAAACCGTCTCCTGCTGATGAACTCTAATGTCTTGATATAGTGATTCGGAATCGATGCACAGTCACAATAGTAAAAACGCAGAAGCATAATTTTTTTTTCTGAACCGGAAACTAGAATGGAAGAGAAATACAGAACCGCAAATCGAACCAAATATGACACAAGATGAACACGGAAAAAAACACGCACAAGAATATCTCAATCGATTCGCACCAAAAACATCTCAGCAACACTGACGAACACGAATGAAAACGCAAACTGATCTGCCTGTTGACCGGAGCGCTGGAGAATGCCTCGTCAAAGGATCGACGTGCGCGCCGCTTCTCACTTCCGTTCCTCCTCTGGATCTATCTCAAGAACCTGCAAAGAAACGATACGGCGCCGCTGCGGCCGATCGCACTCCGACGCTCAAGTCAGTGACGGTATCACCAAATACTAAGAACTGGAACCGTGCAAATCTCTCTCACAAACAGCTCTGTCACTCGCAAGCGTGAAGTGTATGAACTGAACGTGCGTACCTTAGAAAATCTGTTAGGAACTCTTATATACCTGGTGGTTTTCTCTCTCCTGGCAGTTACAGACTTGGACACGTGGCTTGCATCCGACTGTACACGTGCCATCATCTTGGAGACTCCCTGACTTGGCGCTGCTTCTACTCTTATTCTGGCTAAGTTACCTATGCATGGTGCTGCCCAGTGCATAGCTAACTCAGGAGTGCGATCTCTACTGAAACTGGCGAGGTAGGGCCTTCATACACCTTCCCTGTGGTCTCGCCGGCCGCCTTCATAATCTGCTTCTCCTTTAACTTCGGCGATGTGCTTGTTCTGGCGATCTCCGACTGCCTGGTCGCCTGAGTCTGCATCTGGCGACTTCGTCCTCAACCTGGCGATCGCCTATTCTGGTAAGCTGGAGATCGGAACACGCCAACTTAACTATCGGCGACTACACGTGCCTCCCAACTTCCTTCCCAACTGTCAACCTGGCGCCTTGTCAACACGCCTACACTGTAACAGGATGCCACGTCATTGCATCCGACCACCAGGGCGGTACACAAACAATCTCAAGCAAACCTGAAAAACGTTTCAGATCGCACCTCCAGAATTCTTTTCGCATCATAGATCTCTTGAGTTTTTACAAATAGGTCCAGATTATTGTTCACAGTACTGGATTTCTTTTCCCACCACAGAAAATTTTCAAAAAATTTCGAAAATGAATTTTGAAGAATATGATAATGGAAATTAACTTTAAAGAAAATGGTAATGATCTATTAACAATTGAACTCAAAAATGAAAAGAAAATTTGAAAAAAAAATCAAAAAGTTCGGAAAGTTCAAGTAAAAACAATGAATTTGAATCCAACAAAAACACAAAATCAATCGGTAACATTCAAAACAATTAAAAAATATATATAAACAATGCAGAAATTATAAATTTTTTTAAGAAGAAACTAATATTTTAAACCAAAGCTATGATTACTATGATGCAATTCGATTTTGCATCTCATGTGTAGATTTTTTTTTCATTGTTTTGATTTAATATCTTCTACCAAAAATGAATGATATTGCAAAAGCATGAAGAATTGTAGAAATTTTGGAAGGGATGAAAATTATGAGATGAATCTTAGTGAGGTTAGGCCAATACTACTAGGAGGAGTCTAAAAATTTGTCTAGCATGAAGACAACTCTAGTGAGAACTTTGAACAAGTAGAAGTGTCTTAGCAATTGTGTAGACCTTGAAGACTATGCCAAGTTCATATTTGATGTATCCAAATCCTCCCTTGAAGATTGGAAGTTGGCACATTCTTGAAGATGAAAATTGTGTGTGTATGTCTAGGTAGATTTTGATGTATTTTGTTTATTGTTTTCTTAACAATGCAATGTGTTCCAAAGTTGTCTCAAAGTTTTATGTTTCAGACTGTTTTTTGAAAAATCTCCTAAGTAAATTTTAAATTAGTTGTTTCATGTATTAGTTTGTTAAACTTTCTCAATTAAAGTCTTATGGAGTATAGTGAGTATTTTAACTAATTGGTTTATGGAATCAACAAATGAAAATCACTTAAGTTTTTATGTTATTGTGATATATGTTTTTCTCTAATATATTCTTGTTTTGGAAAATGAAAATGTTCTACGAGATAACTTTGTTTTTAAAAATCTGATTTGAAAAATTAATTGTTTTTACTGTTGAGTAAAATCAACATATCATTTCGAGAAATTGGTTTGTTGAAAGTTATTATTTTTAATATTAAGTGAAATCAACAAATTATTTTGATAAAACAACTTATTAAAACTAGTAGTTTCTATCTGTACTGGACAGAAGTGCTTGGGACCTCGGTCCAAGCATTTGGGTATGGTTAGTTCGGTTTGGGTTGAGCACATATCGTAGGCTCAGCCTAAATGCTGATGGTCATCTTGGGTAAAATAATTAGCAAAAAAGGAGTATTTTATTTTTTGGTTATGATACATATGTTAATTAAATACAAATAACGTAGTTGGAAATAATAAGGTTAGCACCTGAGAATAATGGTGCACATGTAACATAATATTTTCTTGTTGTTAGCACCGAGAAGAAAAGGTGCACGTGAACAGGTGGTTTTTCTGTTATGATTATATGCTTTATGTTGAGATTATATTCTCGTTAGTAAAAGTTGTTGATGGGATATCTCTAAAAGGGGCTTGAGACCCCTGATAAAGGTACATTGCTTATGAATACTTAAGCCCCCTCTGTCTCAGCATAGCAGTGTTTCAGAGCACCAAGAGGAGACAGATTGGCAGCGGAGCTCTCCATCTAGTCCAACCGAGGGCAACTGGTGGGAACACTATCTTTAAATTAGAATTGTCTTAACTGTTTTTTGTAAAAACATATAAATTAAATATCGTATGAGTTTTTAGAAATCACGACAGTAAATAAAAAAACTATGAATTTACTTGGATTTTGAAATCTTTGAGAGAATCTTTCTTGTTCTTGGATCATCTTGTGTTTGTGAAGAAAGTGCATGTGAGTTCTTCCATAAACTGTGTTCTTTTGGTGAATCTCAGTTGTTTTCAACTCTTAATCAAATTTATGTGTGTATTGTTGTGTTGGTTTAGACATGGTGTCTAGATTCTATAGTGGGTTGTGTAGTGATTTTGTGTATTAGTTCTTGTAGGGTTCGAGAACTAGTTTCTTGTTTTACTACGTTGTAATCACTTTAGTTTTTGGTGTATTATCAACTAGTGTGGCTGAGGACTGAATGTACCTTTGAGCAATAGTGAACCAATATAAAATTCATTATGTGCTTCTATCTATCCTTCCATTTATTGCTATACTTTTAATATCTTGCAGTTATTCATTGATATTCAGTAATTCAATTGATTGATAAAATAATTCAAAGAAATATAACTAATTTTTTTTATTTCTTCTTGGTAAGCACTTCTTTTAATCGGATGAACATTATTTCAATCAATGGATTTTATAAGAATTTCAGGACTTACTTGAATCTTTAGCGAAAAGATTATGAAAACAATTCACCCCTTCTTGTTTTCGGTCAATAATTTTAACAAATTTGACAAGATTTCTTTACTCAAATTAATGTTAAAAATAATGTACAAGAGACTTGTTTATAGTAGAAAGCCACTCAAAACCTCTCAAATGAGAGTGTGACAAGTGTCACCTAATTATTAATGCCACTAGTGCAAAAGGACTATTTTCGACACTACATTCACAACGTTTTTATGGCCAGACGTTGTCCTTCAAAATATGGTGGCAAAAGGACTATTTTCGACACTACACCAACCACTACATTCTTTTACTATTTTGCACTATACTCTCTTTTCTATTTACTCCTACTCTACTTTGGCCCAAAATACAAGGTACAATAATTTCTAACTACTCTATGCAAGTTATACATGACTAAGAAGAAGAAAAAGACTCTACAATCTCTTCATTAAGGCCTCATCTTCTATCTTTCTTAGCTGAAAGTTTTGAGGCTGGATGGTTTCCATCACTAGATCTAGAAATGCCAAATAGATTAGATGTCAGGGAAAGGAACACTATGTTGCTAGTGTCCCAATAAAATGCTTGTGTACCATATTGATAATGAATCTGTGAGCCAAGATGAAAAGCATTTTTCACCTAGTGAAGAAGAATCTCTAAAGTCAGAGAGTGAAGCTTTTCCTTGTGAGGGTGAATTATTAATGGTGGGAAGGCTACTTGAAAGCCAACAAGTTGAGCTCGAGCAATCTTAGAGAGAACCTATTTCACACTGTTGAACAAGATGCTTTGACGTCTCCAAATCCAAGAGGAAAGCTTGAAGACCTTGTTGTTGGGTGTGTGTTGTCTACTTGTTTGAAACTTTTTAATTCACTCCTTAAGATCCAAGTTCATTTGAATCTTTAATCTTTTGAAAAGATGGGTTTTCTAAAATGCTGTTGAAATTTCAACAAGTTGAAATTTCGAAACAACAGGTTGTTTTACCTTAGTAGTTTTTGAAAAGGTTTTGAAAAACTTGACTTTGCTGTCAAGTCAATTCAACCGATTGTTTCGACAAATCAACCGATTGATTTTCTGAAAACCTTAACAGAATTTTGTTAAGTGGTTTTAATATGCTTTAAATGATCCTAACTACCTTGGCTCCTTTATTAAATGCTTTTGACCACTTGGTTGGTCTATATAAAGGTGGTTTTACGCATAATCTTGGAGTAAGAAAAATAGTTTATCAAAACAATTTTCCAAGATTTGAAAGAGCTTTGGATCATTCTTAAGTGTGTTGAATAGGATTGGGTTGTAATTTTGAACTTTAAGCTTTGTAATACCTAGGTGTATTCTATTCCCTTCTTGTATTTCTGTATTTGTGTTGTCAGAGAGTGTTGTGTGTTCTTGAGGGGTTCAAAATCAACACTCTTGGTGTGATTTGCCAAAGGTAGTGTGTTTCTTGAGGGGATCAAGGTCATTACTTTGGTGTGTGGTGTTTGTAATCTGGTTTTGATTGCATAGTGGTATACCCAGTGGTTTCTGGGGACTGGATGTAGCTTTTGGTGTAAGAGTGAACCAATATAAATCTGTTTGTGTGATTCTCTCTTTCCTTGATCTCTCATATATTTGTTTTAAGTTGTTTTTATTAACTGCTGATAAAAACAACCAATTGAATCGCAAAAACAACCGGTTGATTTTCTGGAAATAAACTAAAACAGCTTTGTGCATTTCTTTCCTTAGTTTCTTTCTCTGTGATTCTTCATTGGCTTTCATTATACCTTCAAAGTTTGCGAAAATCCTTCTTAAACAATTCACCCCCTCCCCCCTCTCTTGTTTAAGGCCATATATTCTAACACACACAAGGTGTAAAGTTTTTAGAAACATTTGTTCAGTGACTGTGGATAGCGATTCTTGTTATAAATTTTGTAGCTTCGAGTTGGTAGACAAGCTAGCCCTAATAGCTACTGTTCATCCTAAACCTTACAAACTTTAGTGGATAAAATATGATGAGGTAATAGTAGTTAAAGAACAAGTAAGTATACCATCTCCACATGTCATTATAAAGACACCACTTTGTTTGACATTGTCCCTATAGAGGTTGGGAAAATCTTACTTGGAAGACCATGACAATCTATTCTGATGGCCTCATCAATAGAATAACTCTCAATCACAAGGAGAAGAATTTTTTTTTGTGTCCTGTCATATCTCAAGAAGTGAGAGAGGACCAAATAAGTCTAAACAAAGTTAGAAGAGGAAAAGAGAGAGAAAAATAACTAAGTCAAAATCTCTCTAAAAAAATAGAGGGACAAAAGGAAAAGAGTTTGGAGGTTTACATCTCCTCCAATGTAGTTGTTCAACAAAAAGTTTTGAAAAAAAAAAAGAAAATAAATGTTGCCACAATTCACGAACTTGGGTTTCTACCAAAAGGATTAAAAATATTTTAAACAAATTTCGTTATTTGTTTCCTAAGGAGGTGCCCCATGGATTACCACCTTTGAGGAGAATAAAGCATTAGATAGACTTAGTTCTTGGAGCCAACTTATAGGACTAACCACCAAGAAAGAACAGAGATGGAGAAACAAGTTAGTGACTTGATGAAGAGAAGTTGGGTATAAAATAATCTTAATCCTTGTGTTGTTCCCATGTTGTTGATCCCAAGAAAGACGAGATTTAAAGAATGTGTATAAGGCCATCAACAACATCACCATAAAATATAGGCACACAATCCTTATGTTATATGATATGTTGGACGAGTTGTGTGGGGCGAACATTGTTAGAATTAACGACCTTAACAAGAGGGGGGTGAATTGTTTAAAGAAAGTTTTTTCGCAAATACTGGCTAAGAATGAAGATTAGTGATGATTTACAGATCAAAGAATCAGATCAGCCAAGAAAACAAATTTATTAAAACTGTTATCAGAAAAACAATCGGTTGAAAATACGATTTAACCGATTGTTTATGGCAGCAAAGATGAAATCACAAGTCAAACAGATTTTAAATGAGTGAGAGAGAGAGAATATCACACAAACAATTATACTGGTTGACTCCTTACCAGAGCTACATCCAGTCCCTAGAAAATCACTGGGTATTCCACTAGGTAACCAACAATAGATTACAACGTACCACAACCACACAGAGGTGATCTTGACCACTCAAGAACACACATCCTCTTTGATTTCTAACACACACAGTCAAAACAACCCTCTGACTTTACAGATACACAAATTACAAGTATTCAAACTGAAAAACAATTACAAGAGAATATGGAACAGATTACACCTGATTACAGGAAATCACAGTTACTCCTAATCCACTTTTTAACCAAAGCACAACTCAAGGCAATCTTGCTTTCTTGAATCTAAACTTTCACAAAAATGTATTATGAATAACTTTTCTCTCTGTGTGAAATAGGAAGGGTGATCCTAGCTTTATAGTTCATCAAACTAGTCGTTTTAATCAGTTAAACATGAGCCAAACCAGTTTGTAAATAACTGAAAACAAATATAACAGATTTATGAAAAGCTGTTAAGATATAACCGGTTGAATTTGTTTGACAGTTAAGCCAACCAAAACCAAAACAGTTCAAAAACCCTTCACACAGGCTGAGGGAAAAATAACCGATTAAAACGAGAAATCAACAAGTTGTTTTTCACTTAGTTTTGAAAAACATTTTTCTTTTAAAACCAGATTGATTCAGTTGTGAATTTGATTAAGAGTGGATCTACCAAATTCTAAATTACCTAGAACTAAACCCTAAACACAGTAACAAAGTCTTCAAGCTGTCTTCATGGATTTGGAGGCATCAAAGCTTCATTTTCAACAATCATGTTTTCTAAAATTGATCTTTAAAGTGATTATCACCAAATATGGATTAAAGAAATAGATGAATGAAAACTTGCTTTTAAGACTGAATTTGAATTGTATAAATGGTTAATCATATCTTTTAACTTGATGAATGCTCCTAACACTTTGATAAGATTAATGAATCATGTTCTTAGAAATTATATATGTAAATTTATTTATTATCGTCTACTTTGATGACATTTTAATATAAAGTAAGAGTGATGTGATTCCAATAGCAAGATATAGATGATTCTTTGACATTTTATGGAATCAACTTGAGTTGGAGAATGAATAGGAACTTTTAATAGAAATGGATCAATGTTCTATGTTTCAAGAACTCACCAAAACTTGCACCAAACACCAAACTCACATGGAAGACCCATTTCTTGCCAATTGAACCGATTAAATTGAACAAGAAAGTAAACGAACCGATTGAAACTCTAAAGAAAGCAATTGAACCGAACAAAACATGAAAATGAGCTACTGAACTGAATTAAAACAGTAAGAAATTGAAAAGAACCGAACTAAAGTGCAAGAAAAGGAAGATGAACCGAATAAAAGAAACTACACTTGTTTTAGAGTTCATATGGACATGGAAATGGAAGAACTAAATGGAGAAGAGAGGAAACTTATGTGGATGAAGAACTTGGTTGATGAACACGCCACTTGAAGTGTGATTGCTCCAAGATAAGTGTGAATTGCCGCCACTTGAGGGAACCAAGGCTCTCAAGATGAGACTAGGAAGAGGAGAAATCAAATCTCACTCACTCAATCACCAAATTGGGAGAGTTTCTTTACTACAAATTCCAAATCTGCATTATGAAGGACCTAAGCCCTCCTTTTATAGGAGCAAGGGCTGGTCATGAAGCTTACAAAACAAGCTAACCAAAAGTCCCTTGCATGCTACTCACTTCTAGCACCTAAAGTGAAGCATGAAGAGTCACCTTCTAGAAAATTCTAAACTAATGCCTAAAGATGCTTTTACAAAAGAGGTATCTAAGGTTTCCTCTAAGCACCTTCCTAAAAACTATATATTTAAACATTCTACATTTTATAAAAGAAACTATAAAGAGAGATATTTATTTGAAGCACATTCTTTGACGGCTTGTAGACTTCTTTGGCTTTAGGCTTGATCCTTACTTTATTTTATGTCTTCTTTTAATTTTGAGAAGACTAGAAGGAAGAACTTCAAATGTGAGGGTGGATGTCCTATTCCTCCCTTAATAAAAATCTCCTTTATTTGATTCTCATCAAAGAGTCTAGATAAGCACATAGATCATTTAGACAAGTTTTAAATATTTTGAGGAAGTACATTCTAAATATTTTAATATGTTAGTTAGTTTGATTCTCAAAATGATGTTTATTCCAAAGTAGAAACAGTTTAATTTATCCATTTGAAAGAAAAGTGAATTATGAATAATGAAAGTAAGATCCTTTGAAAAAAAATAAAGGAAAGTTAGAAGAACAAAACAAAGGGTCAAGCGGTGGGAAAAGGTGCAAATATGTGACTTAGAATAAAGACTACCCTTCCATTAATGTTGAACCAAACATGAGTAAAAGGACATAGTGCTTGGAGGAAGGTTGCTAGGATGAACGTGAAGAAAACAAACAAAAATGTATTAAAAGGTCTAATGAGAATTTGTTAAAGTTCCCCCTTGATTGGCGCCATAACAATAATGAAATTCAAAATTCAAATAGTAATCAGGAGATTTAGACTTTATTAATGTGTGTTTCCTACTCCACAGGATTACCCTAATCCTCAAACTATAGGATCCCGTGATTTGGGATGCGAATGTGAAGTTATTGGTCAATGCCATCAACATCGCTTTACTTCCGGCACTAGGTGGTTATCAAAATTATAGCAGTTAGGTAGCGCATATGATTTTCAACTGATACGGATAACGCCAAATGTTGCCAACATCTGTATCATTAACCATTAACGATAATTATTCCTTACTTTGCCGGCCATCAGGTTGATAATGCTCAATTTTGTCACAATTAAGCACGATATGCATCGCATTAACTCAGTTTCAGACACATTTCAAAGATGCATTATCTTATTCCATATTAGTAATTCACTAATTAGGTTGTAGTAGTATTTTGAAAATATTGTTGGTAGTGTTTAAATTAAACAAAGAGTGGACCAAGGTCTTTACAGTTCTATGGCAGGAGTCTGGGGATACGTGTGACCCTCTTAATTCATTCCGCGATTCCTCTGTCCCTTCCTAACTTCAATGCACCTTCCTCATCTCATATCTGTTGTCACTCCCACCACAAGTGAAGAAACTTACACACATTCTTTTCTTCTTCTTCTTCTTCTCCAAAATGAAGACTAATTCCAACAACACCAAGCTCATACTCCTCCACCCTTCCCTTCACAAACAAAGCCCTCTACCAACCAACGCCACAACACTCTTCTCTTCCCACCGCCTCTCCCTCTTATTCTTCTTCCTCCTCTTCTTCACCCTAATCTTCACCTGCACCCTCATCACCACAACCATCTCCTCCACCGCCACCTCAACCTCCACCGCCGCCCTCTCCACTCTCCCACCCTCCGTCTCTAAAGCCCTCCTCCATTACGCCGCCGCCTCCAACACCACCGCCAAGCCCATGTCCTCCGCGGAGATCACCGCCCTCTCCAAAGCCCTCCTCCTCACGCCGCGCCCCAACTTCCTCGTCTTCGGCCTCACTCACGAGTCCCTTCTCTGGGCCGCACTCAACCACCAGGGCCGCACCGTCTTCCTCGACGAAAACGAATACGCCATCTCCAAGTTCGAGCAATCCAACCCCGGCATCGAAGCCTACGACGTCCAGTTCACCACCAAAGTCTCTGACTTCTCCAAGCTTCTCTCCCAGGCCCGTTCCCAGACCCAGGCCGACTGCCGGCCTGTCCAGAACCTCTTGTTCTCCGAATGCAAGCTCGCCATCAACGATCTGCCCAACCATATTTATCAAGTCGCGTGGGACGTCATTCTCGTAGACGGGCCCAGAGGATACTTTCCGGCGGCGCCCGGGAGGATGTCGGCCATCTTCACGGCGGCGGTTCTTGCCCGGAGCACGAAGGCTGGCAAGACCCACGTCTTCGTCCATGATTTTGGAAGAGAGGTGGAGAGGGTTTTCAGCGACGAATTTCTCTGCCAAGAGAATTTGGTTCAGTTGGTGGATTCGTTAGGGCACTTTCTTGTTGCGAGTGAGGTTCACGACGCGGAAAGCACCGTGTTTTGCAGAAACTCGAGTTCCTCGTTGTCGTCATTGCCGTCGTCGAAGGATGTCGGCGATGAAGAGGACTAGGATTATCTTGGGATTTTAGAGAATCTGTAAAATGCTCTTTTTCTTTTTATTTCTTTTCGTGGTCTTTTTATAAATATATATATATATATATATATATATATATATATATTTTAAAAGCAAGAAAGTGTAATTTAGGTTGGTATTTTATACTGGTGCCCTGCTTTTCTCCCCCAAAAAGAAAAGGGGTAAGGAATATGAAAGGAGTTTTTTGAATTTATTATTTTAAATTATACTACGAACTAATATAATATAACTCTGATCCATGAGTAAGTTGCAGGCGAAAGGAGGAAGAAAATTTAATTGGGCGGGTTCAGGTAATAAAGTCCGTTTTATTTCTGTCCAGATTTCAAACTCAGGATTTTTTTTTCTGTCTATATTTATAATTCCACAAATGTAATTTTTGAAATTTGAATTTTTTTTTTATTATAAGTGTTTTATACAAACGTTAATAATTGTTAAGATTTTGTATTTAATAGAGTAATAATACATTCACAACTAACATTTCTTATATAATCACATTATAATTTTTAATCTTATTATTTTATATTATGTAATTTCAAATTACTTTTTATTATATATATTTATTTCTAAACTTATACATAAAAAATTATATATATATATATATATATATATCTTTAAAAATTGCCAAACTATATTTTTATTTAATAAATAATTTTCTTAAAAATTGTCACATGTGATATCCATTAGCTAATTCATTTACGACAGTGTGAGGAATACAAGGATATTTTTTTCTTACGCCTAACCCAACAACAGTGGTCAGGGTTTTTATTGATGAGTGTCGGTGGTGGTACGGCTAGAATTTGCCAGCGATGATAACCTCTTTTACTTTTTAAGATGGGAATCGCATCATGTCATATAAAAAATGCAAAGGAAAATCAAAATTATTTGTGATCGTGGAACATGCCTTTGCTACTGGAGACCCTGTCTCACTGTCAATATTGCTTTGACCTGTTATTTTTTTGTATGCATTAAATTATTTTTATACTAATTAAATTTTACATTTATTTAAATATTAGAAATCTCAACAAACCAAACGTTGTTCTTAATATTCAAAATTTGGCTATTGCTTTCCGCACCCATCAATTTCTACCTACACCCCCAAATATTCAGTCATCCCACTTTTCTTTCTATGTGTCAACTCTTTGAAAATATTGTTTTGTGGTGGTTGCTGAACCTTGGAAGATATTATTCCGATAAGGGTGGGTGGGGGTTGTGGTGGTTTGTCAAAGTCACTAAAGCCTGGGATAGGTAGTTTCAGCCATAAAAGGTTGTTTTTTTTGTTGGTTGAAATGGTGAAATTCAGGTTATAGAGGAGACCGAAACATGAGCTTCCAAGTTTTTGTTTTCAGAAGGGTAACTTTTATAATCCATAAGTACACTAGAGTTCTAGATTACAAAATCCACAATTTTTCAACCTATGTATGTTAAATTTGTATTCAAGAACAATAAATTTAGATTATCCTAAACGTTTAAAATAAGTGTACTAAAGAAATATATTTTAGAATTTTTATTCCATAAATACATTTTTGAAAAATTACATATTATTTTAAGAAGTTACTCAACCTTATAAAACCAACTTATAAAGTGAGGTTTACACCCAGTTATATACTATGAAATGTCCTTATTTTTAGTCGATGTAGGATCTCCAACACACCCGCTTACATCGAGAATGTCAATTCATGCGTGAGACTGTATATTTATGGGTGGTCTAACAAAGGATATGGACGGAAGGCTTCTAGAAGGAAGTTAATATTAATTTTGTCTTTTCTAATTCTTAGTTGTTTCTTTTTTTACATATATCTAGCCTTTATTTTGTCTTTTTTTTATTCTAGCCTTTATTGACTCTTTATTTTACATTTTCTGGTCTCTTTAGTAGCTAGACCTATAATGAGTGTACTAGTTGTATATATTCAGACTCTTTGCTCTCATTTAAGTAAGGAAAAGAAAATAGAAGTGTTCTCGTCGGTTGACCTCAGGTTGACTGGATGGGCAAGCTCCGCTTCTAGTTTGTCTCTTCTTGGTCCACTCGAGCAACGCTCCACTGAGACAAATGGGGCTCTACCTATTGATCAGACTTCGATTATCAAGTCAATGAGAGCATACAAAATAATAATCAGTTTCAGTCTCTAGCACTAAGAAATAGAATACCTTTTTTGAGGGTCTTAAGCCCCTTTTATAGTTATCCCTTTAACATCTTTCTCCCACAAGAATATAATCTCAATTGAAAGCATAATAGAAACAATATTCTGCCTACGGGCACCTTTACACACGGTGCTAACAACAGAAGAAAATCTCGTGCACCTTTATTCTTGGGTGCTCACCACTTATGATGTGAGTTGATTTTTAGATGTTTTCATTTATGGTGTGACACTTAAATTGATATTTTTTAGCAATTATATGGTGAGAACCCAAAGAAGATCCATACTGAACAAAAACTTAATCAAGTGGTTAAGTAAGTATGAAGATTCTGTTCTAGAGGGCAAAGCAAAAATACAAGAATATGGTGATTGATGATGAAGGGAGAAATGTAAAAGAGCATGGAAGGAAAAGCAAGAACATAATGAACACTAAATTGACAAAGGATGAAAACAAGAACATAAGAACACAAAGATAAATGGAATAATGGGAAGAATGGAAGAGATGAGAGAAAGGAAAAGCTTATGTGATGGAAGAAAGGTGGATCACGCCACTTGAGAGCTCTCAAACAGTTAAGATAAGACCTAAATGCTAAGAGGAAACAAACCTCACTAACACCTTACACAATTTGTGCAGAGTAACTTTTCTCTTCAAATTCAACATGGAAAATACAATGGGTAAGCCTCATATTTATAGGTGAAGGAGCCTTGGAAAACAAGCAAGAGGGGTAGGATGGGAAAAGGGAAAAAATGGGCAGCCTTAGGGTTTGACTAAGTCAAACCCGTACCCTAGGCTTCTCCTTCTAGAAACTAGGTCCACTTAAAAGGTTGATACAAACCAAAGCATACAAACCAAAGCAAACAACAGATGACTAAGGACAAATCAAGCACCTCACAAAAAGGTTAGTCATCTCATTATACAAAGTCGGGTCCCACCAAACCTCAAGAAAGTATCAACAAAAGAAGAAGCTACAAATCAAAATATCAGAAGTTCTTCCCGCTGGTCTTCTTAAATGTTTAGAAAATGTTGTAAATAAGTTGGGCTTATTTGAGGGGTCCAAATAGTAGAAATAAGCTAGAATAAAGTGCCTTTAGCATAATAGGGGGTGTGGGTAGCATTTTAGGTTGTTCCTAGCCCTTTTGGAAAGCATTTTTTACCTAGTTTCTAGAAGGATAAGCCAAGGATGTGGGATTAACTTAGTCAAACCCTAAGGCTACCCATTTTTTCCCTTTTCCCATCTTACCCCTTTAGCTTGTTCTCCAAGGCTCCTTCATCTATAAATAGGAGGCCTACCTAGTGTATTTTACAAGTTGAAATTATAGTAAAGAAATTCTGCACAATTTTTGTGTGAGTTGTGAGTGAGTGAGTCTCCTCCTAAATTGGTCTTATCTTGTGAGATATGAAGCTCTCAAGTGGCGGCCTCCTTTCACTCATCTTGGTGATTCCATCCCATCAAGTGGTGTGATTCAACCTTGCTTCACAATCCCTAATTTCTTCTTTCATATTCTCTTCCATTAATCCATTCCTATTCATGTTTGTGTCTCTTCGATTTTATCATTCTTGTTCTTGCTTCCTTTTATAATTCCGCCCCTTGATCTTGTCATTATCATCCCCATTTAATTGTGTTTTTCTCTTTGCCTTATGAAAATGAACCTTCACATCTACTTAACCACTTGGTTAAGTTAATGTCCAATGGGAATTTTCCTTAGATTTTCACTCTTTAATTGTCTTAAAATCCAAATCTAAGTAAAGTGTCACAATACAAATGAACAATCCTAAAATCAACTCACATCATGTGGTTATCAAAGCTTAGGTTCTTATGCTTAATTTGCTTGAATTGATTTGGCACTTTACAATTTCTTTACATTGTAGCACCTTTAATTCTTGTCTTTAAATTCAAGTACCTTTACTTTCTTGTCTTTAAATTCAAGTACCTTTAAATTATTGTCATTATTTTCTTGCTTTTTATTTTCCAACACCTTATTTCTTGTAGAGTTTTTTTCGGCCTTTCTTTATATTCATAGCATTTTTCATTTTGAATATGTTTCTTATTATGTCTTTTGTTGATCTTGCCTTTTACTTTGAGTCTTATGTTCATTAGTGTTCTAGGAGTCCTTGTTTTGATTCTACTTACTTGCTTTTAATTGTGAAGTTTGCAAAGTAATTAGAAACTTGTTTTTAGTAGAAGTAGATTTAAAGTTCCAAACACATGATTTCAAGTGTTCAATTAATTGAATCCAACCAAACTTTTTTGTGAAAATTGAAAGTTCTTGAAAATTTTCATGATGCAAGCTATGTTCATTCTTTTCCCTAAGTCACATTAGTATAAAAAAAACAGCAAGGTATTTTGAAAGAAAAACAGTACCGCAAAATACAAAATAGCAAAGAAATTACAAGGCATCTTTGGTTATCATTTTCTCAAAGACAATTCATTTTCAAACTATGGATTCAACTTGATTGGCAAATTGTTTTCAACCTTTGTGGAAGTTTTTATCCTTTTACTTTAGCATTTTTCTAAAAAGACAAGTTTCATAGTTAAAAGTTTAGTGAGTTCCTTAAAGTCTTCTTTTGTGCTTTTTCTTGCTTGTCATCTTTATCAAAAGTTTTGTCATATCTCTTAATTCAAATTTGGTTTAGCTTTTTCTTGTTTAAACTTTTCTTGTTTCTCTTTTCTTTCTTTCCTCAAGTTTTATGGTGAATTACCTTGAGCATGTGTTGAGGCTTTGGCATTTTTCACTTGAGAGTTTCTTAAACCACAAGAAAGGCTTGGCTAAGGGAGGAATTATTGTTTGTTGAGTGCTTAGAGTGCTTTTATTCAAATTTCTGCAAGCTTTACATTTCTCACTTCAGTTTCGATGGCCGCTAGTTCCTTTATTACGTCGTTCAGTTCAAAGAGTCATTCGGGTATCTGCTTTCAATGTTTGTTAGTAAACAATGGTTGTATCCTTGATACCCTCTCGCCCTTACATACAACATATTTGAGTGATTTTTACTTCTTTTCTTAAACTTGTTTGTTCCTTGTGTTTCTTGTTTGTTATGGCTCATATTTCAAGTGGTGCTTCTTCCAAATTGCAATCGTATCACAAACCCACCTTTTGGGAGAACTTGTGGAGGTCAATAAGCAACTTGTCCACAAAAACGAGAAACTAAGACAATTTGCGCAAAGATTGCAAAGACTAGAAGAAGCTCAAGCAAGGAAAACTCAAGAAGAAGAGAACGAATGGAGATTGCACACTTTTGCCAAACGACACCATCAACACCAACCACAACCACCCTTCTTTGTATTTAGATTGGGAAGCTAAGGTTGAACATCTCTTTAATGTGTATAAGGCCACCGAGGACCAAAAGGTTAGGTTAGTTTCCCTAGTTTTTTAAGACTATGCCAACCAATGGTGGCAACAAACTGTAATGGACATTGGGCTAAACAAGAGGTCAACCATGGTCTCTTGGTATGATTTGAAAGCATGTATGTGCGCGCGGTTTATTCCTCCTCCTTATAGGAAGGAACTCTTGTTAAAGCTCCAAGGGTTTCATCAAGGACCTAGGATGGTAGATGCATACTTTAAAGACTTAGAAATAACCTTGGCTAGAATTAATATGCATGATAATGAAGAGTTCAAGATAGCTAAGTTTGTAAGTGGTTTGAGAAGAGAAATTAAAGATTTTGTAGAATTATATGAGTACTCTTCTTTAAAGACAATGGTTAACCTAGCCATCAAGGTGGAATCACAACTTTTGAAAAAAACATCTTTCAAAAATACTCATAATGATGGCTTATACAAATCTTCTTGGAAGGATATAAACAAAAATTATACAAAAACTTCTTCTTCCAATTTTTCAAAACAAACCACTTCTCACCAAAAAGTTTCTAAACACAATCCTTCTACCTCTACCCCTAAGTCACCCACCAAAACTTCAAGCACAAAATGTTTTAAATGTTTAGGTTTTGGGAACATAGCTACCAATTGTCCAAATAAAAGAACCACCATGTTACAAAAAGAAAATCAAGACCAAATTAAAACAAAAGCTAAAATAGACAATGAAAAAGAAGAGGAAAGTAAAGTGGGTCTCATCTTGTTGACTCCTACGAAAATCACTGCACCTCCTAGGTATATTTCTTCCTTCTCTTTTTTCATTTCCCAATAAATCTAAATACTTGACATCTTTGTTAAAGAAGTTTAGGGATGATCTTCCAAAACCTTCTAAAGGTTCTTTACTTTTAAGAGGAATTTTACAAATAGATCATCTCTTCCCTAAACATTCTCTACAACCATGGTCTGTATCTAGCATTCACTCATGTGAACTCCCCAAGCTTCATGAACATAAGTTTGTTTCACATCCTCAAGTTAGAAATCTCTTCTCTGGGAATAAACTAACTATGTTATTTGCAGGAGTTCTAAATTCGAGGACGAATTCTTTCCAACCTGGGGGGCATGATACAAACGAAAGCAAACAACAAATGACTAAGGACAAATCAAGCACCTCAAAAAAAGGTCAGTCATCTCATTATACAAAGTCGGGCCCCACCAAACCTCGAGGAAACATCAACAAAAGAAGAACCTACAAACCAGAATATCAGAAGTTCTTCCTGTTGGTCTTCTTAAATGTTTAGAAAATGTTGTAAATAAGTTGGGCTCATTTGAGGGGTCCAAATAGTAAAAATAAGCTAGAATAAAGTGTCTTTAGCATAATAGAGGGTGTGGGTAGCATTTTAGCCTGTTCCTAGCCATTTTGGAAAGCATTTTTGACCTAATTTCTAGAAGGACAAGCTAAGGATAGGGGATTGACTTAGTCAAACCCTAAGGCTGCCCATTTTTTTCCCTTTTCCCATATTACCCCTTTAGCTTGTTCTCCAAGGCTCCTTCATCTATAAATAGGAGGCCTACGTAGTGTATTTTACAAGTCGAAATTATAGTAAAGAAATTCTGCACAATTTTTGTGTGAGTTTGAGTGAGTGAGTGAGTCTCCTCCTAAATTGGTTTTATCTTGTGAGATATGAAGCTATCAAGTGGCGGCCTCCTTTCACTCATCTTGGTGATTCCATCCCATCAAGTGGTGTGATTCAACCTTGCTTCACAATCCCTAAGTTCTTCTTTCATATTCTTTTCCATTAATCCATTCTTATTCATGTTTGTGTCTATTCGGTTTTATCATTCTTGTTCTTGTCTTTTTATAATTCCGCCCCTTGATCTTGTCATCATCATCCCCATTTAATTGTGGTTTTCTCTATGCCTTATGGAAATGAAATTTCACATCTACTTAACCACTTGGTTAAGTTAATGTCCAGTGGGAATTTTCCTTAGGTTTTCACTCATTAATTGTCTTAACATCTCATTCATAAATATCAAAGTGTCACCTAATGATCAATCCTAAAATCAACTCACATCAAAGGTGGAAACCTTTAGGAGATGTTTGAAAATCATCCCTAAAATACTTTAAGAAAGATGGTAAGTAGGTAGAAACCTTTGGTAATGAAAAAGAGAAGGAAGAAGTATACCGTGAAGGCGCAGTTATTTTTGTGAGGTCTAACAAGATGAGACCCTTTTTACTTTCCTCGGCTTTTTCATTTTCTCTTTTCGTTTTTATTTGAATTTGGTCTTGATTTACCTCTACTAACATTATGGTTCTTTTACATGGACAAATGTTTGGGAATGACAAATCTTTGTGATGAAAGTCCTCTTTAAAGGTGGAAACCTTTAGGAGGTGTTTGAAAATTATCCCTAAAATTCTTTAAGAAAGATGGTAAGTTGGTAGAAACCTTTGGTAAGGAAAAAGAGAAGGAAGAAGTATACCATGAAGGCGCAATTATTTTTGTGAGGTCTAACAAGATGAATCCCTTTTTACTTTCCTCGGATTTTTCATTTCTCTTTTTGTGTTTATTTGAATTTGGTCTCGATTTACCTTTTGTAACATTATGGATATTTTACTTGGACAAATGTTTGGGAATGACAAATCTTTGTGATGAAAGTCCTCTTAAAAGGTGGAAACCTTTAGGAGGTGTTTGAAAATTATTACTAAAATTCTTTAAGAAAGATGGTAAGTAGGTAGAAACCTTTGGTAATGAAAAAGAGAAGGAAGAAGTATACCGTGAAGGCGCAATTATTTTTGTGAGGTCTAACAAGATGAGACCCTTTTTACTTTCCTCGTCTTTTTCATTTTCTCTTTTTGTTTTTATTTGAATTTGGTCTTGATTTACCTCTTGTAACATTATGGATCTTTTACTTGGACAATTGACAGCTATGTGCCCAAAACCTAAACATTTAAAATATTTTGTGCTTGAAGTTTTGGTGGGTGACTTAGGGGTAGAGGTAGAAAGATTGTGTTGAGAAACTTTTTGGTGAGAAGTGATGTCTTTTGAAAAATGGGAAGGAGAAGTTTTTGTAGAAATGTTTTTCGCATCCTTCCCAGAAGATTTGTAGAAACCATCATTAAGAGTATTTTTGAAAATTGTTTTCTTTGAAATTTGTGATTCCACCTTGATGGGTAGGTGAACCAACTTCTTTAAGGAAGAATACTCATATATTTGTACAACATCTCGAACTTCTCTCCTCAAACCACTCACAACCGAGTTATCTTTGAGTCATCACTATTAGGCATATTAAATTTAGTTAGAATGGGAAGCTAAATTTGAACATCTCTTTAATGTGTATAAGGTCACCGAGGACCAAAAGCTTAGGTTAGCTTCCTTAGTTTTTTTAGACTATGCCAACCAATGGTGACAACAAATTGTAATGGACATTGGGCTAAACAAGAGCCCAACCGTGGTCTCTTGGAATGATTTGAAAGCATGTATGCGCATGCGGTTTGTTCCTCCTCATAGGAAGGAACACTTGTTGAAGCTCCAACGACTTCATGCAGGAACTAGGACAATAAATGGATATTTTGAGGATTTAGAAACAACTTTGACTAAAATTAATATGCCTAATAGTGATGAGTCAAAGATAACTATGTTTGTGAGTGGTTTGAGGTGAGAAATTCGAGATGTTGTAGAAGTATATGAGTACTCTTCTTTAAAGAAGTTGGTTCGCCTAGCCATCAAGGTGGAATCACAAATTTCGAAGAAAACAACTTTAAAAAAAACTCATAATGATGACTTCGACAAATCTTCTACAAAAACTTCTCCTTCCCATTCTTTAAAAGAAATTACTACATACCAAAAAGTTTCTAAACACCACATTTCCACCTCTACCACTAAGTTACCAACCAAAACCTCCAATATGAAATGTTTTAAATGTTTAGGTTTTGGGCACATTGTTGCCAACTATCCAACTAAAAGCACCAAGTTGGCAACTAAAGAAAAAATACAAATAAAAATAAAAGGAGAAAATGAAAAAGCAGAGAAAAGTAAAAAAGGGTCTCATCTTGAACAAACACTTAAAGAACAAAAGTTGAGTTTGTTGAACAAGATGTTTTGATGTCTCCAAATCCAAGTGGAAAGCTTGAAGACCTTGCTGCTGTTGTGTGTGTGTTTCTAGTTGTTTGAAACTTGTTAATTCACTCCTTAAGATGATCTAAGTTCATTTGAATCTTTAATCTTTTGAAAAGATGGGTTTTATAAAAAGTTTTTGAAATTTCAACAGGTTGAAATTTCAAAACAACATGTTGTTTTACCTTAGTAGTTTTTGAAAAGGTTTTGAAAAGCTTGACTTTGCTGTCAAGTCAATTCAAACGATTGTTTCGGCAAAACAACCAATTGTTTTCCTGAAAACCTTAATAGAATTTTGTTAAGTGGTTTTAATATGTTTTAAATGATCCTAACTACCTTAGCTCCTTCATTAAATGTTTTTGACCACTTGGTTGGTCCATATAAAGGTGATTTTACGCTCCTAATCTTGAAGTAAGAAAAAGAGTTTATCAAAAATGTTTTTCCAAGATTTGAAAGAGCTTTGGATCATTCTTAAGTGTGTGGAATAGGATTGGGTTGTAATTCTGAACCTTAAGCTTTGTAATACCCAGGTGTATTCTATTCTCTTCTTCCTTGATTACTGTATTTATGTATTTGTGTTGCCAAGGAGTGTTGTGTGTTCTTGAGGTGTTCAAGATCAACACTCTAGGTGTGGTTTTCCGAAGGTAGTGTGTTTCTTGAGGGGTTCAAGGTCTCTACTTTGGTGTGTGGTGTTTGTAATCTGGTTTTGATTGCATAGTGGATTACCTAGTGGTTTATGGGGACTGGATGTAGCTCTTGGTGAAAGAGTGAACCAATATAAATCTGTTTGTGTGATTCTCTCTTTCCCTGATCTCACATATATATGTTTTAAGCTGTTTTTATTAACTGCTGATAAAAACAACCGATTGAATCGCAAAAACAACTGGTTGATTTTCTGGAAATCAACTAAAACAACTTTGTGCATTGATTTCCTTAGTTTCTTTCTTTGTGATTCTTCATTGGCTTTCATTATACCTTCAAATTTTTCGAAAATCTTTCATAAAAAATTCACCCCCTCTTGTTTAAGGCCATATATTCTAACAGAGTTCACATCCGCATTATCTTATATGTGAACAAACTAACTATGTTATCTGCAGGAGTTTTGAATTCGTGGTTGAATTCTCTTGAACTTGGGAGGCGTGACACAACCCGAGTAGCTACGAAGATGACCAAGGAAGGAAAAGTCAAAGCACATAGTGAACAGTCATCTCAAATTCATAACCCCACTAAGGATCGCATAGACCTCACCAGATGAGCTGAGCATAAACCATCACACCAACTATTCTTCCTTTTAGTCTTCTTATAAGATACAAATATGTTGTAAATAATTTGGGCTCTCTTTAGGGGTCCAAATAGCAAAGATAGGCTAGAATAAGGTGCCTTTAGCATAATAGGGGCTGTGAGTATCATTTTAGCCTGTTCCTAGCCCTTTTGGAAGGCATTTTGACATAGTTTCTAGAAGGACAAGCCTAGGATGCGGGTTTGACTAAGTCAAACCCTAAGGCTGCCCATTTTTTCTCTTTTCCCATCCTACCCCTTTAGCTTGTTCTCCAAGGCTCCTTCACCTATAAATAGGAGGCCTACCTAGTGTATTTGACAAGTTGAAATTAATAGAAGAGTTACTCTGCACAAATTGTGTGAGGTTTAAATTCCTCTTAGAATTTATGTCTTATCTTGTGAGTATTGAGAGCTCTCAAGTGGCAGCTATCATCACTTATCTTGGAGGCCAATCACACTCCAAGTGGCCTGTTCCACTTCTCAAATCCATCACATAAGGTTTCTCCTTCCTTCATCTATTCTTCCATTGTCATTCCCTTTTTTACTCTTTGTATTATGTTCTTGTTTTGTTTCATTGTTTCCATTCAACAATTCTATTTGCCTTTCCTTTTCATGTTCTATAATTTCGCACCTATTAGCATCATGTTCACCTTGTAATTATCTTTTCCTTTTGCTTTTGTGAAGTGAACCTTCACACTTACTTAACCACTTGGTTAAGTTCATGTCCAGTGGGGATCTTCTTAGAGTTCTCATAATATTCTTGCTTAAAATCTCAACCTAAGTAAAGTGTCACACAAAAAATGAACAATCCTAAAATCAACTCACATCAATCAAGGACTGGCCTATCCCTCAAAATGTTAACGAGGTTCGCAGCTTTCATGGGTTTTATGGGTTTTATCATCGCTTTGTTCCTAATTTTTCCACCATTGTTGTTCCTCTTAATGATATTGACAAGAAGGATGTTCCTTTTCATTGGGGTCCTAAACAGGATGATGCTTTTCACACTCTTCCAACTTGCTTATCCCAGGTGCCTGTTTTAGCTCTTCCCATTTTTGCTTCCACGTTTGAAATAGAATGTGATGCGTCTAACATTGGAATTGGTGTTGTCCTCACTCAACATGGTCATCCAATTGCTTATTTCAGTGAAAAGTTAGAGGGGGCCACTATGAACTATCCTACCTATGATAAAGAACTGTACACTCTCATTTGTGCTCTTCATACGTGGAAAATTTATTTGGTTCCTAAAGAGTTCATTATTCATACTGACTATGAATCTTTAAAATATCTTTGCAGTCAGCATACCCTCAATAAACGCCATGCCAAATGGGTTAAATTTTTGGAGCAATTCCCGTATGTCATTAAACATAAAAAGGGATCTCAGAATATTGTTGTCGATGCTTTATCGCGTCGACATATGTTGCTCAATGTCCTTGGCGCTCAAATTCTCGGTTTTGGTCATACTAAGCAATTATATGAATCTGATGCATATTTTGCTCCCTTTTTTTCCAAATGTATTCATAAACCATTTGACGGGTTTTATTTGTCTGATGACTATCTCTTCTTTAAGGGCCTTCTCTATATTCCCAGTGGGTCTATTTCCCAATTATTAATAACTGAAAGTCATCAAGGTGGGTTAATGGGCCATCATGGGGTTCATAAGACTTTTGACATTCTCAAACACAAGTTCTTTTGGCCTCATATGCGAGGACGTTGAGAAATATTGTGCTAAGTGTTAGAATTGTAGGCCTTAAATAAGAGGGGGGTGAATTGTTTATGAAAGATTTTCAAAATTTTTGATGGTAGATTGAAAGCCAATGAGAATAAATGAAGGAGAAATCAGTTTAGCCAAAAACAAATCGATTGTTTTTATCAGCAGTTATGAAAATCAAAGCTGAAAAAATTTAAATGAGATAAGGGATAGAAAGATCAACACAGAAGGTTTTATACTAGTTCACTCTTTACGAAGAGCGACATTCAGTCCTCAGAAACCTCTGAAAATTCCACTAAAAAATCCAATACATTGATTACAATAGTCAAGAACAATCTTACAGAAAGAGAGTAGTCAAGAGAGAAAAGGAATGATAACATTTAGTTCAATCACAGATTGAAAATGAAAAGTACGAAGCAATCCTATTCCACTCTTAGAAAGAATCCAAAGCTTGAAGCAATCTTGGAAAATTGATTTGAAAGAGATAATTTGAATCACTAACAACCAGGAGTGTAAAACAGATTATTTAAAGTCCAATTAGTTGTTAAAAACATTTAATGCAAGAGCCAAATCAGTTTTAAAACAATTAAAATAGACTAAACCACTTTTACAAAATTTTGTTAAGGATTTTAAAAAATCAACCGATTGAAAAGACGAAACAATCAGTTGAATTCGCTTGACAACAAGGTCAACCGGTTGAAACGACAATTCAACAGGTTGATTTTCCACTTTCTTTAGACAACATATCTTTTTCAAAAGAACTTGAATCAAGCAACCTTGGATCATGACTATGAGTGGATTAAAAAATTCAAACTACACAAAACACACACACACACAAGCAACAACAAAGTCTTCAAGCAATCCACTTGGATTTGGAGACATCAAAGCCTATGTTAAACAATCTCCCCCTATTTGATGAAGACAAATTCCTGGTTTGTTTGTGTTGTCCTGTTTGAATTTGAAATCACCGACAAAATAGAAATTGTGCATGTACAAAGTAATAAAACAACCCAGGTTTTAAACTCTCTCCAAAAACCTGTTTTCCAGCAGTGAAAACCAGTGTTCATCAAAGCATTCAATCAGCAAATCATACCAAATTTAAAGCAATGTAATACAACAACAATATAACACTAAAAAACCAGATAATTCTCCCCCTATTTGTCTTCAAAAAGAGAGTAATACAAGTGATAAAAACATAATTAAGAAAGAATTTGAGAATCACGAATACCTAACTCATTTCTTAATAAGAAAAATTTGTCCTTAGACAGTGATTTTGTGAAAATGTTTGCAAGCTATTTTTCAGTTTCAATAAATTGAACTTCATAATCCCCATTGCTCACATGATCTCTTATAAAATGGTGACGAATCTCAATGAGCTGAATTTGATTTTTGGTAAGATTAATAACACTTGTGTTGTCACAAAGCAAAGACACCTTGCAAACTTTCAACCCAAATACTTCTAGCTGCTGTTTAATTATGAGAATTTGAGCACAACAGCTTCCGGCAGTTATGTATTCAGCTTCTGCAGTTGAAAGAGGCACACAAGCTTGCTTCTTGTTATGCCAAGATATCAAACTTGAGCCAAGAAGATGACAAATCTAACTTGTGCTTTTTCTGTCCAGCTTACACCCTGCAAAATCAGAATCAGAGTAGCCAACCAAATGTATAGGAGAGTGATAAGGATACCATAAACCAACAGTGGTTGTTCCCTTAAGATATTTCAGAATTCGTTTTGCAACTTTGAAGTGAGATTCTTTTGGATTGGATTGAAATCTTGCACAAAAACAAACTGCAAACATGATGTCTGACATGGTAGTAGTGAGATAAAGCAAGGAATCTCTCTCATAGTTATGAGATAAAAGAAAATTGTTAAGTCTCTCATAGTCTTGGAACTTGTTTGACCCCTACAAAGCCTTTTTCTCATTATTTATTCACAATCTTGTGTGTATATCCTAAAGTACCCCAAATACTTCAATATAAAAAAAAATTATTGATAAAAAAATATCTATTTGTACATCAATGTCTTAGTAACATATTTAAGTGAAATTTTGATTCACTTGGACATGGACTCACTTAAACATTACTTTTTATATATATAAAATATAAATATTAATTATTTTAAAAAATAACTTTGATTCTATGATATCAAACAATAAAATCATAAAATAAATTCAAATATTTAGATTTCCAAGATTCCTTTATTTTATTTTCGGGGTCGTAAATATACTTCGCCAGAAACCCTCCACGCAATTTTTCACAACTCTTTCAATTTAGCATACGAAAAAAAGTATGATAGGAGATGAGCAATATGATAAAAAGGAAAAATTGTAAGAGTTTATTATTATAAATATAACTTACTTAATCCCATTACATTCTGTGTATGCATGTAAATCAAAGTATATATACCTTAGTACACACTACACAATCCTGAGTTAGAAAAGGACTCTATTTGTGGAAAGAGCAGAATATGAAAGCAAATGCCTCTGAGTTCTTTCTCGCGGTTTCGTCCAATGAATTTGACACGGTATGATATTAAACGATGCAGGGTGCAAACAAGACCTCGGAATCGAAAAAAACGCCATACACTCCTTCGCCGATCTCTGATCCGGAAGACCAACAATACAGTTATTCCTCACATCAAGAACCCCTCTTTGAATCAGGCTCTTGCACGAAGGTCCCACTTTCGTAAAATAATTGTAAGACAAGGAAAGATTCGCCAAATTGCCCAACGCACACACCACTTCCGGAACCTGTCCATACAAAAAGTTCCTTGCTAGGTTCAGCTGCTCCACTTTCTTCAAGCACCCAAAGGACCAAGGTATTGGCCCAGTTAAGAGGTTCCCACCAACATCCAACAATCTCACGTTTCCCAAGAACCCGATGTCGTAGGGAAGACAACCCGTTAAAAGGTTGTTCAAAAGCAGCACTTCGATCAACGTGGACGAGGCTTTTCTAATGCTGCGGGGAATGGGCCCGGTGAATTTGTTGTTGGCCAACGTGAGATAAACGACGGGTGTGTCTCCTAGGTTGTTGGGCAGTGTGAGCATGAAATTGTTGTTGTTGAGGAACAGAGCGTCTAATGTCTGCATGAAAATTTGTGGGGGCAGCGTGCCGGTGAAAAAGTTGTACCTAATGTCCAAAAAGGACAAGGTGGGGATGTTGATGACCGATGAGGGGAATAACCCGGAGAACAAGTTGTTACTTAAATCAAGTTCGTATAGGAACTTGAGTCCCGCTATTTTTGGAGATATGGTGCCCGAAAATTTGTTGCTGTTTGCATGGAAAAGAGCCAGGTCAGGGAGTTGGTCGATGAAGCCATCAAGTGTTGGAGCAGTGAGTTGAAAGCCATTGAAATCAATTGAGGCAATGGTTGTGGCAGTGAGGTTGTCTAGTGGGTGGTCACAGTAGAAGCCTGTGTAGTTGCATAAATTTGGACCAACCCATGTTGCTGTTATTCCCAAAGGATCTGAGATTATTGTGTTCTTGAAGGCTTGAATAATGGGGAAGACCAGAGCGAGTCTTTGGTCTATGAAGTTTAAAATGTCAGGGATTAGTGGGATTGAATCCGATGGTGGTGATGGGGTTTCAAGGATTTGGCAACCTACTAAGAGAAGGCAAAGAAAAAATGTTAAGGTGTGGAGTGTTGAAACTGAAGATTGCTTAGATAAAATCATTCTTTTGATTTCTGAGGGAAGATCAGTTGAACTGTTTTTGTATAGGTTAGTGATTTATAGTGGTGGTTGAATTTTTCTGGAATAAAGATTCATTGACACTGTACACATTAAATAATACTATTCAACAACCCTTTACAATAATATTAACATTTAAAATTCAAAAATAAATTTAAAATATTAATTAATTTGTTTGTTAAAGAATGTTTTCGCTATAAACAATGTCAAGATATCAGGTCCATTTTTCTTTGGTCCCATAACGAAATGATTTGCATGTTTTTATTTTCCTGATAGTGGCTGGTGCGTGTTAATCAATAGGTTTGGTGCACATTTCGCACTCGTAAAGAGGTCAAGCCCACCAAGAAATTGTGCTTGGAAAATTTGGTAAGGAGGCATTATGCGCGTACCACCAACTTCAAAATGGAGCACATTTTGTGGCTTTTGAACTTTGTAAACCACTAAACTAAATAACATGGGAACACTTAATGAGTTTTATGAATTGTAAACCACTTAATTATTAGACCCACTTCTAACGTATATGGATATGCATGAGTTCAACCAAATTTATATCTAAAAATATTGGATTAAGAAATTATATATATATATATATATATATATAATGTAAATTCATGTGTCTACTACTCTTAATATAATTACGTCATATGTTATGAAATCAAAATGAGCTAAAATGAACAACCCTGAATCACATTTCATCCATAGTTTATTCCAAACATATGGAGCACAATGTACAACAATAAAATGACCAACTCGTAACATATTTTATCCACATTTGTTCCAACATATGGAGTACAATGCACAACAGTAGAAGAGGAAAAACAACCTACATTAAAAGCTATGCAAACTCTAAAATCTTGCTTTGCCCGGAGTATCCTTTGTAACACCATTTGTATTACATTTCTGTCAAAGACATGGAGAAGTTTACGAACTAGAATATAGTAAGAGCCTTGGTAGGATGAACCTCCCACTGCAAAGCTCTTAAAAAATCATAGTCGATCTTGTTTGATGTATTTTTTCAATCAAAGTTCCTCAAATTTTTTTCAGTTAACATTGACACTGGTACAAAAAGGTTAAAAGACAATGATTATTTTCACTTTAAAATGATGACTTTCTAGATGTAAATGTAGTCTTATGTCCAACAGAGAAGACGACAACTATATAGCCGCATTCTTCTTTAAAAAGAATTAAAAAAAATTAAAACTCTAAACCCTAAGCATTAAAAATAAAATAAAACAACACCAACCTTGTGCGTGAAGGAAGCAACGGCGGCGGAAGCAGTGACAGAGCAAATACGACATAGCAAAAATCCAAACAGCAGACAAGGAAACAGTGGTGACTTTCACCAATGCAAGAAAACAAACAAATAAGAGAAATGAAAAAAATATATAAACCAATGGTGAAGAAGAAAGAGAGCTCGAAACAAACTTACAATGACACGAAGAAGAAAATGAAGGCTCGCAAAAGACGAGAGGAAACACGAGAGCAGAAACAGAATAGAAAATTAAACGAAGCACCAAAGAAGAAAACAAGTATGAAAGTGTACAGTACAAGAAAATCATGAAATAGAAACCAATTTGTAGAAACCAAAATAATTAGTTGCAATAGTAACTAAATTAGAGACCATTTTAGAAACTAAAAAGAAATTTGGTTTCTAAATTAGTTTCTATTATTTTCTATTATTGTTAAATAGTTTCTAAATTGGTATCTAATTAGCAACTAAGATTTTTGCTACCAAATTTAGAAACTAAATAATTGGTAGTTAAAACCTTAGTTGCTAATTAGATACCAATTTAGAAACTATTTAACAATAATAGAAACTAATTTAGAAACCAATTTTTTTTTTTAGTTTCTAAAATGGTCTCTATTTTAGTTCCTATTGTAACTAATTATTTTGGTCTCTAAAAATTGGTTTCTATTTCATGATTTTCTTGTAGTGGTAAGTGACGCGCTTCAGTGTTAAGGTTAAAAATATTTTAAAAATGCGGATATTAGGTAAAGCCGCATTCTTAAACAAAACGCTTTATTACAAATAGCCGCATTCTTAAATGAAGTTAATTTAAAAAATGCCACCGCGTTTTGAATGATAGCGTTTGACCGTAAAATCGCATTAAATAAAGGACCGTTGTTTTTATATTTTGTACTACTGTAATGGAGTTTTTTCTTGATATATGTTGGCAGAGATTGTTTTCTATTAATGTTGATTACAATCATTTACGATAACATTTGAGAAATTTTTTACGACTTTATGGATTAAAGTTTTTTTTTTCTTCTGAATTTTAAATCTATCTCAACTAAAAACTTCTCCCAATCAACATTAGCAAAAACAATCCTATTAAATGTCGGTTGAAAGTTTTCTTAATCAGTACAAATGTTTCACAACATTTTGTGAAGAAGAAGAGGTCATAATTATGAGTGAAAATTCTATGGAAAAAATTTAATTTGTGATGGATTCTATTTTTGTAAATTTACATGACAAGTATGCGTGATCCCGAAAACTTACGTTATAGAAATCGTCACAAAATTTTATTAGTGACGAAATTTGTGATGCAAACATTGTGTGTCACAAACATGATCACAAAATGTTAGAAGAAAATGAGTAACAATTTTTTTGACGACATAACGAAGTGTCACGAAAGTTTGTTGTAGAAGTCACAAAAAGGTAATAATCGTTTAAGCTTTTGGAAATTCACTTTAAGCGACAATGAAAGTGGCATTGACTTAATATGAAGTCATTATCGCTCTAAGAGATGTCGCTTAAGTGTCCAATTATATGCTTAATCCGGAGTCACTTAAGTGACTTTTCAAGTGAGAATACCATGTCAAGAAATTGGTTAAGTTTTCAAATCGCTTAAATGAACATAAAGTTTT
Source organism: Phaseolus vulgaris (assembly GCF_000499845.2). Lineage (NCBI taxonomy): Eukaryota > Viridiplantae > Streptophyta > Magnoliopsida > Fabales > Fabaceae > Phaseolus > Phaseolus vulgaris. The sequence continues at coordinate 16,623,063 of NC_023758.2, read as the reverse complement.
GCTTAAACAGTGTCGCTTAAGCGAGATTGAAAGCGTTTGAAGCAAGAGTACCTAATCCAATAAATAGTTAAATTATTGTTGCTTAAACAAATATAAATGTATGCATAATTGATTATAGTTAAGCATTTGAGTGCATATTTAATGGACCTTAATCATATATGTATAATGAATTAATATATGTTCAACATTTGTAATAGTTAATTTTAGCTTATGACATATATTTATTCAAAGAAAGGAAAAAATGCACATAAAGTTGAAATTATAAAGTTTCATTAATTTAAAATAACAATTAAAATAAAAATAAAATAAGAAACATAAACTAAAAAATTTAAAGTCATAGCAATCTAATTTGTGTCACATGCAATATCATTATTAGTTTCCTTAGAACTTGAGTATTCAATTGCAAGTTATTTTAGAAAGTTTGTTGGTCAAGCAACATAATCTTGTTGTGTAGAGAGAATCCACATAGTGTGTCATGACCATGTTTATTTTCCTTTATTTTTTAGCAACGACCATTTGATTGCCTTGAATTATAGTAATGAGATGTTGCCTGTCTTGTGCTGTTGGAGGGAATGCTACTTGTGATGGTGGTGGTGTTGCTTGCAAGTGAGGTTGTTGTACTTCCTCGGGGTGTACACAGTAACGTCAAATGAAAGAGTGTGTAATTGGTATATGCAATTGATGTATGTACGTCACAATAAGATAAGGGGGGCTCCACCTGTTAATAATACTCCAACGATCAAGTTAGTGAGAGTATAAAATATATCAGTGTAGTATGTATTGCATGTTAGAATTTATGGCTTAAACAAGAGGGGGGAGGGGTGAATTGTTTCTAAAAGATTTTCGCAATTACTTTCCTTTAGAATGAATCTTTAACAAACAACTCAGATAAGCATTTCAGAAAGTCAATCAAACAGTCTAATAGAAACAAATATCAGAATTTCAATGGTTAAAACAAGATTTAATCAGTTGTTTATGACAGCGAAAATATCAAACAGTTAGAGAGTTGAGAGAGAGAGATATTTACACACAAGGTTTATACTGGTTCACTCAATCCCTGAGCTACATCCAATCCTCAGCCAAACCACTGAGTATTCCACTATGTAACCAAACACAAATTGTACCGCCCTGGTGGACGGGTGTGGTGACGTGGCATACTGCTACAGTGAAGGCGTGTTGACAAGGCGCCAGGTTGGCAGATGGGAAGGAAGTCGGGAGGCACGTGTGGTCGCCGATTGTTAAGTTGGCGTGTTCCGATTTCCAGTTTACCAGAATAGGCGATCGCCAGGTTGAAGGTGAAGTCGCCAGATGTAGACTCAGGCGACCAGGCAGTCGGAGATCGCCAGAATAATCACATCGCCGAAGACGAAGGAGGAGCAGATTATGAAGGCGGCCGGCGAGACCACAGGGAAGGTGTACGAAGGCCCTAACTCGCCAGTTTCAGCAGAGATCGCACTCCTGAGTTAGCCATGCACTGGGCAGTACCATGCATAGGTAACTTAGCCAAAATGAGAGTAGAAGCAGCGCCAAGTCAGGGAGCCTCCAGATGATGGCACGTGTACGGTTGGATACGAGCCACGTGTCCAAGTCTGTAACTGCCAAGAGAGAGAAAACCACCAGGTATATAAGAGTTCTTAACAGATTTTCTAAGGTACGCACGTTCAGTTCATACACTTTACGCTTGCGAGTGACAGAGCTGTTTGTGAGAGAGAGTTTGCACGGCTCCAGTTCTTAGTATTTGGTGATACCGTCACTGACTTGAGCGTCGGAGTGCGATCGGCCGCAGCGGCGCCGTATCGTTTCTTTGCAGGTTCTTGAGATAGATCCAGAGGAGGAACGGAAGTGAGAAGCGGCGCGCACGTCGATCCTTGACGAGGCATTCTCTAGCGCTCCGGTCAACAGGCAGGATCATCAGGCGCCCACCGTGGGGCCGTGTAAAACGTGCTCCCATCCACAGCGTGAGTTCGTGGAAGTTTTCGAGGTTTTCTGCGAAGGTTTGCGGTGTTCGTGGTTTCTTGCGCGGTTTCTTGAGTTTTCTCCGATTGATCGCTGTTTCGATCGTGGTTGAAGTGTTGGTTGCTGTATTCTTGTGGTTCGCTGAAGTTGATGAGAAAGATGAGAAGCAATCGTTCCAGTCCCGTGGCTCCCGTCGCTGCTGAAGGCGACGCCGCCATGACCATGGCGCAGATGGCAGAGATGATGCGCTCGTTGCAGGCCATTGTGGAAGCCTCGCGCGTCGAGCAGGCAAGGATACATGAGGACCTGGTCGCCTCTCGCGCCAGGAACGAGGAGCTCAGCAAGGTAACTGAGGAGCTGCGGCGAGCTCTTCAGGAGCAACAGGGACGTTCTTCTGCTGAAGAGGTGGCACCGTCGACGCCGCCTCGTGTGTTCCCCATGCCTTTTATCCAGGCGATTACCGACACGCCAATTCCCACGAGCGTGGTTCCAGTTAAAGCTGTTTTTACCGGCGTGGAGGATCCAGAAGCTCATCTGACCACGTTCCACACGCAGATGATGCTGTCGGGAGGGTCAGACGCCGTCTACTGTAAGATGTTCGTGAGCACGCTCCAGGGAACGGCGATGGAGTGGTTTGTGAGCCTGCCTAATGGCCACATAACCAATTTTCAACAGTTCTCGAAAATCTTTGTCGAGCAGTACATTGTGAATAAGGCACCGCCGAGGGTGTCCTATGATCTGTTTGATATAAGGCAGTACCATGGGGAGTCCCTCAGAGACTACCTCAATCGCTTCGGCGCGCAGATGGTCAGGTCGCCAGCCAAGGATGAAGAAATGCTGGTCTATGCCTTCAAGAAGGGCGTGCAGCCAGAGCCATTCTGCGAGGCCTTGATCAGGGCTCATCCAGCGACGTTTGCTGAAGTCAGGCGACTTGCGGTGGCCCACATCGCCGACGAGAGTGAAGTCGCCGAGAAGAGAGGCAGCGTGGCTCCCGCCAGGCCACGCGCCCAGACCAGGATCCAGCCGCAGAGGGTGCTGGAAACGGCAGCGGCGGCCAGAAAAGACCAAAGGACTCGCTATCCTTACGATAGGAGAAATAAGGGAAGAAGCCAAGCGCGCCAACCGCCAGCACGCCAACAACCAGCACGCCGAGAGTACAATCTCCCGCTTAAGCACAAATTCGTCATGGGACTAGCGGACCTGATCGCTATCCCTAACATATCTGCTAGGTTGAAGGCGCCCGAGAAGGTGGGCGACAAGGTGCTGGGGTCAAAGCCGGACGTTTGGTGCGAGTTCCACCAGTGCTTTGGCCACAACCTGGACTCGTGTTTGTCTTTAGGATACCAGCTCGACGATCTGGTTAAGAGCGGGTTCCTAAACGACTATCTGCTGGACAGAAGGACCGGAGGAGCGTCGAGTTCCCAGCCAGCGGGTGGAGAAGCCCAGCAACACGAGATGCCTATCCATGGAGAGATCCACACCATTGCGGGGGGTTTCTCAGGTGGTGGATGCACCGCATCGCAGAGGAAAAAGTACGTGCGATCGGTAATGGCAGTGGACATGTTTGAGGATCACTCGCCGGAAGTGGACATTACGTTCACCAAGCAGGATCTTCGGGACGTTGTGCCTCATGACAACGATCCCATTGTTATTTCGTTGATAACAGCAGGGAGGAAGGTCCACCGAGTTCTGGTGGACCAAGGAAGCTCGGCAGACGTGATGTTCTGGCCGACTTTCACGCAGCTGGAATTGCCTCTTGACCAGCTGAGGCCCTATGGAGGGTGCTTATATGGATTCGCTGGTGACCAGGTGGAGGTCAGGGGGTACATTGAGCTGAGAACCACGTTTACCGATGAGGCTGGGTCGAGGACGGAGAAAATCAAGTACCTCATCGTAAACGCCCCTTCAGCATATAACATCCTGTTGGGAAGGCCCACTCTTAACAGGATAGGCGCAATTCCATCGACTCGGCACATGAAGGTGAAGCTGTCGTCCATGGAAGGGGTGGTGATCACGATAAAGTCTGATCAGAAAGAAGCGAAAAAGTGCTATGAAAATAGCCTGAAAAATAAAAGATCAGTGAGCTATGTAACGACCACCCCGCCTCCCGGTGTGAAGCCCAGACCGCCGGTAATAGAGGAGGCCGCCGGAAGGGATGTAGAGATGGTAGATGCTGAGCTGGGGGAGAGGAATGCTGGCCTGGAGGAAGAAGAGGCGCGGAATCGCCCTGAGGAAGCAAGGGAACTGGGGATCGCCAAGGCGGTGATCGCCAGAGAATCCAGGCCCAAACCCGTCGAGCAGTGGCTCGAGAAGGAGATCGGGGGGAAAGTTGTCAAGCTCGGAAGATCTCTGGAGGTCGATCTCCAGGACCAGATCGCCAAGGTGATTGAGCGGCATCTGGACGCGTTTGCTTGGTCCGCTTCGGACACGCCCGGAATCGATCCCGACTTCTTGTGCCATCATCTGGCGATGGACAACATGGTGAGACCGGTGCGACAAAGAAGAAGGAAATTTAATGAAGAGAGGAGGCAGGCAATCAAGGACGAGACCCAGAAACTCCTCGCTGCAGGCCACATCAGGGAAGTCCAGTACCCTGAATGGTTGGCGAATGTCGTACTGGTGAAGAAGAGCAACGGGAAATGGCGCATGTGCGTCGATTTCACCGATCTGAACAAAGCTTGCCCGAAGGATTCGTATCCTTTACCAAGCATTGATGCCCTGGTCGATAGTGCTGCAGGGTGCAAGCTGCTGAGTTTCCTGGACGCCTTCTCGGGCTATAATCAGATCAAGATGCATCCCATGGATGAAGAAAAAACAGCCTTCATGACGGAGAGGTCGTGCTACTGCTATAAAGTGATGCCGTTTGGGCTGAAGAACGCGGGGGCCACGTACCAGAGGTTGATGGATCGAGTACTTGCACCGATGCTGGGAAGGAACGTGCAAGCCTACGTCGATGACATGGTCGTGACCTCGTAGGAGAAGAGCAAGCACGTAGCAGACTTGGAAGAATTATTCACGACGATCGCCAAGTTCAAGTTGAAGCTCAACCCGGAGAAATGCATTTTCGGCGTGGAGGCTGGAAAGTTCTTGGGTTTTCTTTTGACTGAAAGGGGAATAGAGGCCAACCCGGACAAGTGCGCCGCCATCTTGGCGATGAGAAGCCCGGCTACAGTGAAAGAAGTCCAGCAGCTGACGGGTCGGATGGCAGCCCTATCTCGCTTCGTGTCAGCGAGCGGAGAAAAGGGACATCCCTATTTCCAATGTCTGCGGCGCAATAACAAGTTCGCTTGGACGAAAGAATGCGAGGAAGCTTTCGTCAAGCTGAAGGAATATCTGGCGAGCCCGCCGGTTCTGTGCAAACCACTGGCGGGAATCCCTCTCAGGTTGTATTTCGCTGTGACTGAGAGGGCGGTGAGTGCGGTGCTCGCCCAGGACCAGGATCAGGCTCAGAAGCCTATTTATTTTGTGAGCAAGGTGTTGCAGGGCCCAGAAACGAGATATCAGGCCCTTGAGAAGGCTGCGCTGGCTGTGGTGTTTTCGGCGAGGAGGTTGCGCCACTACTTCCACAGCTTCACAATACTGGTGATGACTGACCTGCCCATCCAGAAGGTCTTGAAGAAACCTAACGTTGCGGGAAGAATGGTGAAGTGGGCAGTAGAATTGTCAGAATTTGACATTAAATATGAGCCTCGAGGCCCGATCAAGGGGCAAATCTTCGCAGATTTTGTAGTCGAGCTCTCATAAGAGGCAACGCGGGTTGAAGGTGACGACTTCCGTTGGGTACGCTCGGTGGATGGATCATCGAACCAGCAGGGTAGCGGTGCTGGAGTAATATTGGAAGGACCCAACGGCGTGCTGATCGAACAATCGTTGAGATTCGCCTTCAAAGCCAGCAACAATCAAGCAGAGTATGAGGCGCTGATCGCCGGGATTCTGCTGGCCAAGGAAATGGGAGCCAGAGTGCTGATGGCTAAGAGTGACTCGCTGCTAGTCACAGGGCAAGTAACAGGCGAGTTCCAGGCTAAAGATCCACAAATGGCGGCTTACTTGGCGTATGTGCAGGAATTGAAGAGTTCCTTTGCCTCTTTTGAAGTGGTACATGTGCCCCGAGAACAGAATGCCCGAGCTGACTTGCTTGCTAAGCTCGCCAGTTCAGGCAAGGGGGGTAGGCAGAGGACAGTGATTCAAGAAACTTTGAAGACGCCGAGGGCATTTGTAGCAGATCACCTGGTCCTTCAGATAAGCAGGTCGACGGAGAGAGCAGCGAGAAGCCACAAGTCTTTGACGCAAGAAACTCTGAGATCGCCAAGAATTAGAGCATGTCGAGGAGAGAAGGTGGACGTGATGCAGGTCTGCGCCATCCATGCGCCAGACACTTGGATAACGCAATACAAGCGGTGCTTGGCGGATGGCCTCCTCCCGCTGGATCCAACAGAAGCTAGGAAGGTAAAGAAAAATTCCAGCAAGTATACATTGATTGATGGCGATCTGTACAGGTTTGGGTTCACTCACCCACTCCTGGAATGCATACACGGCGAAAAGTGCACGAGAATTATGGCAGAGCTCCACGAAGGAATATGTGGAAGTCACGTCGGAGGTCGAGCTCTGGCCGCGAGGACTCTCCGTGCAGGCTACTATTGGCCATCCATGAGAGAAGATTGCAAGAAGTATGCCCAATGCTGTAAACAATGCCAGCAGCACGCCGATTGGCATAAGGCACCTCCCGAGGAGTTGAAGTCGATCTATAGCCCTTGGCCGTTTCATACTTGGGGAATCGACATCCTGGGACCTTTCCCACTGGCGATCAGGCAGATGAAGTACTTGGTGGTGGCGATCGAGTATTTCACCAAGTGGATTGAAGCAGAGCCGGTGGCCCAGATCATCGCACACAAGATCGAAGGGTTTGCGTGGAAGAACATTGTGTGCCGGTTTGGAGTGCCTAAGCGCCTAGTGTCAGATAATGGGACGCAGTTTGCAAGCCACCTGTTGAAGAAGCTTTGTGAAGGGGTTGGAATTCAACAAGTGTTTGCATCCGTCGAGCACCCTCAGACGAATGGCCAGGTGGAATCAGCTAATTGGGTGTTGTTAAGAGGTTTGAAGAGAAGGCTTGAGAAAGCCAAGGGAAGTTGGGCTGAGGAAGTGCCTCGGATAGTCTGTGCGTACCACACCACCGAGCAGTCAGGAACCCATGAGACCCCGTTTAGTTTGGTCTATGGGTGCGATGCCATGATTCCAGTCGAGATCCAGGAGAGCTCGCCGAGATTCCAGAACTTTGTAGAGGAAAACTCGAATGCAGAGAGAAGGCTGAACCTGGATCTGCTGGATGAAGTCAGGGAAGAGGCAAGGCTGAAGGCTGAGGCGGTGAAGAGGAGGATTGAGCGAAGATACAACTCAAAGGTGATGCCAAGGCAGTTTAGAGAAGGCGATCTGGTGATGAGGAAGGCCCACCAGTACGAGATGGAGAACAAACTATCACCCAAGTGGACTGGACCGTTCAGAATAACCGAGGCGCTCGGGAACGGGGCCTACCGCTTAGAGACGCTGGAAGGAGGAGCGATTCCTCGCACCTGGAACGCCACACATCTGAAGTTGTACTATAGTTGAGAGCTTTGTAAGTAAAGACAAACACAAATGTTATATTGCAATGTCTCTATCAAAACAGTTTCAAGGGGGCACTCTTTTTTCCCTAAGGAGGGTTTTTAATGAGGCCACCCAATAAAAGAAGGGTTTTTGAAGTATAAGGTGTTTTCAGATTGCATGTGTGATACTTTCAAAAGTTCGAAGAAAGACCTTGTCATTCGTACATGATTTAAGGCAAGAAAAGATATGTCGCGTGTTTTCTAAAAGTTTTAAAGTCCTCATCGTTTTTCGGCGATTAGAGGCAACAGTTAAGTTTTTAAAGCCCTCATCGTTTTTCGGCGATTAGAGGCAACAGTTAAGTTTTTAAAGCCCTCATCGTTTTTCGGCGATTAGAGGCAACAGTTAAGTTTTTAAAGTCCTCATCGTTTTTCAGCGATCAGAGGCACCAGTGAAGTTTTAAAGTCCTCATCGTTTTTCGGCGATCGGAGGCACCAGATGAAAGACCTCCTTGCCGTCGAGCGAGTGCAGGCGAGAAAGAGGAAAAGTCCTCCGTGCTTCTGGGAGCGAGAAGATGTAACTCCCGGGGCAACGCAGAGGCAAGTTAAAGACCTCCTCGCCGTCGAGCGGGTGCAGACGAGAAAGGTCCTCAGTGCATCCAGGGGGGAGGAGATGTACACCCTGGGCAAGTTGAGGCACCGGATAAAGTCCTTATCGCCGTTGTGCGAGCCAAGGCCAGTTAAAGACCTCCTCGCCGTTGAGCGAGTGCAGGCGAGAGAAAGAAAAGGTCCTCAGTGCATCCAGGGGGGAGGAGATGTACACCCTGGGCAAGTTGAGGCACCAGATAAAGACCTTCTCGCCGATGAGCGAGTTCAGGCGAGTTAAAGACCTTCTCGCTTATGTGCGAGTATAGGCAAGATAAAATCCTTCTCGTCTTGAACGAGTTCAGGTATGGCGAAGAGGGTGGAAGAAGCTTGAAAGGTGGCTAAGGTAGGTTCGAAGAGAACGCCTAGCCAGCCGGTCTTCAGCTCTGAAGTTCAGGGGGGTACAGAAAGATCCCAAAGGGCATTTCTGCCCCAGATAAAGAAATGACTGCCAAAGCATGAGGCTGGGAAAAGCTAGTGTTACCAAGAGGTTTTGGCGATCGGGAAAAGTTCAAACACGGCGAGAAGATTGAAAGACTTGCTTGATAAAGCAGGTCGAGTGGGACGTTGTTTGAACCAATGATTAAGTTACAGTTCGTTGCTTGGAAGCTTTTCTTATGATCAGGTTAGTGCCTCAAGGGTACAAGTTGTTTAAGGCGATTGTTGCTTAAGTTTGAATCGGCTCGAAGCAGTTACGCCAAAGGTCGTGTTTGCAAAATCGCTAAGTTAAACTCGGCAAAGTTAAACATACGAAGAAGGTGAAAGCGCTCAAAAGAAGTCAGAGGAAAGAATGTCCAAGTTTCGCTATTGAAATAAGTAACTGTTCAAAACACATATGCAAGAGTTTTTACAAGGTAAATACAAGTGAATTTATAAAGAAGCAGATGGGGTGGAATTGGTTGAGCCTTCGGCGGGAACGACCTTTCCATCAACTACTTCGTTGTTTAACGACACCATGCTGAGGTCGAGATCAGGGAATAGGCATGCAAATTGTTCCCGAGCGGCATCAAATCCAGCAACCAGAATCTGAGCGGAGCTTAGCTTAAGTTCTTCAATTTGCCTTTGAAATTCTTCAACCTGTTGCTTAAGCTCCTTGTTCTGCTGCTCCAGCTCTTCGACCTGTTTTCGGAGTTGTTTGTTGGTCTCTTGAGCATGAAGAAGGTCGTCAGCAACCTTCTTGGATTCCGCTTGAGCTCGGGTCAACTCGGCAGCCATTTTCTCTTTTTCCTTGTTCGCCTCGGTGAGATCAGCCATGGCGTCATCCCTTGCTTTTTCTACTTGTCCAAGTAGTTTTTCGCGGTCAATCGACCTTTGCTCCAGTTTTTGTACCTTATCGGCGTTAGCTTGAATGTGAGCCTCCAGGTCGCTCGCCTTGGTGCGCAGAGGCACGATCTTGCTTTCTAGTTCAACTTTTTTTTGGGCAAGTTCATGGACTTTGCGGCGAAGGTCAGCAGCTTCCTTGCGCGCAAGCCTGAGCTTGGTACTCAGGGCATCCTCTACTCGAGAGTGTTCCATTTCCGCGAGCGTCAGGCTGAATGACACCTTCTCCACCTCAACCTTCATAGTGCTATTTTCGGTCTTGAGGTTGTAGAGATCGTCTTGAAGCCTCCTGGTGGAGCTCTCCACAGCCCTCGTTATGATTGATGGGATATCCTCTGCTATGGTTTTGAGTTTGGCAGTCAGAGGTTCCCACATCCTTGTGACTTCAAGGGAAAGGTTGGATGCCTGGAGAGGCGCCAGGGGGGCTTGTGGAGGGTTCTCGCCGCCACCTTCCTTAGCAGGGTTTTCAATGTTTGCTTCCTGGCGTGGCGACGCGACCGGGGACTCGGTAATTAGAATTGGGGAGGTGTGAGCAACCTCATTCCCGGTCGGAACGTTCTCTGCAGCTGAAGCATTCGAAGGAGGGCCCCCTCCAGCTGAGATATGGGGCGTAGAGGCACTTGGGGGGTCCTCCAGAAAGTTTGGCTCTTGAGCCTCGACTGCTGGTGGCGCAGTGGCCAGTGGAGTTGCTTGGACTGGTGGTGAAGGGGCTCGTGGTGTTGGCGATGAGGGAGGAGGAGCAGGTGTTGATGGTGGTGTTGAAGCTGAAAGAGGGGGTGGGGCAGGTGGAGAAGGTGGTGCCACCCTTTTCCTCTTTGTAACGAGGCCATCCTCAGTGACCTCGTCGTCCTCTTCCTCCTCCTCTTGGACGACTTGGGGGGCTTTTCGCTTTGGCCTTTTAAGGACCAGTTTCTTTCGTTGAGTGGGCTCCTTAGGCGGTGATCGCCCATGAATGATGGCCTTCTCGACCGCCGAGTTGGGCACCGTCTGGGAACCGGTCGCCAACCCGTGGTTGCGGGCGAGCGCCTTCAAGTCAGCGAGCATGTTCTTACCCAACATGGTATCTGCATGAAACGAAAGTGCATGAGTTAGCTCCAAGGGGAAAAAAGATTAGTGTACAAGGCAATGAGACAGCAAAAACAGGCATATGCAGAAAAGATAAAACCAAAGTCTTGTGCGAACAAGACGCCCAGAAACAATATCAGAAGCAATGTCAAGACAAAAGTGTAGCGTCCTAACCTATTTGGAATTCCAACTGGTCCTCAAAGAACTCGAAGGAAATCAGGGTGGGGGTCAAGAATGTTATGTGGGCATCTGCCACCCTCTTCCAGAATAGGCAAAGGTCTCGATCCAAAGCTCCCATGCTATCAGGACTTCTGGGCCTCCTGAAGCAGCTCTTGGACTCCTTTTTCCCCTTGTCCACCCAGTACAAGGGGAAACCGTCGAGAAGGGAAGTGTCTTTGTCATTTGCGCGAACCTGGATGAACTTCCCCTTCCAATCCTTGTACGACTGCTGGAAGATGGTGAAAATGGATCTCCCAGCAATGGCATTCAGGCTGACCCACAGGCGATCTCCTGGGTGCTTGGCCTCAAACAGGAATAAAAACACGTCCACTGACGCGGGCAACCCCAGGTGGGCGCACGTTATCTCGAAAGCTCGGACAAACGCCCAGCTGTTGGGGTGAAGCTGGGCGGTAGCGATGTTGAGCTCGGTTAAGAGTTCCCTCTCAAATCGAGTAAGAGGGAACCTGAGTTTGACCTTCTTGAAGAAAGTGGTGTAGACGAAGCAGAAGGGCCCGTCGGCGCTCACTTTATCATCGGCGCACACTGGCAGAGCGGCGGGGCAAGGCAGCACCATCATTCTCTCATCGTGCTCCTTGTGAAACGATTGGTGGGCCTCGTCCCCATTGGTCAATCGCAGAACCGCTCCCGCAGTGTTCACCGACGAGGTTTCCTTTAAGAGGGTTGGGTTAGCCCATGGGTATAAAGTCTTGAAGTCTGGCAGAGGGATGGGGGCTCCTCCAGCGTTTGGTGGAGTCGCCTGGGCCAGAGCGGTTTGAGAAGACGCAGGCCTCACAGCCTGCGAAGTGGGAGCACCACGAACTTGCGTTGAGTCGTGTGCTTGTGGAGGAGGGTTTCGCGCTGATGGAGGGGGGTTCGGGGTGATCTTCGTGCGAGTCATGATAGCAACTGCAAACGAAGAAGAAAGAAAAAAAATAATCAGGAGGGTTACAAAGGCTGACTCGATCATAGAAGGAAGGTGAAAGACGAACGAATGTGAGTTCGTTGCGACGATCGACAAAGCCCTAAGTTACGCAGAAGGAGAAATGGAAAAACAGCCCACAGCGTATGCACCAGACAGTTACAGGATGATGCAAATCGGTGAAAATGCAAGGAAACCCAGCAGATGAAGGAAAGTAATTACCTTTCAATGATCAGGAGAACGTTGAAGGGAGGTGGTGATCTAGAGCGTCGAGGAACGTCGAGAGTTTTCGCAGAAGGAAATGAGAGCGTATGCAAGTGTGAAGAAAGTGATGGAACAGTAGGAGCGTAAGGGGTTTAGGGGTTTTCGAAATAAGTTTGGAAGCGCTAACGGCAGATGAAGAGAGCCGTTGATGAAGCCACGTGTCGAGCGATCGCTGAAGGGTTTGGTGGAGCGTCAGAGCAGCAGAAAGTACGATCGCTTGGAATTCTGCGTCAGTGCCACGTAGATCGGTGTTGACGAGGGCTCTTTCAGTCTTTTCGCTAGACAAGCCTTCGCTTAAGACTGGGGGGCTTGTGTACCGCCCTGGTGGACGGGTGTGGTGACGTGGCATACTGCTACAGTGAAGGCGTGTTGACAAGGCGCCAGGTTGGCAGATGGGAAGGAAGTCGGGAGGCACGTGTGGTCGCCGATTGTTAAGTTGGCGTGTTCCGATTTCCAGTTTACCAGAATAGGCGATCGCCAGGTTGAAGGTGAAGTCGCCAGATGTAGACTCAGGCGACCAGGCAGTCGGAGATCGCCAGAATAATCACATCGCCGAAGACGAAGGAGGAGCAGATTATGAAGGCGGCCGGCGAGACCACAGGGAAGGTGTACGAAGGCCCTAACTCGCCAGTTTCAGCAGAGATCGCACTCCTGAGTTAGCCATGCACTGGGCAGTACCATGCATAGGTAACTTAGCCAAAATGAGAGTAGAAGCAGCGCCAAGTCAGGGAGCCTCCAGATGATGGCACGTGTACGGTTGGATACGAGCCACGTGTCCAAGTCTGTAACTGCCAAGAGAGAGAAAACCACCAGGTATATAAGAGTTCTTAACAGATTTTCTAAGGTACGCACGTTCAGTTCATACACTTTACGCTTGCGAGTGACAGAGCTGTTTGTGAGAGAGAGTTTGCACGGCTCCAGTTCTTAGTATTTGGTGATACCGTCACTGACTTGAGCATCGGAGTGCGATCGGTCGCAGCGGCGCCGTATTGTTTCTTTGCAGGTTCTTGAGATAGATCCAGAGGAGGAACGGAAGTGAGAAGCGGCGCGCACGTCGATCCTTGACGAGGCATTCTCCAGCGCTCCGGTCAACAGGCAGGATCACAAATTATAAACACCCACAAAGAGCTGATCCTGAAACCACAAGACCTAGTCACCCTCTTTGAACACAACACAAACCTCAAGCCAAAATCACACTGACTTTACAGGACTTTACAAACACGTTTACAGAATGTAATATGAACAATTACAAGAAACTAAGATAGGGTAGAAAACACCTGGAATCAGTAAACCAGAAACCCTATGATCAGTTCTTAAATCACAACAAAGCTCAAAAGCAATCTTGCTAAACTTGAAAAACTCCTTTTCACAAACAAATTGTAATCTCTCTTTTTGATCTCAAATCAGAGTGTAAAACTTCTATATTTCTCTCGCATGAAACTTTTGAAAGAAGGCTATATTTATAACCTTTGAAAAACAACCGTTTAAGGCAGATTTGAACAACTGAATCAGTTAAAACAGGTTTTCAAAATACTGTTATGAAAACTTACTTTTAATCGGTTGAAACCACGATATAACCGGTTGAATGGTTTCAGTAGTTACACAACTGATTCAAAAAACAGTTTCAAAACTCCTTTTCCAGCTAACTGACAAACAACCGATTGTCTCGAAACTTTAATCGGTTGTTTTTCCCTTTGCATGAAAAAAACACTTAGTTCTTTAAAACAGATTGAAACAAGCTTTCTGTAGGAATCAATACTGATCTTACAAAGATTCTAAACCCCATAACTAAACCCAAACCTAAAACACAACACGACTTCAGGTTCCATGAGGATTTGATACATCAAAGCTTCTCATCTTCAACATTGCATAGAATAATACTTCCTTTGCTTTTTGGGTTATAGAGTTCTTTGGCTTATCTCCTCTCATTTACCTTTTTTCATCTGAATAATATCACAACAAATTTAAATAATGACAATTATATCTTTTATCTTTAGAATAATATCACAACAAATTTAAATAACAACAATCATATCTTTAATCTTCATAATAGTATTACAACAGATTTAAACAATAACAATCATATCTTTTATCTTCATGCATCAATTTATGAGTTTATAAGGAATAAAACCATCTGAATAAAAAATCTTTATCAATCAATATTTCATTAGTTTTTCTCTATCTCCATGTAACTAAAAGATAAAGAATCTCTGTATCTACGTAACAAAAATTTTCCCAATTACCTCACATCGGGTTTATATTTGATTAAGATCATATCGATCATATAACCGATATAACCCTGGTGGTACAAAAACAATTCACTCCCTCTTATTTTCGACCAACAATTCTAACATGGTTTCAATCAGACAGTTTTAGAACCTTCATCTCATTTTGTTAACATATACCAATTATTATGACAGGAATTGTTGGCGTTTAGTTGGTATAATAAAACAATTTTAATTTTAATATATAGTAACTTGGTTGCAAAGTGACAATAATGGTCGTAAAATAGTTCAACAATGGCAACATAACAACAATAGTGATACAACAACGATAGCATAATAATGGAGACATTACTTTTCTTCTTCTCATTGAGGCAAAATAACGATGATACATTCTTTCTTTGTATCATGGAGACACAACAACGACAACACAAATCCTTATTCTTTGATAAACCTTTAGTCACATATGATTCACAAAAAGAAAACTAAGTTTCCCTCTAATGTAGTATAAGGTTAACCTAGGTTGAATCTAATTATAAAGAAAAATTAAAATAGAAATGAATTCGTGCAATATGAAAACTAAGTACAACTGTTAGACTGTTTAGTCAACAATCATCTACCAAACTGTTGAATAGTTCTACCAAAGAAAGATGAAATGCCTAATGGAATTGAAAACAACAAAAATATAAATTGAAAAATGTAAACCATAGAGATTACAAAATGCAGAAAATGTAAATGTTCCCGTATGCCAATATAGTCCCACATCGCTCAGGAGTCGAGGCTAATGGCAGTTTATATACTCCCTCCTCTCTCAACTCACCGAGGCGCCTTTTAAGGACAAACCCGTGACGGAGCACCGACCTCCAAAGCGGACAATACCTCAGATGCGGTGATTGACGCTAGCGATGCTATCTCTCGGACTTGAGGTCGGAACATTGGCGCCCACGAAGAGGCTCCTTAGCCCCTCAGTTAGGGGGAATCCAATTCCCTTAGACCTCGACTGGGGGGCTTGTTCCCGTACGTCAATATAGTCCCACATTGCTCAAGAGTCGAGGTCAAGGGCAATTTATATATTCCCTCATCCCTCAACCCACCGAGGCGCCTTTTAAGGACAAAACCGTGACAGAATACTGACCTCCAAAGCGGACAATACCTCGGATGTAGTGATTGACCCTAGCGATGCTATCTCTCGGACTTGAGGTCGAAACATTGGTGCCCACCGTGGGGCCGAAGAGGCTCCTTAGCCCCTCCTCGGCTAGGGGGAGTCCACTTCCCTTAGACCTCGACTGAGGGGCTTGTTACCATATGCCAATATAGTCCCACATTACTCAAGAATCGAGGCTAAGGGCAGTTTATATACTCCTTCCTCTCTCAACCCACCGCGGCGCCTTTTAAGGACAAAACTGTGATGGAGCCCCGACCTTCAAAGCGGACAATATCTCGAATGCGATGATTGACCTTAGTGATGCTATCTCTCAGACTTGAGGTCATAACAGTAAATGATAATAACTATTGTACATGAATGTAAAAAATTGAAAATGTAAACACAAGAAATGGAAAATATAGCATGACTAATTAGAAAGTGCAATTGAAATGAACTAATATTAAAATAAATTAAGTGCATAAACTAAAAATGTAAAATGGAATTGTAAACAAACAAGAATTAAAAGAAATTGCACTGAAAAGAAGCAAATTTCATCCTAGAAATGAAAAATAAAGAACATAAATCATAGTCAAGTCATCTTCAACTTCAAATGAAAGAAACTCAAATCTAGATTCCTTATTAATGAATAAAACACATAACCAAACGGTTTTTATGTTAAAGAAAACGATTTTTAATCGAAAACAGAACTTCAAAATGACTTCAAAGAAGAAATAACTTAAACAAAACATTGTCTAATATGGTTTCATATTTGGTGTGACCCATTTTCATAATTCAATCAACTTTCTAATGTAAAGTTGTAGAAGGGTAAACTAAAAAAATGTAAAATAGAGTAGAAAATAAAATTGTAAAATCTGAAACATAAATGGTAAGTTCTCTAGCTACCATTCTCACTATTATTTGCATCTATTCTCTATTTATAATTTTATAAATTACTAAAATTAGATGGGCCTTAACTAAAAGAGAAATTGTGATGCAATTCCTAGTTGTATGTTCATGTGTCTTTTGATTTGTTGTCTTGTTGCGGTTTGATGGAAGTCTTTTGAGGTTTCAATGGAGGAAGAATACCGTGTGGGGAAGGTGAATCAGAGTATGATAGTTGAGGCTTAGAAGAGCTAAGACCAACTTCTAAGAAGATCCATGCTAAACACTCACAATGGTGTTAACAAGGAAAAAGCTAGAAGACAAGTGTGCTGAAAATTTGGCAGCATTTCTTTATCAATTCTAAGTTGTTTTACAAGTGTATTAACACCTCTTTTTATATCCTAATTGGAGCTAATAATTCAGAAATATTCCTCCACTCATAGGTTGACAAGTGGCCTTTTATATTTGAAGCAATTCTTGTCCATTCCTAGAATCACAAGTGGCGTTTTGTCATTAGATGAGACAACTCTCCATTGAGGCGTTGCCATGAGGATGCTCACATTTTCCTTGTCATAGTCCAGTTGGAATCTTCATGTTTTCTGTACCGCCCTGGTAGTCGGGAGTAATGACGTGGCGTCGAGCTATGATATAGGCATGTTGGATGGGACACCTGGTTGGCAGAAGGGAAGGAGGTCGGGGGGTTTGCGTAGTCGCTAGTTATCAAGTTGGCGTGCCCCGATCTCCATCATACCTATACCGGCGGTCACCGAGTTAAAGATGGAGTCGCCAGATATGAACCCAGGCGACCCAGTGATTAGAGACCGCCGAAACAAGGACATCGCCGAAGATAAAGGCAGATGGACACTTCCCAGCTGGCCAGAGGATAAGGTCGGGGGACAGTTTACTTGAACGTATACAGTGAAACAGGTAGTACAGATCATGAAGGCGGCCGGCGAGACCACAGGGAAGGTGTGTACGAAGGCACCCGAACTCGCCATCCAGAAGAGATCACGCTCCAAGGCAACTATGCACTGAGTAGTATCATGCATAAGTAACTTAGCCAAAGAAGAGTCAGAAGTAGCGCCCAAGTCAAGGATGCTCCAGGTGAAGGCACGTGTACAGCTGGATGCGAGCCACGTGTCCAGATGTGTAACTGCCAGGAGAGAGAAAGTGCCCAGGTATATAAGAGTTCCCAACGAACTTCTGAGGTACGCACATTCAGATTGTTTTCTTTACACTTGCGAGTCTTGAGTACACTGAGAGAGAACTGGTCACGGTTCCTTAGAGTTTTCGAGTTTTACTCTTAAGTAATTGGTGGTTCAGTCGCTGATTTGGGCGTTGGAGCGCGATCGGCCGCAGCAGCGCCGTTTCGTCTTTTGCAGGTTCTTGAGGTGGATCGCGGTGAAGGACGGAGGCTGACACGGCGCATACGTCGATCCAAGTGTGACGAGGCTAAGCTCCAGCGTTTTGGTCAACAGGCAGGATCATTTTCCATGTCACAAGGGGTTGCAAATGCTTGCCAAGTCACATTCAAAGTCTCAGAAGAACCTAGACACTTACTTGTTTAATCCTAGATGGTCCAAAGTTGCATTTAGGTCAAAAAGGCCCAATTGTAGCCCTAACTAGACTTTTTTTCTTATTTATACCCTACTATTCTATGCCCAATACATGACCCATGAAAATTGGACCAAACTAGCTTTGTATACTGAGATGAATGACCTTTTTGTGAAGTTGATCTATGCCTAGTCATCTGCTAGTTGCTGTGAGTTGATTATAGATTGTACATTTTAAAGGTTTCACTTTTGTTTAGATTTTGTATTTTAGTAATTTAAAGGTGAGAACCCTAAGAAGATCCCCACTGGACACGAACTTAACCAAGTGGTTAAGTAAGTGTGAAGGTTCAATTCACAAGGGCAAAGAGAAAAACACAATAATATGGTGACAATGATCCAAAGGTGCGGAATTGAAGAGAACATAAAAAAGGAAACGAAACAAGACTAAAATGATAAAGATGACCGAATGGAAGGAAAATTAAATAACATGAAATGGAAATGGATAATGGCGCAAACAAAGAAGGAAAAAGATGAAGGGATGAAAAGAACTTATGGATTAGAAAGGGAATTCACACCACTTGAAGTAGAGGGACTCCAAGATGAGTGATGCAAGAGCCGCCACTCGAGATGTCCCTCACTCAAGATAAGACCCAGAGTCACCCCTTAGGATACTATCCACCCAAGATAAGACCCAGATAAAAAGGAGTACTCAGACTCTCAATTCACTCAAGCATAGCTTCTTTACTTAAAATTTCAATGTTAAAAATACATTAGGCAAGATACTCTGTTTACAGGGAGGGGTGCCTTGGTGATCAAGATGGGTGAAGGGTAGAAATGGCAAGGGAGAGGTGATGTGAGTTAATTTTAGGATTGTTCATTTGTATGGTGACACTTTACTTAGATTTGGATTTTAAGACAATTATAGGTGATAACCTAAGGAAAATTCTCACTGGACATTAACTTAACCAAGTGGTTAAGTAGATGTGAATGTTCATTTCCATAAGACAAAGAGAAAAACACAATTAAATGGTGATGATGATGCAAAGATTAAGGAGTAGAATTATAAAAGGAAACAAGAACAAGATTGATAAAACCAAATAGACATAAGTATGAATAGGAATGGATTAATGGAAGAGATGATGAAGGAAGAACTTAGGGATGGTGAAGCTAGGAGGAATCGCGCCACTTGATGGGATGGAATCACCAAGATGAGTGAAAGGAGGCCGCCACTTGAGAGCTTCATATCTCACAAGATAAGACCAAATTTGGAGGAGAACACTCACTCAATACTCACACAAAAATTGTGCAGAATTTCTTTACCATAATTTCAACTTGTAAAATACACTTGGTAAGCCTTCTATTTATAGGTAAATGAGCCTTGGAGAACAAGCTAAAGGGGTAGGATGGGAAAAGGGAAAAAATTGGCAGCCTTAGGGTTTGACTAAGTCAATCTCGCATCCTAGGCTTGTCCTTCTAGAAACTAGGTCAAAATGCTTTTAAATAGGCTAGGAACAAGCTAAAATGCTACCCATACCCCCTATTATGCCAATGTTACCTTATTCTAGCATATCTTTGCTATTTGGACCCCTAAAGTGAGCCCAATTTATTTACAACATATTCTAAACATTTAAGACTAGCAGGAAGAACTTTAGGTGCTCTGGTTTATAGCTTCTTGTTCTGTTGATGTTGTCTTGAGGTTTGGTGGGACCCAACTTTGTAACTTGAGATAATCGACCCTTTTGGAATTTGCTTGTTATGTCTTTAGTCATTTGTGGGTTTGTATCATGCTCCCCAGGTGCGAAAGAATTCGTCCTCGAATTTAGTAGTCCTGCAAATAACATACTAAGTTTGTTCACATGAGGTGGTTATGGTAGGTGTGAAGCAAACTTATGTTCATTAAGCGTAGGGAGATGACATGTTTGAGTTCTAGCTACAGGACATGATTGGAAAGAATTTCTGGGGATGAAATGATTTTTGGAAAATCCTCTTAGAAGGTTCACAGAATAACCTTTAGGAGGTTTTGGAATATCATCCCTAAACTTCTTAATCAAATATGTCAAGTATTTAGAATGTTTAGGTATAAAAAAGACAAAGAAGAAAAACACCTTTGAGGTGAAGGGATGAGACCCATGTTATCTTGTCCTTCTTTTTCTTTTTCATTGTCATTTTTTGTTTTTGTTATAATGTGGTCTTGTTTTACCTCTTGGAACATTATGGTTCTTTTATTTGGAAAATTGACAACTCTATGCCTAAAACTTAAACATTTAAAACCTTTTTGTTCTTGAAGTTTTGGTGGGTGACTTAGGTGTAGAGGTAGAAGGATTAGGTTTAGAAACTTTGTGGTGAGAAGTGGTTTCTTTTTAAAAATTGGAAGGAAAAGTTTTTGAAGAAATTTTGTTTGTATCCTTCCATGAAGATTTGTAGAAGTCATCATTATGAGTATGATTGAGAGGTGTTTTCAAAAGTTGTGATTCCACCTTGATGGCTAGGTGAACCACTTTCTTTAAAGAAAAGCACTCATATAATTCTACAATATCTTGAATTTCTCTCCTCAAACCACTTACAAACCTAGCTATCTTTGACTCTTCATTATCATGCATATTCATTTTAGTCAAAGTGGTTTCTAAGTCTTTAAAGTATTCATCTACCATCCTAGGTCCTTGATGAAGCCGTTGGAGCTTCAACAAGTGTTCCTTCCTAGAAGGAGGAGGAACAAACCGCGCGCACATACATGATTTCAAATCATACCAAGTGACCACGATTGGCCTCTTGTTTAGCCCAATGTCCATTATAGTTCGTTGCCACCATTGGTTGGCATAGTCTAGAAAAACTAGGGAAGCTAACCTAACCTTTTGGTCCTCGGTGACCTTATACACATTGAAAAGATGTTCAACCTTAGCTTCTCATTCTAAATACAAAGAAGGGTCATTGGACCCATTAAAACTAGGTAACTTTACAAAATCAAAACAAGATTGTGGTTGGTGTTGAGGGTGCCGTGCATCAAATTTGGTCAATCTCCATTCTTCCTCTTCATCTTGAATTTGCCTCGAATGAGCTTCTTCTAGTCTTTGCAATCTTTGTACAAGTTGGCTTAGTTTCTCGTCTTTTTGGACAAGTCACTTTTTGACCTCCATAAGTTTTCCCAAATTGTGGGCTTTGTTATAGGCTTGTAGTTTTGAAGATGCACCTAAAGCAAATGACCCATAATTTTGTTGCACAAATGAACAAACAAAGAGTGAAAAGAAGTTAGGAAAAATTTAAAGCTTGTGGCAATTTGAATAAAAGCCCTCAACCACTCAAAAAATAAAATAAAATTCTTCCCTTAACCAAGGTCTTTCTTGTGGTTTGAAAAACTATGAAGTGAATAATGCCAAAGCCTCAACACTTTCTCAAGGTAATTCACCACAAAACTTGAGGAAAGAAAGAAAAGACAAACAAGAAAAGCTTAAACAAGAAAAAGGCTAAACCAAATTTGAATTAAGAGATATGAAAAAACTTTTGAAAAAGATGACAAGCAAGAAAAACACAAAAGAAGACTCTAAGAAACTCACTAAACTTTTAACTATGAAACTTTTGTTATTAGAAAAATGCTAAAGCAAAAGGATAAAAAAATTCCACAAAGTTGAAAACAATTTTCCAATCAAGTTGAATCCATATTTTTGGAAAATGATTGTTCCGTCCGGTTGACCGGGATGTCTTCGTGCGCGACCTCAACCGTCAGCTAGGGACTCCTTCCCACTGGTTGCCTGTGGATTCCTGCAAAAAAGAGGACAAAACGGCGCCCTAGCGGCCGTGTGCACTCCGACGCTCAAGTCAGCCAGCAAGAAACACCAAAACTGTCCACCTACGTCTCTGAGCACCGCGTATGGCACTCTGAAGGTGGTAAAAAGAACTGTGTATATGTGTGTGTGTTGTCTCCTTCAGGAAAAAATATTCCCCAGTCACTTGTACGTAACCTTGAAGCACGAGCAAGCAACTAGAGAGTTCTCTGGTAAATTTGCCAAAAGTTCCAACCCCGTTTCCAACATTCCCCGCGCTATTTAAACCTCCCAAACATTTAAAGCGCTTTTAATCACAAACGTAACGCACTCATTAAAGCGCTTAATTAGAAAACGTAGCGCATTTAAGACGTTGAAACGCTTGGGAGCCATCATAGCACCTGAACGCTCGAAACGGAAACTGTATTGAATGACTTTAATTACCTGGCACCAGACCAAGGGGTGTTTCCATTCTGACATGGCTGTTATACACGTGGAGGGCCTCACGACGCCGTGACCCCATCTGGGGGCGCTTCTGCCCACCTGGGGACGTTTCTACGTGTGAGTCCTCCTGCTGGGAGTGCTACTGCGCTAGGGGTGACTTTTTGGGTGCCAACTCATGCCCCCAATCATCTAGTCACTTACTCTGAGAGCGTATCTGCCTTCCTCTCGTACCCTGCACCCGGTTACCCTGGGCGTGACCTTCCTCTTGGGTCGTATCTGTCTCGAAGGCGTCTCTGGGGCGACAGGGGTACTTCACGAGTCAGGCTGCCCTACCCTGATGTTATCACTATGGCCTTGAAGCCACCTTTTCCTTCTCTTTATCACTTTCCCGAGCTATCGGGACCTGAGGCCTTCCCAGGGTGTCGCTCCCTCCATGGTCTTTCCTACCCATGGGTATCGGGGAACCACACTGTGATTGCCTTGTTTTTACACTGTTTGATCTGGCGACGCCCTGGTTGGACGACGCCTTCACCTAGGCGACGCCTTGCGTTGACTTTGACTCTCCAGCTGTTGACTTTGACCTTGACTTAGTCAACGCCCGGATACGGGACGGTACACAAGCCCCCCAGTCTTAAGCTGAAGACTTGTCTTCAGCGTAAAGACTAAAGCCTCGCCCACGCCGTCCACGTGCCATCCTGATGACGTGTCATTCCCTGCTGACTCAACAATTCTCGAATGGTTGACGTGACGCTCTCTGAACCCTAGGAGCGCTCTTGCTGATTGATTTGACCTCCTCTGAAACGATGATGATAACACCTTTTGGGCTACCCTTGATCGCGCGCCACGTGGCCCATCGCGCGGCCATCCTCCAGAGACCTTTGCGTTTCCCTTGGGCAATTGATCCTCTGACGCGTGGCACGATCCCACGGCCCTCAGTTAGCGCCTCTTGAGTTGCGAAATGTAACGTTTAAGTTACTCCAAACCCCGCGCTCACCCTACTGTTACATTCATTCTCTCTGCATCTCCGCACTGTTCATCGCCTTCAAAACCCTTTCTCTCTGCAACTGCGATTCTCTCCTTCCTGCGCTCTTCTACTGCCTCCATTCCAATAGCAAAGGTACGATTTCGGGTACTCACGACTCTTCCCCTTCGTCGCATTAGATGATTTATTGAACTGCCTGGGACTGTTTGTTATTCACGTATTACTGCGTCTCTCCACTTCTTCTTTCCCCTCTGATTTTTCTCGCGTGGGTGACGTTTCCTGGGGCTCTCTCCCCTTCCTGCCATGGCTACACTTGCTAAACCCTTTTTCCTCTCTTCTTTCTCCAGCTCTTTATTTACACCATGACGCGCGCGAACGCGGAGCCTGATTCCTCCCCCACGACCCCCAAGTCCAACTACAAAGCCTTCTACCCCTGGGCCCCCGACGAGCTCTTGAGCGAATGCACCAGCCTGACTTCCTTCCAGGACCTGGAAGCTCACCGTGGGGATCCCCATTTGTACAATTTTAACGCCTTCTGCCGCACACACGACGCCCACATATCCGTCCGTCCCGGCAGGCCTGGGGAACCTGTTTGTTTGGACGACAGACCTAGGAAGGGGAAACCCTTCTTCTTCATGTACCAGACCGTGTTCAAGCGCGTAGGAGTGCGTCTCCCGTTCACCCCCTTTGAACGGGAACTCCTCACTGAAATCAACACTGCCCCTGCCCAGCTCCATCCCAACAGCTGGGCATTCGTGAGGGGCTTCCAAATTCTTTGTGGACACCTGGGCATTCCCCCTTCTGTAGATGTCTTCCTGCATTTCTTTGAGGTGAAGAAGCAGGGGAAGAGCTTCTGGGTAAGCTTTTCCGGGATCGCAGGCAGGATCCTCCTCTCCCTCTTCCAAAATTCTTACAAGAATTGGAAAGGGAAGTTCTTCAGGGTGTGCAGCGCCAAGCACGATCCCACAGCTTTGGATGGCTTCCCCCTTTACTGGACGGAGCGCCCTAAACTGCTCAGGGCCAAAACCCTGGAAGAGCTATCTCCCGCCGATAGGGAGGTAAGCAAAGCCTTGGCCGGGTTGGGGATCGTTTTTGATACCTTGAAGCTGGTCGCTAGCGAGTACAATGCTCACGCCCTGACCACCTACTTTGGTAAGGGGCTCTCCCCTCATCTTTCTTGTTGTGAACAGCCTGCTATCGAACATTTGTTCCCCCATACTATTATGCTCGTTTTATACTGTGCCATGTTACTTGCATTTCACGCCTCCATGTGTGTTGTAATTTAGCATAGCTGCTTTGGCCCTAATTCTTGCTGTTTGGTCTGTCTTGATGTAGGATCGGTGATGGGCGCTTCTAAGAGAATGATGTTGGTGAAAGCAATGAAGGAGGCACGTGCCACCAAGGCGGGCGCCTCCTCCACTCTTGCTGCCGATCCGGTTCCCCCACCGACTCTGTCACCGCCTCCTCCGATCATCGCCGAGGCTCCCCTGAGTTCACCTCCGTCATCTCCACATAGCCTCGCAGCACTTCAGACTGCCTGCTCTCCTCTACCCATCGCCGCTGTTCCCCTAGCTGTGGCCTCGTCACTGGCTCCAACCCCCTTTGACAAAGGGAAACGGGTTTTGGAGATTCTATCAGAGGATGAGGACTCAGAAGGCGTGGCACCCTTCAGAAGAAGAAAATCTGCGCGGGTACCTCTTTTGGTAGAGGCGTCGCCCCAGGGAGGGAATCCCTTCATGGACAACCCCCCAAGCGCAACCTCACTCCCTCCCATGACACTCCAAGAGGAAAGGGGCGAAGGCGCCGAGTCTGCCCCACCTCCGCCGCCGACAGAAACCCTTGCTTCCCCTGCTTCCGTTGCTGCCGCCCCTAATTTCATCGCCATCCCTCCTCCGATTATGTATCTAATGAGGGGCTTCAGTGGCGGGACCCTGCCAGAGGGCACCAACAGGAAGGAAGGCATGCCCTTCTACTTGGGGGCCTTCTTGGCGGTGGCCCTTGAATGGCGCGCCCAGGCCAGAAACGCGGTCATGCAGGCTCAAACTCTCCAGGCCTTAGAAACAAAGGCTACTACTCTGGAGGAGGAAATGAGGACCCTGGGGTGTCAGAACGAAACCTACCAAACCTCTCTGAAGCAAGCGCAAGAGTCCAAAGCAGAAACTGAGAGGCAACTGGCAGAGGCATTGGAGCTCCAGGCTGGCCTTTATACTCGTGAAGTCGCCCTCCAAGTCCAGGTAACGGGCCTTCAGGAATTGCTTAAAGCTGATGCAGAAATTCAAAAGGACCTGAAGGACCGTTGCCGTGAGCAGGCTGACAAGACGGAGCGGTTGGAGGGGGAAATGGCCACCCAGGCCAAAGCGATGGACCTTCTTCGGGCTGACTACGACAAACTACAGGTCGAGGTCAGTCGGCTTCGCGTGGAGAAAGAGGCTCTGGAGAAGCAGGTGACCTCTGGGGATGCCGCCGTTGAGGAGCTAGAGAAGGAGAAGAAGTCTCTTATCCAGGAGATGGCGGGTACTTTCGAGGAGGGGTTCCAAGAGGCTCTGACCCAGGCGTCCTGCGAGAATCCTGGCATCAACATTTAGAACTGCGACCCCATGCACCATGTCGTCGACGGGAAGGTCGTGCCCATGGACTTGGATGACTGAACCGCTGTCTCTCACCCGCCACCTTCACCTTCAAGCTTAATTCCTTTATTCTTTACGCTTGCTTTTGACTCTCTCTGTTTAAACTTGTAATTCTTTGAACCATCCGTACTCTTGTTACCAATTTGGGTGTTCGTATGATTGCTTTTGTGCGATCTCATTCTCATCTTTTGCCTTCTTATGCTTCGGTTGTTTTGTTTGCATTATACTTGCTTCTCTCGCTTCGTTGGGCGGCTTTGTATGATCGGGAAAAGTCGCGTGCCAACCCCCACGCCCATGGAGAGGCTCACTTAGTGACGCCGTATCGTCCACGGGGTGTCTCTAATACCAAAAGGTCCTTTCCTTGATCCTTAACGCCCGGCGCCCACGCCTAAGGAGAGGCCGGCTACAGCAGCGCCGTATCGTCCCCGGGTGTCTAAAACGCCGAGTGCTCTGGGGGGGGGGTCTGTTCCCTCCATGGTCTTTCCTTCCCATAGGTATCAGGGAACGCCCTGCCAGCGATTCGTTGGCGTTTGGCGGTCTTATCTCCCTCCACAGTCTTTCCTACCTGTGGGTATCGGGGAGGCGACGCCAGTGACTAACCTTGCCAAAAACGCCGAGTGCTCTGGGGGGGGTCTGTTCCCTCCATGGTCTTCCCTTCCCATAGGTATCGGGGAACGCCCTGCCAGCGATTCGCTGGCGTTTGGCGGTCTTATCTCCCTCCACAGTCTTTCCTACCTGTGGGTATTGGGGAGGCGACGCCAGTGACTAACCTTGCCAAAAACGCCGAGTGCTCTGGGGGGGGGGGGTCTGTTCCCTCCATGGTCTTCCCTTCCCATAGGTATCGGGGAACGCCCTGCCAGCGATTCGCTGGCGTTTGGCGGTCTTATCTCCCTCCACAGTCTTTCCTACCTGTGGGTATCGGGGAGGCGACGCCAGTGACTAACCTTGCCCTCTTTGATTTCGTCTCCCTCCACAGTCTTTCCTACCTGTGGGTATTGGGGAGGCGACCCTGCTGATATTTTGGTTGGCGACGCCCGCGACGTCTCACGCTAGCGTCGCCCCTTTGCGTCCTTCCAGGCGACGCCTTGGGCATTACCTTTACTTCGACGTTGACTTTGGTCCTGCCTTGGTCGACGCTTGATGACAGCGAAGAGCTCAAGGTTTTGCCCGTGCCATCCGCGTGGCACCTCCTGTATGGCTGATGGGACGTTCCATCATTCGACTTGATCCACGTGGCGCTGCTTGTATGGTTGATGGGACATTCAGTCATTCCATTAAGTTCTGACTCCTGCTGTGCCCCTGACACACTTTCGACGGCGCATCGTACCACTGGATATTCTGTTGATACGACGTTTTCTGATTTTAACCAGTGGTGCCAGGGTCATCCTTCCATCTTCTGCCACGTGGACCAATCGTGCGGTGCATCCATTCGCATCGTTTGGCGCTCTAACCGCTTTATTTAACTCTTCAAACTCTGAAACTATCCGCATCACTTTCTCACTCTTCACAATCTACTTACGTTCTTTCTTCTTGCACCCTTCCTTCTTGCACCCTTCTTTCTTGCACCCTTTCTTTTTCACAAAGGGTTGTTCCAGCATTCGCTTCCCTCGCCCAACTCTTGCATTTCTTGCGGTCTCTACACTCTTGACAATCTCTGATCTTGTTAAAGAATGTCTTCTCACGCTGTTTCCTCCAGGGTCCGTCCCAAAGACTTGTACCCTTGGGCTTCGAGTGAACTTCTTGACGAGTGTTCATGCTTACTCTCTACAAGGGCCATAAGGGAACACAAAGGGGATTCGTGTTCCTATGACCACCGGGCCTTCGCGAGGAGGCATGACGATGACATCGCTGTGCTCCCTTGCACTCTAGGGGAGCCAGTATGTGGAGACGAACGGGCCAACGAAGGGATCCCTTTCTTTTACTTTTACCAGGTGGTGTTCAAGACCATCGGAGTGCGCTTACCCTTTTCCTGGTTCGAGAAGGAACTGCTGACGGAGATCAACGTTGCTCCGGCCCAGTTGTATCCCAACAGCTGGGCCTTTGTCAAAGCCTTCGACATTCTCTTCGGGTTTCTGGGTTGTGCACCCTCGGTTGACCTCTTTCTTCACTTATTTGAGGTGAAGAGGCAGAGACACAACCTCTGGGTAACTCTCAGTAATGTACCCGGGAGAGTTCTCTTCACACCCTTCCAAAGCTCGTTCACCGGGTGGAAAGGCCGGTTCTTCAAGATCTGTCGTACTGACCTTGTTCCCGACGCTCTGGATGGGTTTCCGCTGTACTGGGTGAGAGAGGAAAAGGCCCTCAAAGCCAAACCCCTCAAGAAGCTGGCTCCAAGTGATCAAATAGCTTGCCGGATTCTTGCTGAGGCGGGCGGCTTTGACTCTGCCACGGTGATCAGCCTGGAGTTCAACGCTGGGACTCTTGAGAAGTACATATGTAAGAACCACTGCCTTAGAAAATTCGGCCTTCATTGCTTTCTAACTGTGCATGTCTTGCTTCATGGTGTCTCTAACACGTTTTCTCCCTTGGTGCAGGTTCGAGAATAAACCAAGAAAAGAGGACACGACTTACTCGAGCTCTGCGGGCTGGGAAAGGGGCTTTGCCTTCCTCCAGTGATGACTCTGATGACCATTGAGGAATGGCTTGTTCATGTTCTTGCATGATTTGTAGTGTTTGCTCCGTTTGTACTACTCCCATTGTATTGAACATTGCTTGTAACAACAACTTTTCAATATCATACTTGATTTTTTGCAACGCCACTTTACTTTGCATATGCTTCACGTACTGCGCGCTTTTCTTTCGTCCTGTTCTTCCAACGGTGCATGCCTTCACTTGGGCGACGCCTTCTCAGGGGCGACGCCCCTATCTAGGTGACGCCTTCTTTCTGGGCGACGCCAAGACCTAGGCGACGCCTTCTTTCTTGGCGACGCCATGACCTAGGCGGCGCATCACATTACTTCAAACAGAGAAAGATAAAGGCTGAAAACCAAGGCACTTCTTTTTCTCAAACTGGTTTTTCCTTTTATTAGGGTGACCTCATTAAAAAACCCCCGAGAGGGAAAAAGAGCGTCCCCTTCAACTAAATTGTTACATACTGCTTACATAAGTCAACTGAAATAAAATTTTAAGTTGGCTGCATTCCAACTGCGCGGGATAGGACCTCCATCTAAAGTCTCCAGGTTGTACGAACCGTTGCCCTTAGCCTCAGTAACTCTGAAGGGTCCGGTCCACTTGGGAGACAGCTTATTCTCCAACTCGTATGGGTGAGCTTTCCTCATCACTAGGTCGCCAACCTGAAACTGTCGCGGCTTTACCTTAGAGCTATATTGCCGCTCTACTCTTCTCTTCATCGCTTCAGCTTTTATTCTAGCTTCTTCCCTGGCCTCTTCTAGCAGATCCAGGTTTACCCGCCTCTCTTCATTGGATTCCTCCACCACAAAGTTTTGAAAACGTGGTGAGCTTTCATGTATTTCTACTGGAATCATCGCGTCCGACCCGTACACCAAACTGAAAGGCGTCTCCATAGTAGAGGATTGGGGCGTGGTGTGATATGCCCATACAATCCTTGGCACCTCTTCCGCCCACGCCCCTTTGGCTTTCTCTAATCTTCTTTTTAACCCCCTCAGCAGAACTCTGTTTGCTGACTCTACTTGTCCATTGATCTGGGGGTGTTCGACCGACGCGAATACTTGTTTGATTCCTACTTCAGCACACAGATTTCTCAACTGCTGACTGGCAAACTGGGTCCCGTTGTCAGATATCAGGCGCCTAGGTACGCCAAAGCGACACACAATGTTTCTCCACACAAAATGCTGTACCTTATGCGCAGTGATCTGTGCCACGGGCTCCGCCTCTATCCACTTAGTGAAGTATTCGATGGCGACGATCAGATACTCCATCTGCCTGATTGCCAGTGGGAAAGGGCCCAGGATGTCAATTCCCCATGTATGGAAAGGCCACGGGCTGTATATGGATCGCAATTCTTCTGGCGGCGCCTTGTGCCAGTCGGCGTGCTTTTGGCATTGCTTACACCTTTGGGCGTGCCGTGCGCAGTCCTCTTTCACTGTTGGCCAGAAGAAACCTGCGCGTATTACCTTGGAAGCTAAAGATCTTCCCCCTACGTGGCTTCCGTAGATGCCTTCGTGTAGCTCCGCCATTATCCTGGTGCATTCATCGCCACTGACGCATGTCAGGATAGGGTGAGTGAAACCGTGCCTGAACAGCACCCCATCCACCAAAATATATCTGGCGGCATTTCTTTTGACTTTTTTACCCTCTTCAAGGTCCACTGGAAGAGCCCCATCCGCCAGGTATCACTTATAGGGCGTCATCCAGGTGTCTCCCTTGGACAAAACACATACCTGCATCTGCTCTTCCTCAGGCACGCCCGCGTACATGCTGATGCGGGGCGCCCTCTGTGTATCTTGGGTCAAAGAGCAATGACTCCTCGGTCTTCCCCTTGATGTATAAATCTGGAGGACATCCACCCTGTTGTCTTCCACGAATCTACGTGGAGCTTTGAGAGTCTCCTGGATCACTGTCCTCTGTCTACCCCCCTTGCCTGAGCTGGCCAGCTTTGCGAGCAGGTCAGCTCTGGCATTCTGCTCCCTCGGGACATGTATCAGCTCAAGAGCGTTGAACGCCCCCTTCAACAACTGGACGTATTTCAGATACGCCGCCATCTGTGGGTCCTTCGCCTGGAACTCACCCGACACCTGCCCCGTAATCAACTGAGAGTCGCTCTTCACCAGGAGGTTCTGTGCGCCCATCTCCTTGGCCAAGAGCATTCCTGCTATTAGGGCTTCATATTCTGCCTGATTGTTACTTGCCTTGAAGGCGAAGCGTAGGGCCTGCTCGATCAGTATGCCGTCGGGTCCTTCCAAGACTATTCCCGCACCGCTCCCCTGCTGGTAGGAAGAGCCATCAACCGAGAGCAGCCACTGCGAACTCACTTCCACCTCCTGCTCACCTCCGGGCGACAGCTCCGCTATAAAATCTGCGTACACCTGCCCTTTGATGGATCCTCTAGGCTCGTACTGGATGTCGAATTCTGACAGTTCTACCGCCCAACGCACCATTCTTCCCGCCACATCAGGCTTATGCAGCACTTTCTGTATAGGGAGGTTGGTCATCACCACCACCGTGAAACTGTGGAAGTAATGACGGAGCCTCCTGGCAGAAAATACTACTGCTAGCGCCGCTTTCTCCAGCGCTTGATACCTCGTCTCAGCCCCCTGTAATGCCTTGCTTACGAAATAGATGGGCTTCTGACTTTGGTCCTGCTCCTGGACCAACACAGAACTAATGGTCCGGATACGGGACGGTATATTTCTTTACAAAGTGATAATCAAAGATGCCTTTGAAATATCTTTACTGTTTTGGCTTGGACGTTACTGTTTTGCTTGCTTTTTTTATATACTATTGTATCATATGGAAAAGAATTAACATAGCTTGCATCATGCATATTTTCAAGAACTCTCAATTTTCACAAAAGTTTTTGGTTGGATTCAATATAATTGAACACTTGAAATCATGTGTTTGGAACTTTAAATATACTTCTACTAAAAACAAGTTTCTAATTACTTTGCAAACTTCACAATTAAAAGCAAGTAAGTAGACTCAAAGTAAGAAGGCAAGATCAATAGAAAACATAAAGAGAAACATATCCAAAAGCGAAAAATGCTATGAATATAAAATAGCCGAATTTTGCTTTGCAAGAATTAAAGGGCTGGAAAATAAAATGCAAGAAAATAAAGACAAGAATGTAAAGGTACTTGAATTTAAAGATAATAAATTAAAAGTACTTGAATTTAAAGACAATAAGTTAAAGGTACTTGAATTTAAAGACAAGAATTAAAGGAACTAGAATGTAAAGAAATTGTAGAGTGCCAAATCAACTCAAGCAAATTAAGCATAAGAACCTAAGCTCTGATAATCACATGATGTGAGTTAATTTTAGGATTGTTCATTTGTATGATGACACTTTACTGAGATTTGGATTTTAAGACAATTATAGGTGATAACTGTACCGTCCCGTATCCGGGCGTTGACAAAGTCAAGGTCAAAGTCAACGCCTGGAGTCAAAGTCAACACAAGGCGTCGCCTAGGTGAAGAGACACCAAGTACCAGCGTCGCCAAGAGGAAGCGTCGCCAAGGCGAGGCGTCGCCTAGGTGGAGGCGTCGCCCAACCAGGGCGTAGCTAAGATCAAATATCATTAAGGCACGGCAATCACAGTGCGGTTCCCCGATACCCATGGGTAGGAAAGACCATGGAGGGAGCGACGCCGTGGGAAGGCCTCAGGTCCCGATAATCTGGGGTTGTGATAAAGAGAAGAGAAAGGTGGCTTCAAGGCCATAGTGATAGCACCAGTGTAGGGCAGCCTGACTCGTGAAGTACCCCTGCCGCCCCAGAGACGCCTTTGGGATAGATACGACTCAAGAGGAGGGTCACGCCCAGGGTAGCCGGGTGCAGGGTACGAGAGGAAGGCAGATACGCTCTCAGAGTGAGTGACTAGAGGATTGGGGGCCTGAGTTGGCACCCAAAAGGTCACCCCTTGCACAGTAGCACTCCCAAGCAGGAGGAATCACACGAAGAAACGTCCCCAGATGGAGTCATGGCGTTGTGAGGCCCTCCACGTGTACGACAGCCAGGTGAGAATAGAAACACCATTTAGTCAGGAACCAGGTAATTAAAGTTTAATACAGTTTCTGTTTCGAGCGTTTAAGGTACTATAAAGGCTCCCAAGCATTTCAACGTCTTAAATGCGCTACGTTTTCTAATTAGACGCGTTAATTAAGTGCGTTACGTTGTATAATTGAAAGCGCTTTAAGATGCTTTACATGCTAGGGTAGTTTAAATAGCGCTGAGAATGTTGGGGACGGGGTTCGAACTTTTGGCAAATTTTCCAGAGACTCTCTAGTTGCTTGCTCGAGCCTTGAGGTTACGGACAAGGGACTGGGGAAAGATCTTTGCCAGAAGGAGAAAACATACACTAGAAATAGTTTCCTTTTTACCACCTTCAGAGTGCCATACGCGGTGCTCCGATACGGAGGTGCATAGTTTTTGTTGTTTCTTGCTGGCTGACTTGAGCGTCGGAGTGCAAACGGCCGCTAGGGCGCCCTTTTGTCCTTTTTTGCAGAAAGCCATAGGTAACCAGTGGGAAGGAGTCCCTAGCTGACGGTCGAGGTCGCGCACGAAGACGTCCCAGGTCAACCGGACGGAACATTTGGCGCCCACCGTGGGGCCGATATAAAACATCAGTCCCATCACAAGTTTGAGAAGATCTACCAAGTTATAGTAACGTTGGAGGAGGTTTGAAGAGACCGTGATAATGGCCACCACAAGACGGGATACTGCACGCGCGGCCCCAGCAGAACTGTCCATGCAACAGGTCCTGGACATAATGCGGGGGCTGCAGGAGGATATGGCAGAGTCGAAACTGGAACAGGAACGCATGCAAGCAGATCTCGAAGCCTCGCATGAGAGGAATGAAGAGCTTCGTCGTGTAAATGAGGAGTTGCGCCGGGGTCTGCGAAATAATCGGGGCAACGTGAACAGGACGAGATGGAGAACACTCCCCGCCAAGGGAGTTTTCCACTCCCTTCTCGCAGGAGATTATGGATGCAGTGATCCCGAGCACATTCGCGGGGCCCAAGGTGATCTTCACCGGGATGGAGGACCCTGAGACGCACCTCGCTGCGTTTCACACACAGATGGTCCTGGTAGGCGGCTCTGACGCTGCCAAGTGCAAGCTCTTTATGAGCCCCTTGACTGGGATGGCTATGGATTGGTTCATCAGCCTACCGGACGGTCATATCACCTCTTTCCGACAACTGTCACGATTGTTCAGGGAACAATACCTAGCAAACAAGGCCCCGCCGCCGGTCTCCTACGATTTGTTTGATGTGAAATAGTATCAAGGGGAGACCCTAAAGGAATACATCAATCGCTTCGGGGACCAGGTAGTAAAGGTTGGTACGACAGAGGAACCTATGATTGTATACGCGTTCGTGAAAGGCGTATGCCCCGACCCTTTTGGGGAATCCATCATTCGCAACCGCCCTAGGACTTTTGCTGAACTACGGCGTCGGGTGGTAGAACATATCGCTTCTGAGGGAGAGGTGTGTGTGAAGCGCACCAGCGTCGTACCCTCGCGCCCGAGGGGACCGACGCGAGCTCAACCCGCCAGGATCAATGAGACCACGACGGGAAGGTAGAAACCAGAGGGGAGACGCCCCTACGAGGCCAGAAAGCCCCAGCCCCGGGGTCCAGCGGGAGGCGATCGCCCGGCCAGAGAATGAACGAGGCCGGCGAGATACAATTTTGTGGTGGAACTGAAGGATCTGATCGCCGTGCCTAATATAGCGGAGAGATTAAGGCGACCGGCGAAGTCCGATAAGGTGTTGGGGCCTCGGAAAGACTCTTGGTGTGAGTTCCACGAGGCTTTCGGTCACCACATTGATAACTCCCTGTCGTTGGGTTACCAGCTGGATGAGCTGGTGAGAACCGGGTTTTTGAAGGATTATGTCGCGGAACCCTTAACGACCGCCACCTTGCCGCCGCCAGCGGAAGAACAAGCACACGAGACGCCGGTTCTCGGCGAGGTCCATACCATAGCTGGAGGATTTTCCGGCGGAGGACCCACCGCCTCCCAGCGAAAGAAATACGCGAGGGGGGTCAACTCGATCGAAGAAAGGATCTCGGGTGAGCCGTGGGAGTCGGACCTCGTATTCACGAGAGGGGATCTCCGAGACGTGGTGCCGCACGACGATGACCCCGTGGTCATTTCGGTCATCACAGCTGGGAGAAAGGTGCACAGAGTTCTTGTCGACCAGGGAAGTTCAGCAGACGTCATGATCTGGTCGACATTCAATAAGTTGCGGTTATCCCCCGACCTTTTGAGGCCCTACACAGGGTGCCTGTATGGGTTTGCGGACAACCAGGTGGAAGTCCGAGGCTACCTGGAGTTGAGGACTACGTTCACGGACGGAGAGGCCTCGCGTACCGAAAGCATCCGGTACTTGGTCGTGAACGCCAGCTCCGCTTACAGCATCTTGTTGGGCAGGCCGGCGTTGAACCGGTTGAACGCAGTAGCCTCCACACGCCATATGAAGATGAAGCTGTCGGACCTCATTGGCAAGGTGATAGTCATCAAGTCAGATCAGGAGGAGGCAAGGAAATGCTATGAGAACAGCCTGAAAACGAAGAGAGGCGTGTTCATGGTGTATGAGCGTCCGCCGTGTGCAGACACGACGATGATTGAGGCGACGCCCGCTGAGGATGATATCAGAGAACAATCGGCGGCTAACGCCGTGGAGAGGGAGATTGGCGGCAAAACGTTTAAGTTAGGAAGTTTGCTGAGCCCAGAAGAACAGGAAGGGGTGGCAGAAGTGATTTCGCGCCACCTGGATGCTTTCGCATGGTCCGCCTCGGATATGCCCGGCATCGACCCTGATTTCCTGTGTCATCACCTCAGCATGGACGCCACGGTCCGCCCCGTGCGCCAAAGAAGGAGAAAGTTTAACGAAGAGAGACAGCAGGTGGTAAAGGATGGAACGCAGAAGCTGTTGAGTGCTGGCCACATCAGGGAGATTCAATACCCCGAGTGGCTGGCCAACGTCGTCTTGGTGAAAAAGGCGAATGGGAAGTGGAGGATGTGCGTGGACTTCACGGACTTGAATAAGGCGTGCCCGAAGGACTCGTACCCACTGCCCAGCATCGACGCGTTGGTGGATAGTGCATCCGGCAGCAACGTGCTGAGCTTCCTGGACGCATTCTCAGGGTACAACCAGATCAAGATGCACCCGAGAGATGAGAGTAAAACTGCATTCATGACCGAGACTTGCAGTTACTGTTATAAGGTGATGCCTTTTGGGCTGAAAAACGCGGGCGCCACATACCAAAGGTTAATGGACAAGGTCCTGGCACCCATGCTAGGGAGGAATGTGTACGCCTACGTAGATGACATGGTGGTGGCGTCGCAGGATAGGGCACAGCACACGGCAGACCTGGGGGAGTTGTTCGTCACAATATCCAAGTACCGCCTCAAGTTAAACCCTGAGAAGTGTGTCTTCGGGGTTGAGGCCGGTAAGTTCTTGGGTTTTATGCTCACAAGGGGGATAGAAGCGAACCCCGACAAATGCGCAGCGATTATCGCCATGCGAAGCCCGACGTCGGTAAAGGAAGTGCAGCAGCTGACAGGGCGGATGGCGGCACTCTCAAGGTTTGTTTCCGCCGGGGGAGAGAAGGGGCACCCATATTTCCAGTGCCTAAAGAGAAATAGTCGCTTTGCATGGACTGACGAATGCGAAGCAGCTTTCATTAAGTTAAAGGAGTACCTGGCGACGCCACCGGTCCTCTGCAAACCGGTAACAGGTGTGCCCTTCCGGCTATATTTTACGGTAACGGAGCGGGCTATCAGCTCTGTGTTAGTCCAGGAGCAGGACCAGAGTCAAAAGCCCATCTATTTCGTGAGCAAGGCATTACAAGGCGCTGAGACGAGATACCAGGCGCTGGAGAAGGCAACATTAGCAGTGGTGTTTTCAGCCAGGAGGCTCCGTCATTACTTCCACAGCTTTACCGTGGTAGTGATGACAAACCTCCCTATACAGAAGGTGCTGCAGAAGCCTGACGTGGCGGGAAGAATGGTGCGCTGGGCGGTGGAGCTGTCAGAATTCGACATTCAGTATGAGCCCAGAGGATCCATCAAAGGGCAAGTGTACGCAGATTTTATAGCGGAACTCTCGCCCGGAGGTGAGCAAGAGGTGGAAGTGGGCTCGCAGTGGTTGCTCTCGGTTGATGGCTCTTCCAACCAACAAGGGAGTGGTGCGGGAATAGTCTTGGAGAGACCCAACGGCGTACTGATTGAGCAAGCTTTGCGCTTCGCCTTCAAGGCAAGTAATAATCAGGCGGAATACGAAGCCCTGATAGCAGGAATGCTCCTGGCCAAGGAGATGGGCACGCAGAACCTCCTGGTGAAAAGCGACTCCCAGCTGATTACGGGGCAGGTGTCGGGTGAGTTCCAGGCGAAGGACCCACAGATGGCGATGTATCTAAGATACGTCCAACTATTGAAGGGAGCATTTAACGCTCTTGGGCTGATACATGTCCCAAGGGAGCAGAATGCCAGAGCCGACCTGCTTGCCAAGCTGGCCAGCTCAGGCAAGGGGGGTAGGCAGAGGACAGTGATCCAAGAGACGCTCAAAGCTTCGTGTAAATTCGTGGAAGATAACAGGGTGGATGTCCTCCAGATCTGTACATCAAGAGAGAGTCCAAGGAATCATCGCTCTCTGACCCAAGATACGCTGAAGACGCCCCACATCAGCACGTATGCGGATATGCCCGAAGAAGGAAGGCAAATGCAGGTATGTGTCCTAGCCGAGGGAGACACCTGGATGACGCCATACAAACTGTATCGCCCAGGTAGTCGGAGGTGATGACGTGGCAGCGAGCTATTATGTAGGCGTGTTGAGCAGGGCTCATGGCTGGCAGAAGGGAAGGAGATCGGGGGGCTCGTGTAGTCGCCAGTCTTTAAGTTGGCGTGCTCCGATCTCTAGCATACCTAAACCGGCGGTCACCAGGTTTGTGATGAAGTCGCCGGATGCAAACCCAGGCGACCAAATGATCAGAGATCGCCGAAAGGAGGACATCGCCGAAGGATCAGTGAAGCTTGTTCCAGGCTTTCGAGGCAGAGGATGAAGCCGTCAGGTAGTCATTCCCTAGCTAGCCAGAGGTTGAGGTCGGAGAACAGCTTACCCGAGCATGCACGATGAAGCAAGTGAAGTAGATCATGAAAGCGGCCGGCGAGACCACAGGGAAGGTGTGTATGAAGGCACCCGTACTCGCCACGCAGAAGAGATCACGCTCCAAGGCAGTTATGCGCTGAGTTGTTTCTTGCATAAGTAACTTAGCCAAAAAGCCTGAAGAGTAAGAAGTGGCGCCCAAGTCAAGGATGCTCCAGATGGTGACACGTGTACAGCTGGATACGAGCCACGTGTCCAGATGTGTAACTGTCAGGAGAGAGAAAGCGCACAGGTATATAAGGGATTCTAACGAACTTCTGAGGTATGCACGTTTGGATTACTTCTTTACGCTTTCGAGAACGAGAGTACGCTGAGAGAGAATTTTGCACGGTTCCTGAGAGTTCTTGAGTTTTCTCTTAGCATTTGGTGGTTCAGTCGCTGACTTGGGCGTCGGAGCGTGATTGGCCGCAGCGGCACCGTTCTGTCTTTTGCAGGTTCTTGAGGCGGATCAGAGTGAAGGACGGAAGCTAACACGGTGCGGAGTCGATCCAGGTTCGACGAGGCAAGGCTCTTGCGTCTTAGTCAACAGGCAGGATCACAAACGGTACCTGGCGGATGGGGCTCTCCCGGTGGAGCCAGAAGAGGGTAAGAAGGTCAAGAGAAATGCCGCAAGATAAACTCTGGTGGATGGAGTGTTGTTCAGGCACGGTTTCACTCACCCTATCCTAACGTGTGTAAGTGGCGACGAGTGTACCCGGATAATGGCGGAGTTCAACGAGGGCATTTGCGGGAGCCACGTCGGCGGAAGGTTCTTAGCCTCCAAGGTGATACGCGCAGGGTTCTTCTGGCCAACAGTAAAAGAGGATTGCGCGCGACACGCCCAGCGCTGCAGGCAATGCCAAAAGCACGCTGACTGGCACAAGGCGCCGCCAGAAGAACTGAGATCCATATATAGCCCGTGGCCTTTTCATACATGGGGAATCGACATCCTGGGCCCGTTCCCACTGGCGATAAGGCAGATGAAGTATTTGATCGTTGCCATCGAGTACTTCACCAAGTGGATAGAGGCAGAGCCCGTGGCACAGATCACTGCGCACAAGGTACAACACTTTGCGTGGAAGAACATTGTGTGCCACTTTGGCGTACCTAGGCGCTTGATATCCGATAATGGGACCCAGTTTGCCAGTCAGCAGTTGAGAAATCTGTGCGCTGAGATAGGTATCAAGCAAGTGTTCGCATCAGTCGAACACCCCCAGACCAACGGGCAAGTGGAGTCAGCAAACAGAGTTTTGCTGAGGGGGTTAAAGAGAAGGTTAGAGAAGGCCAAAGGGGCGTGGACGGAGGAAGTTCCAAGGATCGTATGGGCATACCACACCACGCCCCAATCTTCTACCATGGAGACGCCTTTCAGTTTGGTGTATGGGTCAGACGCGATGATCCCGGTAGAGATACATGAAAGCTCACCACGTTTTCAAAACTTTGTGGTGGAGGAATCCAACGAAGAAAGGCGGGTAAACCTGGATCTACTAGACGGAGCCAGGGAAGAAGCCAGAATAAAAGCTGAAGCGGTGAAGAGAAGAGTAGAGCGGCAATATAGCTCTAAGGTAAAGCCGCGACAGTTTCAGCAATATAGCTCTAAGGTAAAGCCGCGGTAGTTTCAGATTGGCGACCTAGTTATGAGGAAAGTCCACCCATACGAGCTGGAGAATAAGCTGTCTCCCAAGTGGACCGGACCCTTCAGAGTCACCGAGGCTAAGGGCAACGGTTCGTACAGCCTAGAGACCTTGGAAGGAGGTCCCATCCCGCGCAGTTGGAATGCAGCCAACCTGAAGTTTTATTTTAGTTGACTTATGTAAAGCAGCTATGTAACAGTCTTGTTAAAGGGGACGCTCTTTTTCCCTTTCCGGGGTTTTTTAATGAGGTCACCCAAATAAAAGAAAAAACAAGTTTGAGAAAAAACCGTGCCTTGGTCCTTAGTCTTTATCTTTCTCCGTTTGAAGTAGCGTGATGCGTCGCTAGTAAAAAGGGCGTCGCCAAGAAAAAAGGCGCCGCCAAGAAGATAGGCGTCGCCAAGAAGGAAGGCGTCGCCAAGAAAGAAGGCGTCGCCAAGAAAGAAGGTGTCGCCAAGAAGGAAGGCGTCGCCAAGAAGGAAGGCGTCGCCAAGGAGAAAGGCGTCGCCAAGAAGAAAGGTGCGCCTGAGTGCAGGCGCTGCTAAGAAACATGACGGAGGAAAAGCGCACAATATATGAGACGTATGCAAAGTAAAGTGGCGTTACGGAAACCAAGTATGGTATAGTAAAGTTGATTTTACAAGCAGTTTTCGATACAGACGGGAGAAACGCGAGTAGGGCAAACATTACAACCCATACAAAAACACAAACGAACCACTTCTCAGTGGCCATCGGAGTCAGCACGAGAGGAAGGCGAAG
Source organism: Phaseolus vulgaris (assembly GCF_000499845.2). Lineage (NCBI taxonomy): Eukaryota > Viridiplantae > Streptophyta > Magnoliopsida > Fabales > Fabaceae > Phaseolus > Phaseolus vulgaris. Next base: position 16,583,316 of record NC_023758.2, on the reverse strand, counting down.
CCTCGCTCTCAGCCCGCAGAGCTCGGGTAAGCCGTGTCCTCCGCTCTTGGTTTATTTTCGAACCTGCACCAAGGAAGATGAACGTGTCAGAGACACCATGAAGCAAAAACACACCCAGATAGAGAACAATAAAGGCGGAAGTTTCTAGGGCAGTGACTCATACCTATATACTTTTCGAGAGTTCCAGCGTTGAACTCCAAACTGATCAAGGTGGCGGAGTCAAAACCTCCCGCATCAGCAAGAATCCGGCAAACCACCTGGTCATTTGGGGCCAGCTTCTTGAAGGGTTTGGATTTGAGGGCCCTCGTCTCCCTCACCCAGTACAGTGGAAAAACATCCAGGGCGGAGGGAACGAGGTCAGAGCAGCAGATCTTGAAGAACCGGCCTTTCCACCCAGTGAATGAGTTTTGGAAGGGGGTCAGAAGAACCCTGCCAGGAACGTTACTAAGGGTTACCCAAAGGTTACTCCTTTGCCTCTTCACCTCAAAGTAGTGAAGAAAGATGTCAACCGAGGGTGCACAACCCAGAAACCCGAAAAGGATGTCAAAGGCCTTGACAAAAGCCCAGCCATTAGGATATAACTGGGCCGGAGCGGCATTGATCTCCGTCAGCAGTTTCTTCTCAAACCCGGAGAAGGGCAGGCGCACGCCGATGGTTTTGAAAACCACCTGATAGAATTAAAAGAAGGGGACCCCGTCGTTGGCCCGTTCATCTCCACATACTGACTCCCCTAGAGTGCAAGGGAGCACAGCAATGTCGTCGTCGTGCCTCCTCGCGAAGGCACGGTGATTATAGGAGCATGGATCCCCTTTGTGTTCCCTTATGGCCCTGGTGGAGAGTAAGCAGGAGCATTCGTCAAGAAGCTCGCTCGAAGCCCAAGTATACAGGTCCTTGGGGTTGACCCTGGGGGGAGTGGCATAAGAAGACATTCTTGAACAGAATCAGGGAGGTTTGAAGGCATGTGGCCCACTGGTAACGCAAGGTTAAAACGCTGGTGGGAACGAACACTGGAAGGACTATTCGCGAGAAGAGAAAGGGTGCAAGTAGGTTACGAAGAGCGCAGAAATGATGAGAGCAGTTTCGAAGTTTGAAGAATTAAATATTGCGGTTAGAGCGCCAAACGACGCAAATGGAAGTATTGCAGTTATAGCGCTAAATGACGCGAATGGATGCACCGCACAATCGAGCCACAGGGCGGAGGATGGAAGGATGGCCCTGGCACCTCTGGTTAAACTCAGAAAACGTCGTATCGACAGAATGCCCAAGGGTACGATGCGCCGTCGAGAGCGGGTCAGGGGCATAGTAGGAGTCAGAACCAAGTCGAGTGACTGAACGTCCCATCAGCCATGTAAGAAGCGCCACGTGGATAGCACAGGCGAAACCCTGAGCTCTTCGCCCTCCTCAGGCGTCGACCAGGGCCAAGGTAAAGATAACGCCCAAGGCGACGCCAACATGAGACGCCCGAGGCGTCGCCAGGAAAGGCACCAAAGGCGACGCCAGCGTGAGACGTTGCGGGCGTCGCCAACCCAAGTATCAACAGTGCCGCTTCCCCGATACCCAGAGGTAGGAAAGACTGTGGAGGGAGACGAAATCGAAGAGGGCAAAGATAGTTTAGTGGCGTCACCTCCCCGATACCCACAGGTAGGAAAGACTGTGGAGGGAGACGAAATCGAAGAGGGCAAAGATAGTTTAGTGGCGTCACCTCCCCGATACCCACAGGTAGGAAAGACTGTGGAGGGAGACGAGAGCGCCAAACGCCAGCGAATCACTGGCAGGGTTGTTCCCCGATACCTATGGGAAGGAAAGACCATGGAGGGAACGACCCCCCCCAGAGCACTCGGCGTTTTTAGACACCCTGGGACGATACGACGCTGTTGTAGCAGGCCTCTCCTTAGGCGTGGGCGCCGGGCACTAAGAATCAATGGACGGATCGCTTTGGTGTTAGAGACACCCCGTGGACGATACGGCCCCATTAGACAAGCCTCTCCATGGGCGTGGGCATCGGCGCGTGACCTTCCCCAGACGTACAAGGCCGCCCAACGCAGTGAAAGAAACGGGTATAGTACAGGCAAAACAACTGAAGCAAGTGAAGGCAAAGGACGAAAGTAAAATCACACAGGCGGAATTCTATATCGCAATGGCACGAAAGTAATCATGCAAAAACCCAAAGTTGTAACGAAAGTGCAGACAATTCAAAGAATTACAAGTTTATCGAAGAAGGTTAAAACAAGTGTAAAGGAATAAAGTGATGGTCGAGGGTGGCGGTTGAATCGTCCAGTTCTAGGGGCATGACTTTTCCATCAACAATGTGGTGAGTGGAATCGCAGTTGGAGATGTCGATCCCCGGATTCATGCAGACAGCTTGGGCCAGAGCCTCCTGGAATCCCTCCTCGAAAGTGCCTGCCATGTCCTGGATGAGGGTCTTTTTGTCCTTCTCTAGCTCCTCAATGGTGGTGTCCCCAGAAGCTACCTGCTTCTCCAAAGCCTCCTTCTCCACACGGAGTCGGCTGACCTCGACCTGCAGTTTGTCGTAGTCAACCTGGAGAAGGCCCGTAGCTTTGGCCTGGGTAGTCATTTCCCCCTCCATCCGTTCCAATCTGTCAGTTTGCTCACAGCATCGGCTCTTCAAGTCCTCTTGGACTTCCATGTAAGCTTCGACCATGCCCTCGAGGCCTGTTACTTGGACTTGAAGAGTGACTTCCCGAGTGTAGAAGTCAGCCTGGAACTCCATCGCTTCTGCTAGTTATTTTTCAGCCTCTCCTTTGGCCTCTTGCGCCTGCTTCAGGGTGGTTTGATAAGCTTCGTTTTGGCGTCCCAGAACCTTCTTTTCCTCCTCCAGGGCAGCAACCCTTGTTTCCAAGGCCTGAAGGGTTTGAGTTTGCAAAACAGCATTTCTGGCTTGGGCACGCCATTCAAGGGCCACCGCCAAGAAGGCCCCCAAGTAGAAGGGCATGCCCTCCTTCCTGTCGGAGCCTTCTGGCATTGCTCCACCACTAAAGCCCCTCATCAGATGTATAATTGGAGGAGGGATGGCGATAAGGTCGGGGGCGGCAGCGACGGAGGCGGGAGAAGCAGAGACCTCTACCGGTGACGGGGGTGGAGCAGATTCGGCACCTTCGCCTATTTCCTCTTGGACCATTGTGGGAGGGAGAAAGGTAGCACTTGGAGGGTTGTCCCTGAAGGAATTCCCTCCCTGCGGCGACGCCGCCGGCAGAATGGGGGTCCTAGCAGCCTTTCTCCTCTTGAAGACTAGCCCCCCGTCGGAGTCTTCATCATCGGAGATAATCTCCAACACCCTTTTTCCTTTGTCAAGGGGGGTTGGAGTAGGTGATGTAGCCACAGCCAGTGGGACTGCAGCAATGGGCGGGGGAGAGCCGGGTGTGTGAAGTGGTTGGGGGCTATATGGGGACGGTGAAGATGAGCCTAGTGGGGCTTCGGTAGTGGTCGGTGGTGGAAGAGGCAGGGTTGATGGGGGGTTCGGGTCAGCAGCAGGGGCGGAGGAGGCGCCCGCTTTGGCAGCACGAGCGACCTTCATCGCTTTCGCCAGTATCATCCTTTTTTAGGCATCCATCACCGATCCTACATTCAGATAAACCCAGCAGCAGAAATCAAAGCCAAAGCAATTATACAAAACCACAAACGCGTAGATGCATGAGGCGTAGGTCACATGGCACAATGGAAAACAGATGGAAGAGGCCAGAGGAACAAACATGAAGCAGCAAAATACAGATAACAAAAGATAATGAGAGAGGAGTCTCCCTACCAAAGTAGGTGGTCAGGGAGTGGGCGTTGTATTCGCTCGCGATAAGCTTCAGCGTATCGAAGACAATTCCCAGGCCAGCCAGGGCCTTGCATACCTCCCTATCAGCAGGGGATAGCTCATCCAAGGTCTTAGGCTTGAGCAGCTTGGGGTGCTCCGTCCAGTACAGGGGAAAGTCGTCTAAGGCTGTGGGGTCGTGCTTGGCGCAGCACACCCTAAAGAATTTTCCTTTCCAGTTTTTGTAGGAGTTCTGGAAGAGGGAGAGAAGGATCCTACCCGCGATCCCGGAGAGGCTTACCCAAAAGTTCTTCCCCTATTTCTTCACTTCGAAGAAATGCAAGAAGACATCCACAGAGGAAAGGATGCCCAGGTACCCGCAGAGAATTTGAAAACCCCTTACAAATGCCCAGCTGTTGGGGTGGAGCTGGGCGGGGGCTGTGTTAATCTCGGTGAGGAGTTCCCTCTCGAAGGGCGTGAATGGGAGACGCACCCCGACGCGTTTAAATACCGTCTGGTACATGAAGAAGAAAGGATCCCCCTTTCTGGGTCTGTCATCCACACACACAGGTTCCCCCGGTCGGCCGGGACGAACGGAGATTTGCGCGTCATGAGTGCGGTAGAAAGCATTAAAGTTATATAAGTGGGGATCCCCACGACGATTCTCCAGGTTCTGGAAGGTGGTCAGGCTCGTACACTCGTTCAAGAGCTCGTCGGGGGCCCATGAATAGAAGGCATTATAGTTGGACTTGGGGGTCTTGGGGGGAGAACCAGACTTTGCGTTCGGGCGCGTCATGGTGTGAATAAATAGCTGGAGAAAGAAGAAAGGGAAAAGGTTTTTAACAAGTGATGCTAAGACAGAAAAGGGGGTAAAACCCCAGGAAATGCCACCCACGTGAGAAAACCCAGAAAGAAGGAGAAGAGAACGGAGAAGAAAGGAGAAGCGGAAGAACATAGTAATGCATAAACGTAAACAGTCCCAGGCAGTTCAATAAACAATGGAATGCAACGAAGGAGAAGAGTCGTGGAGATGCAAAAATCATACCTTTGCTATCAAAGTGAGAAAGGAAGGAGAGCACGAAGGAAAGAGCAGAAGTTGCAGAGGAAAGGTTTGAAGGCGATGAACAGTGCGGAGACGCAGAGAGAATGGATGGAACAGTGGTGAGAGCTCGGGGTTTGGGGTAACTTGAACGTTACATTTGCAACCCAAGAGGCGCTAATTAGGAGCCGCGAGATCGTGCCGCGTGTCAAAGGATTAAGCGCCCCAGGGGAGCGCAAGGGACTCTAGAGGCCGGCCGCGTGATGAGCCACGTGGTGCACGATTAAGCGTAGCCCCAAAAGGTGTTATTTTCCCCGCTTCAGAGGATGTCCAATCAGCCATTAAGAACGCCCCTATGGTTCAGAGAGTGTCACGTCAATAATTCGAGAATTGTTGAGTTAGCAGGGAATGACGCGTCATCAGGGTGACACGTGGACGGCGTGGGCGAGGCCTTAGTCTTTGCGCTGAAGACAAGTTTTCGGCTTAAGACTGGGGGCTTGTGTACCGTCCCGTATCCGGGCGTTGACAAAGTCAAGGTCAAAGTCAACGCCTGGAGTCAAAGTCAACACAAGGCGTCGCCTAGGTGAAGAGACGCCAAGTACCAGCGTCGCCAAGAGGAAGCGTCGCCAAGGCGAGGCGTCGCCTAGGTGGAGGCGTCGCCCAACCAAGGCGTAGCCAAGATCAAATATCATTAAGGCAAGGCAATCATAGTGCGGTTCCCCGATACCCATGGGTAGGAAAGACCATGGAGGGAGCGACGCCGTGGGAAGGCCTCAGGTCCCGATAATCCGGGGTTGTGATAAAGAGAAGAGAAAGGTGGCTTCAAGGCCATAGTGATAGCACCAGTGTAGGGCAGCCTGACTCGTGAAGTACCCCTGCCGCCCCAGAGACGCCTTTGGGACAGATACGACTCAAGAGGAGGGTCACGCCCAGGGTAGCCGGGTGCAGGGTACGAGAGGAAGGTAGATACGCTCTCAGAGTGAGTGACTAGAGGATTGGGGGCATGAGTTGGCACCCAAAAGGTCACCCCTTGCACAGTAGCACTCCCAAGCAGGAGGACTCACACGAAGAAACGTCCCCAGATGGGGTCATGGCGTTGTGAGGCCCTCCACGTGTACGACAGCCAGGTCAGAATAGAAACACCATTTAGTCAGGAACCAGGTAATTAAAGTTTAATACAGTTTCTGTTTCGAGCGTTTAAGGTACTATAAAGGCTCCCAAGCGTTTCATCGTCTTAAATGCGCTACGTTTTCTAATTAGACGCGTTAATTAAGTGTGTTACGTTGTATAATTAAAAGCGCTTTAAGACGCTTTAAATGCTAGGGTAGTTTAAATAGTGCCGAGAATGTTGGGAACGGGGTTCGAACTTTTGGCAAATTTTCCAGAGACTCTCTAGTTGCTTGCTCGATCCTTGAGGTTACGGACAAGGAACTGGGGAAAGATCTTTGCCAGAAGGAGAAAACATACACTAGAAATAGTTTCCTTTTTACCACCTTCAGAGTGCCATACGCGGTGCTCCGATACGGAGGTGCATAGTTTTTGGTGTTTCTTGCTGGCTGACTTGAGCGTCGGAGTGCAAACGGCCGCTAGGGCGCCCTTTTGTCGGTCGAGGTCGCGCACGAAGACGTCCTAGGTCAACCGGACGGAACAATAACCTAAGGAAAATTCCCACTGGACATTAACTTAACCAAGTGGTTAAGTAGATGTGAATGTTCATTTCCATAAGGCAAAGAGAAAAACACAATTAAATGGTGATGATGATGACAAGATTAAGGAGCAAAATTATAAAAGGAAACAAGAACAAGATTGATAAAACCAAATAGACATAAACATGAATAGGAATTGATTAATGGAAGAGATGATGAAGGAAGAACTTAGGGATGGTGAAACTAGGAGGAATCACGCCACTTGATGGGATGGAATCACCAAGATGAGTGAAAGGAGGCCGTCACTTGAGAGTTTCATATCTCACAAGATAAGACCAAATTTGGAGGAGAACACTCACTCACTACTCACTCAAAAATTGTGCAGAATTTCTTTACCATAATTTCAACTTGTAAAATACACTAGGTAAACCTTCTATTTATAGGTGAAGGAGCCTTGGAGAACAAGCTAAAGGGGTAGGATGGGAAAAGGAAAAAAATGGGCAGCCTTAGGGTTTGACTAAGTCAATCCCGCATCCCAGGCTTGTCCTTCTAGAAACTAAGTCAAAATGCCTCCAAATGGGTTAGGAACAAGCTAAAATGCTACCCACACCCCCTATTATGCTAATGGTACCTTATTCTAGCATATCTTTGCTATTTGGACCCCTAAAGTGAGGCCAATTTATTTACAACATATTTTAAACATTTAAGAAGACTAGCAGGAAGAACTTTAGGTGCTCTGGTTTATAGCTTCTTGTTCTGCTGATGTTGTCTTGAGGTTTGGTGGGACCCAACTTTGTAACTTGAGATGACTGACCTTTTGGAATTTGCTTGTTGTGTCTTTAGTCATTTGTGGGTTTGTATCAAGAGGAGCTGCATAGGGTGTTTACCATGGTCAAAACCGCACCTTTTAGGCATAACTTCTAGAAGGTAAGTTAAAAAACCCTAATTCTAGGTGCCTTGTCTTGAAAAAGTGGGCTTGGTACCAGCCCATTTCGTTAAGTACACTCCCCTTTATGCTATATGAACCTACTCTAGCCTATTTTTCTATTTTGGGCCCCTAAAGTTAACCCAATTTATTTACTTAAGTTTTCTCTTGTGGAAAGAGCAGAAAGAAAAATTTATGATATTCTTGTTCATCTTCTACTGATTTTTTTTCCAGGTTTGGTAAAGCCCCACTTTGTATACTAAGACGATTGACCTTTTTGTGAAGTGTTTGATGTGTCCTTAGTCATCTGCTAGTTGTTGTGAGTTGATTTTAGATTGCACATTTTAAAGGTTTTGCTTTTGTTAAGATTTTGGATTTTAGCAATTTAAAGGTGAGAACCCTAAGAAGATCCCCACTAGACACGAACGTAACGAAGTGGTTAAATAAGTGTGAAGGTTCACTTCACAAGGGCAAAAAGAAAAACACAATAATATGGTGACAATGATGCAAAGGTGCGAAATTGAAGAGAACATACACTACAAGAAAAACGTGAATTATATACGGATTTTTCCGTATGTAACTTTTGGCACCATAAAATAAAATTTGCAATGAATGGGATTCGAAACAAGGTTCTTTCAGTGACTAGTGAAAATTTAACAACTACACCAAACAAATTCTATAATATTATAATGATTTTTATTAAACTTATTAATATTAATAATATGAATATAATATTAATAATATTGAATATAATATTAATAATATGAATATAATATTAATAATATGAATATAATATTAATAATATGAATATAATATTAATAATATGAATATTATATTAATAATATGAATATAATATTAATAATATGAATATTATATTAATAATATTAATAATATGAATATTATATTAATGTTCCGTCCGGTTGACTGGGACGTCTTCGTGCGCGACCTCAACCGTCAGCTAGGGACTCCTTCCCACTGGTTACTTGTGGATTCCTGCAAAAAGAGGACAAAAGGGCGCCCTAGCGGCTGTTTGCACTCCGATGCTCAAGTCAGCCAGCAAGAAACACCAAAACTGTGCACCTCCGTCTCTGAGCGCCGCGTATGGCACTCTGAAGGTGGTAAAAAGAACTGTGTATTGTGTGTATGTTTTCTCCCTCAGGCAAAGATCTTTCCCCAGTCCCTTGTACGCAACCTCAAGGCACGAGTAAGCAACTAGAGAGTTCTGGTAAATTTGCCAAAAGTTCCAACCCCCCATTTCCAAAATTCTCAGCGCTATTTAAACTACCCAAGCATTTAAAGCGCCTTAACGCGCCTTTAATTACAAATGTAACGCACTCAATCAGCGTATCTAATTAGAAAACGTAGCGCATTTAAGACGTTGAAACGCTTGGGAGCCATTATAGTACCTGAATGTTCGAAACGGAAACTGTATTGAATGACTTTAATTACCTGGCACCGGACTAGAGGGTGTTTCTATTCTGACATGGCTGTCGTACACGTGGAGGGCCTCACGACGCCGTGACCCCATCTGGGGGCGTTTCTGCCCATCTGGGGACGTTTCTACGTGTGAGTCCTCCTGCTTGGGAGTGCTACTGCGCTAGGGGTGACTTTTTGGGCGCCAACTCATGCCCCCAATCATCTAGCCACTTACTTTGAGAGCGTATCTGCCTTCCTCTTGTACCCTGCACCCGGCTACCCTGGGCGTGACCTTCCTCTTGAGTCGTATCTGTCCCAAAGGCGTCTCTGGGGCGGCAGGGGTACGAGTCAGGCTGCCCTACACTGGTGCTATCACTATGGCCTTGAAGCCACCTTTTCCTTCTCTTTATCGCCGCCCCGGGTTATCGGGACCTGAGGCCTTCCCACGGCATCGCTCCCTCCATGGTCTTTCCTACCCATGGGTATCGGGGAACCACACTGTGATTGCCTTGCTTTAGTAATGTTTGATCTGGCGACGCCCTGGTTGGGCGACGCCTTCACCTAGGCGACGCCTTGCCTTGGCGACGCCTCTTCTTGGTGACGCTGACACTTAGCGTCTCTTCACCTAGGCAACGCCTTGTGTTGACTTTGACCCCTGGTGTTGACTTTGACCTTGACTTAGTCAACGCCCGGGTACGGGACGGTACAATTAATAATATGAATATAATATTAATAATATGAATATAATATTAATGTTCCCACCGGTTGACAGGGATCGTCTTTGCGCGTGGCTTGTCCTCGCGAGCTAGGGCACCTTCGTTTTGCTCCGTCTGTGAGTACCTGAAAAGAAGTGAACAAAGGGGCGCCCTCGCGACCGTTTGCACTCCGACGATCAAGTCAGCTAGCGAGAAACATCAAAAAAGGTGATGCACCCCCGTATCGGAACACTTGAACGAATGCTCTGAGGGTGGTCGAAAACTGTACTGAAGGGCTAAAACTGTGTTGCCCTAATTGCCTTGTGCTCACAGCTGGGTGCGCCGTCAAGAACAATTAGGGTTGGTGCTTTGTGTGACTATGAGAATTAGGTTAAAACTCTCTCCCTTTCAAATGCTCCCAAGGTCCCTTTTTATACACCTCTCATCATTAAAGCGCATTAAAGCGCATTGAAAGAGTATAAAAACATTCCTTGGAATATACGAATCTTAAGTTACTTAACGCGTACCTTGACAAACTTTCCCTGAAACCTTTAATGAGCACGTGGGCATTGCCACGTGCCCCTCTGACTTGATCGTTATTCTGTGCAGAGGGTCCCACATCGCCGCCACCCAACTTAGGGTTATTCCATCGTGTGAGCCCTCTTTCCTACGAAGTGCTTCTGTCACGTGAGTTGACTTTTTGGGTGCCAACTCATGTGCCCCAATCACTAGTCACTCGCCCTGGGGGTGTATCTACCTTTCTCTTGTATCATGCACATGGTTCTCCCCTGGTCATGGCCCTCTCATGGGTCGTATCTGTCCCAGGGTCTTCCAGCAGTGGCGTGGATACTTCACGAGTTAGGTTTACCCCCTTCTGGTACTAGAACTTATGGCCTTGAAGCCACCTTTCTCTTCTCCTTGCTATTGTTCTGAACTGTCGAGGCCTGATGTCTTTCTTGGGCGATGCCCCTCTTGGGCGATGTCTCTCTGCTTGGCGATGTCTTCGCTTGGATGATGTCTTTACTTAGGCGAAGTCCTCGCTTGGGCGATGTCTTTGCTTAGGCGACGTCTTTCTGGGCGACGTCTTCTCTTGGGCGATGTCTTTACTTAGGCGACGTCCTCGCTTTAGGGCGACGTCTTACTTTGGCGACGTCACGAGCAGTCAACCTGTTGACTTTTCTTCCTTGGGTCCCTTGAGGGGTCCCACCATGTGTTGACTTTGACTTCTGGTCAACGCCCGGGTACGGGACGGTACACAAACCCCCCAGTCTTGAGCTGACACTTGTTTCAGCGAAAAGACTAAGGCCTCGCTCATTACCCACGTGGCATTCTTGTCTTTACTGAACTCACAGGCTTGAACTTCCTCGCCTGAACCCCCAACAACTTCACCTGAGTTAACTGGGAAATCCGGCGATGTTCTTCTTGCGGCGATGCCAGACCACTTGATCTTCCGTTATCTAACACGACGACAACCGATTACGTATTCTGCAGAGCGCCACTTCTACAAACGACGACTATTTTGACTTCTCGACCACCCGCCTTTCTCTTGTTCACATCATCACACCCGATGACCTGATCGGTACACAAGCCCCCCAGTCTTAAGTTGTGACTTGTTCAACGAAAAGACTATGAGGTTGCCTTTTCGACGACCTACGTAGCTTTAACTTATCTGTTGTGCGATCACCTGATAACTTGGTCGGTTTTCACTCAACCCAATTAACTTAGCACAAACTGACGCTTAATTCTCTGGAAATCAACTTAACTTGAACAAACGGTTAGTCTATAGCAATAACATTTGACACGAAATCACTTACTGAGCAGTAGGTGTGGGTTATTCTTAGTATCTGAAATCTCGTTTGCCTGATCTGCTAAGTGACATGTGTATTTCTAGGTTACCGCCTAATTTTCTGTTGGCCTGGTTCTACACTGAGGACTTTCAAACTTGCCTCAATTCGCTTAAGCAAAGAGGTCTTGTAATCCGTTCTCGCCTGAACTCACTCGAGGGTGAGGAGGACTTTCTCTGGTGCCTCAACTTCCCCAGGGGTTACATCTCCTCTTCCCCGGATGCACTTAGGACTTGCAATCTGTTCTTTCCTGAACTCACTCGAGGGTGAGGAGGACTTTCTCTGGTGCCTCAACTTGGCCAGGGCTTACATCTCCTCTTCCCCGGATCCACTGAGGACTTGCAATCTGTTCTTGCCTAAACTCACTCGAGGGTGAGGAGGACTTTCTCTGGTGCCTCAACATGCCCAGGGGTTACATCTCCTCTTCCCCCGGATGCACTGAGGACTTGCAATCTGTTCTTGCCCGAACTCTCTCGACGGTGAGGAGGACTTTCTCTAGTGCCTCAACTTGCCCAGGGGTTACATCTCCTCTTCCCCCGGATGCACTGAGGACTTGCAATCTGTTCTCGCCTACACTCGCTCACGGCGAGGAGGACTTTTTACTCTCTTCTCGCCTAGACTCGCTCGCGGCGAGGAGGACTTTTTAATCTCTTCTTGCCTACACTCGCTCACGGCGAGGAGGACTTGTTAATATCTTCTCGCCTACACTTGCTCACGGCGAGGAGGACTTTTTACTCTCTTCTTGCCTACACTTGCTCACGGCGAGGAGGACTTTTTACTCTCTTCTCGCCTACACTCGCTCACGGCGAGGAGGACTTTTTAATCTTTTCTCGCCTACACTCGCTCACGGCGACGATAACTAAAAACTTCATACTTGTGCCTCCGATCGCCAGATGGCGATGAGGACTTAAAACTTTATGCTTTAAAACTTTGTACTGAATGCATGCGATCAGAATTTGCCCTAAATTGCACAAGGACGACAAAGTCTCTTTCCAAAAGCTTAAAAAACGGTGAGCATGCAAACTTAATAACTGGGAAACTTTGATAACTTTTCAAAACCTTCTTTATTGGGTGACCTCGTTAATAAACCCTCCTTAGGGAAAAAGAGTGCCCCCTTGAAAAACTGTTTTAACTTAAACATCTCAAACTATTCGAGTTAATTGCTACTTACAATGCTTTAACTGTAACAAAACTTGAGATGGGTGGCGTTCCAAGTGCGAGGAATCGCCCCTCCTTCCAGTGTTTCCAAGCGGTAGGCGCCGTTCCCGAGTGCTTCGGTTATTCTAAACGGTCCTGTCCATTTGGGTGACAATTTGTTCTTCATCTCGTACTGGTGGGCCTTCCTCATCACCAGGTCGCCATCTCTGAATTGCCTTGGCCTTGTCCTAGAGTTGTACTTGCGTTCAACTCTTCTCTTTACTACTTCAGCCTTCACCCGTGCTTCCTCCCTGACCTCATCCAGCAAATCTAAGTTCATTCTCCTTTCTGAATTCGAGTCTTCCGCCACGAAGTTCTGGAATCTCGGCGAGCTTTCCTAGATTTCAAATGGGATCATCGCATCGCACCCATACACCAAGCTAAACGGGGTTTCATGGGTTCCCGATTGCTCAGTGGTATGATATGCCCATATTATGCGGGGAATTTCCTCAGCCCAAGACCCCTTGGCCTTCTCCAACCTCCTCTTCAAACCTCTCAGCAAAACCCGATTAGCTGACTCCACTTGCCTATTCGTTTTTGGGTGCTCCACAGAAGCGAACACCTGTTGTGTTCCAATATCCTCGCACAACTTCTTCAACAGGTGACTTGCAAACTGAGTCCCATTATCTGATACCAAACGCTTGGGCACACCAAAACGACACACAATATTTGATGTGAATGTAACTACAAGAACACATGATTCTTGACATTCTTAGGAGCAACTTGAGCTGGTCATATATGGCACCTTACTTTAGAATTGGATCAATGTTCTAATTCAAGAACTCACCAAGACTTAAAACTGGACAGAATTTAAAAGATAGCTACTGAACCAAAACAGAAATAAGAACACAATGCTAGAAACACAAAATTAAACGGTAGAAAAAGAAGTAAACTCTAGGAATCAAAACTACCGAATGGAAAATTGAAGAAAAGGGAAGAAGAACACTTATAGAAGAAGATGCTTGCTGGATTTTGAGAATTGGAAGAAACCATTCACGCCACTTGGAACCTTGAACCAAGATAAGTGATGGAGTGCCACCACTTGAAGCTCACCATAGCTCACAAGATAAGGCAAAGAAGAGGAAGACTCAAAACTCACAAATTCTCTCCAAAATTGAGTATAGTCTCTCTACTATCAAATTCCAATCTGAATTGTACAAGCTAAGCACCTTTATTTATAGCCAGAGGTGCTGAAAAATAGGTGGGAAATTTCAAATAAAACTCATTTGAAATTCCCACCAAAAACAAGTCACATGGGAGGTGTGACCTTTTTCTACTATGACACCTCCTAAAAACTACACCTACACCCCCTATTAAGTCACATGGACAAAGTGACTCTCTCTAATACATTCACACCTATTTATTTAATATCCACACCTCCTACAAGAGTCATTCAAATGATGCTCTTTTATTTAATGCTTGGCCTTGCCCCTCATGGTTTGGACTTGGGCTTCTTGGGCTTGGGCTTGGGCTTTGGGCTTGGGCCTCATCTTTTGCAAAGACTAATAAGAAGAACTTTAAATGCTTTGGCCCTTGTCCATTTCTTCTATTGATAACATCTTTTTGATTCTCATCAATATTCTTCCACACAAAACTCTGAATCTTGTGCGCGGTGATCTGGGCTACTGGTTCTGCTTCAATCCACTTCGTGAAGTACTCGATCGCCACAACCAAATACTTCATTTGCCTGATCGCCAATGGGAAGGGTCCCAGAATATCGATTCCCCACGTATGGAACGGCCGGGGGCTGTAGATTGACTTTAGCTCTTCTAGGGCGCCTTGTGCCAATCGGTGTGCTGCTGGCATTGCTTGCAACACTGGACATATCTCTTGCAATCTTCCCTCATTGTTGGCCAATAATAACCTGCACGGATAGTTCTCGTTGCTAAAGCTCAACCTTCAATGTGACTCCCACAAATCCCTTCATGGAGCTCGGCCATAATTCTCGTGCACTTCTCTCCATGCACACATACTACAAGAGGGTGTGTAAACCCAAACCTGTACAACTCGCCATCGATGAGGGTGAACTTGTTGGAGTTCTTCTTTACCTTTCTAGCCTTCGTCGGGTCCATTGGGAGTACGCCATCTGCCATGTAGCGCTGGTATGGTGTTATCCATGTATCTGGCTCGTGGATAGCGCAAACTTGCGTCATCTTTGTCTCTCCCACTGGATGCGCTCTAACTCTCGGTGTCCTCAAAGTTTCCTGAGTTAAAGATCTATGACCCCTCGCCGTCCCTTCCATTGACTTGCAAACTTGAAGAACCTGGTGGTCTGCTACGAAAGCTCGAGGTGTCTTCAGGGTTTCTTGTATAACGGTCCTCTACCTGCCCCCCTTGCCCGAACTGGCGAGCTTGGCTAGCAAGTCAACTCGGGCGTTTTGCTCCCTTGGCACATGCACCACTTCGAACAAAACAAAAGACCTCCTCAACTCTTGCACATACTTGAGGTTTGCACAGAACCTGTGGGCTCGCCAAGTACTCCTTGAGCTTCACGAAAGCCTCTTCACACTCCCTCGTCCAGACAAACCTATTATTCCTTTTCAAGCACTGGAAATACGGGTGGCCCTTCTCTCCACTAGCAGACACGAATCGCGACAGGGCGACCTGTAAGCTGCTGCACCTCCTTAACAGTAGCAGGGCTCCTCATCGCCAAGATGGCAGCACACTTATCAGGATTTGCTTCAATTCCTCTTTCAGTCAAGAGAAACCCTAAAAACTTTCCCGCCTCCACGCCGAAAATGCACTTCTCGGGGTTCAGCTTCAGCTTGTACTTGGCTATCGTAACAAACAACTCTTCTAAATCAGCAACATGCTGGCTCTTCTCCAAGGATGTCAAGACCATATCATCAACATAAGCTTGCACGTTCCTCCCAAGCATAGGCGCAAGCACCTTATCCACCAGCCTCTGGTACGTGGCTCCCACATTCTTCAGCCCAAAGGGCATCACCTTGTAGCAATAGCACGACTTCTCCGTCATGAAGGCAGCCTTTTCTTCATCCATGGGATGCATCTTAATTTGGTTGTACCCTGAGAAGGCGTCCAAGAAACTTAACAACTTGCACCCTGCTGCACTGTCCACCAGGGCATCTATACTCAGCAAAGGATAGGAATCCTTTGGACAGGCTTTGTTTAGACCTGTGAAATCGACGCACATTCGCCATTTCCCATTGCTCTTCTTCACCAATACTACATTGGCGAGCCATTCTGGATACTGTATCTCCTTGATGTGGCCTGCGGTGAGGAGTTTCAGCGTTTCATCTCTGATCGCCTGTCTCCTTTCTTCGTTGAACTTCCTTCTTCTTTGTCGGACTGGCTTGACTTGAGGGTCCATTGCTAAACGATGACACAAGAAATCGGGGTCAATTCCCGGCATATCCGAGGCAGACCACGCAAACGCATCCAGATGTCTGCCTATCACCTTGGCGATCTGGTCTTGCGTCTCGCTATCTAGGGTCTTCCCCAGCTTAAATGTTTTGTCGCCGATCTCCTTCTCAAGCCAATCCTTAACCGGCCGAGGCCTCTTCTCGCTGGCGATCAGTGCTCTCGCAAGACCTGACTCCCTGGCGATCTCCGAACAGTTTCTCTCTTCCTCCACCCGAGCGGCGCTCTCGAACCTCGCCTCGACATCCTCCATTGTCACATCGCCCTCGGCGGCCACCTCCAATGCTGCATCCACAACTCGCCGGTTTTCCTGCTCAGTCTCCACACCAGGGGGTGGCGTTGTGGTCACATGGCACACTGATCGCCTGTTCTTGAGGCTGTTTTCGTAGCACTTCTTTGCCTCCTTTTGATCAGAGCGGATGGTGACGACCACCCCCTCCATTAAAGGTAACTTGACCTTCATGTGCCTCGTGGAGGGCACGGCTCCTATCCTGTTGAGTGTTGGCCTTCCCAACAAGATATTGTATGCTGAGGGAGCGTTCACGACAAGGTATCTGATCTTCTCTGTGCGCGAGGCTGCTCCATCTGTGAATGTCGTTCTTAACTCAATGTACCCCCTGACCTCCACTTGATCACCCGCAAAACCGTATAAGCAGCCCCTATATGGCCTCAGCTGGTCTGGAGATAATTGTAACTTTTCGAAAGTCGGCCAAAACATCACATCTGCCGAGCTCCCTTGGTCGACCAAGGCCCGATGAACCATCCTCCCCACCGTAACAAGTGAGATTACAATGGGATCGTTGTCGTGTGGCACAACATCTGATATGATTCCAATAGCCAGATATAGATGATTCTTTGACATTTTATGGAATCAACTTGAGTTGGAGAATGAATAGGCACTTTTAATAGAAATGGATCAATGTTCTATGTTTCAAGAACTCACCAAAACTTGCACCAAACACCAAACTCACATGGAAGACCCATTTCTTGCCAATTGAACCGATTAAATTGAACAAGAAAGTAAATGAACCGATTGAAACTCTAAAGAAAGCAATTGAACCGAACAAAACATGAAAAGGAGCTACTGATGAAGAGCCTCTTGATGAAGGTCTATGATGATGATGCTCTCCATGAATAGAATGAGAGGACCTAGCTTGCTTCATTTCAAGTCTTTGTAATCTTTCCTCCAACTTTCTTATAGCTTCATCATTGAGATTAATGGTTCGTTTTGCCTTTTTTAATTCATCAAGAGCAGCAGCTTTGCTAGAAGAATGTTGTTTTGAAGAACCACTGCTGTAATATGAAGCCATGTATAAAAGAAAACAACAAACAACAAAACAGCAAACAAAGTTAAGAAAACAAAGTTAGCAAAAAGTAATTTGGTAGCAAACTGCCGAAGTGAATTTGGCTTGACAAGAAGTCACTCTCAAAGAAATAATGTCCCTGCACCAATCTGATCTTGAGGTCTTGGAATCCTCAAATGAAAGATGTCAAAGCAAGGCACACCAATCTCAAAGCCAACCACAACAAAACCAATGAAGCAATAAAGACAAACAAGAAAAGGTATAAGCAATGAAAGGCTATAACAAAAGGAAAACTAGATGTATGACAAACTCAAAGATTAATGAATAAAAGACAAGCAAGAAAATAAGGAACTCAATGAAAAAGTAGGCACACAAAAGAATACCTAAAGAAAAGCACTAGAGTAGATGAAGAAAACAAAAACAAGCTACCCTGAGGTCTTCTTTGGTGAATGTGATGTCCACATCGGGCGAGTGATCCTCAAAAACTTCTACTGACATCACGGACCTTGCATACTTCTTGCGCTGTGACGCAGTACACCCACCACCCGAGAATCCACCAGCTATGGTGTGGATCTCACAGAGAATGGGTGCCTCGTGCTGCTGTCCCTTACTGCTCGCCGATTGTGAACCTGACGATCGTTCCGTCTACTTCTCCAGCAAGTAGCCCTTCAAGAAGCCATTCTTCACGAGCTCATCCAACTGATAGCCTAGCGCCAAACAATTGTTAATATGGTGCCTGAATGCTTCGTGGAATTCGCACCATGATTCCTTGTGAGGTCCCAGCACCTTGTCAGACTTTACTGGTGGCCTCGACCTGTCAGCTATGTTGGGCACAACGATGAGGTCTTTGAGTTCAACCACAAAGTTGTGCTTTGGTGGCTTATTTCCCTATCTTCTTCCTTCTGCTCGACCCCTAGGCTGGGTCCTCCTCGTCTCATAGGTGTGCCTCCTGTCTGGGTTCCTTCTCTCTGTGGCAGCTTCGTGGACCCTAGCAGGTTGTGTGCGTATCTGCGCTCTTGGTCGTGCAGGTGCAGCAGTCGTACACTTCTCGTATGCCTCGCCTTCAGAGGTGATGTGTTCTACTGCTCGAAGCCTTACTTCAGCAAAACTTTTGGGGAGGCTACGGTTAAGCGACTTGCTGAAAGACCCAGGACGCACCCCCTTCCTGAATGCGTACACAATCATGGGTTCATCTGTGGTACCCACCTTCACCACCTGCGCCCCGAAGCGGCTTATGTATTCCTTCAGGGTCTCACCTTGAAATTGCTTCACGTCGAAAAGGTCATATGAAACTGGGGCTGGGCCCTGTTGGCTAAATACTGCTCTCTGAATAGTCGTGAGAGCTGTGCGTAAGACGTGATGTGACCTTCTGGGAGGTAGACGAACCAATCCATGGCCATCCCTGTTAACGTGCTCATAAAAAGCTTGCATCTCACGGCATCAGAACCTCCTACCAGCATCATCTGTGTGTGGATAGCAGTGAGGTGGGCCTCAGGATCCTCCATTCCTGTGAAGGTTACCTTGGGCCCCGTGAACGTGTTGGGGATCGCTGTCTCTAGGATCGCTTGTGAGAATGGTGTTGTGAGTTCTCTAGGTGGGGAGGCAGCCTCAGGCTTATATACATCGCGCCACCCACGGCGTAACTCCTCGTTGGCACGGTGGAGCTCATCGTTTCTCGCCTGAGAAGCTGCGAGATCCTCCTGCATGCGCTCTTGATCCGCTTTCGACGCTGCCATCGCTTCCTGCCGCCCTTGCATCATGCCCATGAGTTGTTTCATGGTCATCTCTTCACTCCTAGCGCGTGCAGGTCTTGTGGTCATGGCTCTCTGGAAATCCTCTTAACTTATCTGGGTTTTGAGAACTGGAACTGAGAAACTTGTATGGTGGGACTGATTTTATATCGACCCCACGGTGGGCGCCAGATGTTCCCGCCGGTTGACCAGGATCGTCTTTGCGCGTGGCTTGTCCTCGCGAGCTAGGGCACCTTCGTTTTGCTCCGTCTGTGAGTACCTGGAAAGAAGTGAACAAAGGGGCGCCCTCGCGGCCGTTTGCACTCCGACGATCAAGTCAGCTAGCGAGAAACATCAAAAGGTGACGCACCCCCGTATCGGAACACTTGAACTAATGCTCTGAGGGTGGTCGAAAACTGTACTGAAGGGCTAAAACTGTGTTGCCCTAATTGCCTTGTGCTCACAGCTGGGTGCGCCATCAAGAACAATTAGGGTTTGTGCTCTGTGTGACTATGAGAATTAGGTTAAAACTCTCTCCCTTTCAAATGCTCCCATGGTCCCTTTTTATACACCTCTCATCATTAAAGCGCATTAAAGCGCATTGAAAGCTGATCCTGCCGGTTGACTTGGCGCCAAAGCGTTGCCTCGTCACGACCCTCCTCACCAGCTTGACTCCACGTGCCCTTCAAGTCCACACCACAAAAGCTTCTTCGGAGAACCTGAAAACACAAGGTGGCGCCTCTGCGGCCGGTGGTGCTCCGACGCTCAAGTCAGTAACAAGAACACCCAAAACTCAGAGAAATATGCTCTGTAGAACCGTACTAAAGGCACACAACCCTAGCAGAATGAGCCGTAATGAAAAACGTACCTCTGCAGATTCTGTTAAGTTTACCTTTATAGCTAGGTTTCTTCTCTCTCTAGGCTGTTATGCTTTTGGACGCGTGGCTCGAATTCAGCCCTGCACGTGTCGCCATTTGGGCTGGGATAGCAGGTAATGCCCAGCCCTACACGTGTCATCATCTGAGCTAGGATAACTCGAGCGTCACTTCTCTATTGCACCCAACCCTACACGTGTCATCATCTGGGTTGGAGTAACAGATAGCATCCAACCCTACACGCGTCGTCATCTGGGTTGGGGCAACTTGAACGTTATTTCTGTGTAATAACCAGCCGCGTAGCTAAGTCATCTACTCATGGAGCATGCTAACACGCAATGTGCCTTAGAAAACCACCTGACCAGGCGAGTATTGGGTGCAGCACAATGCACCATCTATGTGATATCGCCTGTTGTTAATGGCACCCTCCTTATCACTGCGCTATGAATGTTCTTGGGCTGAGGAGACCTTTTCACCAACGAATGTCCACTCTGGGAATCCTGTCGCTGATAGGCAAGCTGTCCCTTTCAACCCACATGCCCTTCACGCCCTATGCTGGCGCAACAATCGCCTCACTGGAATTGTACACTTGAACCTACACTTCTGAGCCTTCATCAGCTTCAACTGAGCTTACTTGGAGATCCGACGATGTGCTCCTCGCGGCAGCGTCAGACCACCTGATCTCCCATCGTCAACACGTCGACGTTATACGATCTCGGCGACAACCGATCATGTACGTTGTAGCACGCCGCTTGCACAAACGACGACTACACTAGCTTCTGAACCACTCACCCTTCTTTAGCCACGTGCTCTGCTAAACCCGCCTCACTTGGTCACGTGCTAGACACGTCATCACATCCGATGACCTGGCCGGTACACAAGCCCCCCAGTCTCGAGCTGCGACTTGTTCAGCGAGAAGGCTAAAGAGGTGTAAACCCGGCGGTCTACGTGGCTTCGAGCGTTGACGCTCATACTGTTCACTGACTTGACATTTCACCAACTTCTTCAATCACTCGCCACGTGGACTCATCAACGGCCATTATTCACTGTCGTTTGCGCTTCCCGCAACGTTCGAAATCCTTCGAATCTCTTAAACACTTCGCGCCATTTCACTGTTTCATTATCTTCCATCTTTCTTCGAACCCTCGAAACGCTCCAGCGAACGCTCCTATTTTCCCAAACTCCACCTTTCTGAACATTCTTCTGATCATCTAAAGGTAACTTTTTTATCACTTCTACTGATATTTGTTGCATTTTGATCGGTTTGCATCATCCATTACCTGTCTGGAGCAACGTTGTGGGATGTTTTCTTTTTTCTTCGTTTAGGGTTTCTGATTTTTCTCTGTGAGCCCCTCTTGTTCTTGCCTCTTCTCTTCTTCTGTCGAGTCTTTCTGTTTACGTACTCTTATACCTTTTCGTCTTCTTGTAGCTTCCTCGATGACTCGTTCAAAAATCACACCAAACCCTCCTCCACCTCCTCGCAACCCTCCGGCGAAAACCCGTAGGGCAAACCCCTCTTCTTCCCGCGACCCCCCAAGGGGTCCCAACGTCCCTTCCGATCGAGTCGCGAGACCCGCGTCCTCTCATTCTAGCCAACCACAACCAAACCCACCACAAACCAACGCGGTGGTGAAACCTCTTCCAGATTACAAACAGCTATACCCGTGGGCCTCCACAACCCTGCTGGGTGAGACCTCATCCGTCAACTCCGATCGTGACATCCTTCGGCTCAAGAAAGGTGATAAGGAGCACCTCTCTTTCAGCAAAGAGCACGATGACAAAGTGTTTGTGCGTCCTTGTATTCCCGGTGAGCCCATCTGCACCGACGATCAGGGGAGCGACGACGCCCCCTTCTGCTTCATTTACACCACCATGTTCAAGAAGGTCAAGCTTCGGTTTCCCTTCACACGCTTTGAGAGGGAACTCTTAACCGAGCTCGACATAGCCTGATGTGATTCCACTAGCCACATAGAACAAGATTCTTGACATTCTTAGGAATCACCTTGAGCTGGAAAATATAGAGGCACTTTTCTTAGAGTTGGATCATTGTTCTAAGACAAGAACTCACCAAAAACTAGTACCAAATCCCAAACTCATTTGGATGAACCAAATATTGTCAAATTGAATCAACAAAGGGAATGAAAGCTGGAATGACCAAATAGAATTAAACAACAATTCATATGAACCGAACAGAATTAAGAACAAAACAGAACATAGTGCTGGAAAATAGAAAAACCGAAACTGAAAAAAACTCAAGAACACAAAGCAACATGAACAATTGAAGAAGAAGAAAGAAAGGAGAAGAGAATGCTCATGAAGATGGAAGGAGGATGGATGATCTCGCCACTAGAAGTGTGGAATGCTCCTAGATGAGAGTGATGCCGCCACTTGAGGACTCCATTGATCCATAAAGATAAGACTAGAGAAGAAGGCTCCAAAAGCTCTCCAAAGGTCACTCAAAATTTGAGTAGAGTTTTCTTAGATTAATTCCAATCTGAATTTTACAAAGAGAGCACCTCTATTTTTAGCCTAAGGTGCTGAAATGTAAGCTACAAAAATTCAAAAAAATCCCTCCCAAAAAGCTTCTAGAATTTGCGCCTAAAACAAAGCATGAGGAAGGTGTGATCCTTTCTCTCACTTTGGCACCTCCTTATTTACTCCTACACCTATCTACTAACACACCCCCCCTAAGACTCTTAACTAAAGACTAAAAGATGCTTTAACAATAGAGGTTTCTAATGTTTCCCTCTAAGCACCTTTCTAAACAATATTTATTTAAAACTTGGCCTTGCCCTTCATGGGATGGTCTTTGGGCTTTTGTGGGCTTTGGCCTTCTTGGGCTTGGGCTTTATCTTTTGAAAAGATTAACAAGAAAAAATTTAAATGTGAAGGCGAATGATCTTGTTCTTCATTATAAAAAGCCACCTTTAGTTGATTCTCATCATACTCCCCGAGTTGGAGAGAATTCGCCCACGAATTCTGAATCCCTGCATATAACAAAGTCAGTTTACTTTTACAATCAAAAGTGTAAGAAAAAGGAATACATGACTTAGCAAATGGAACCAAAGGGATTGCAGAAAAGGAGGTCCTACAAATCGACCAAGTTGGAAAAATGTGTTTGGGAATGATGATATTTTTGGGAAAAAGACCTCTTAAATGGTGAAACCCCTTAGGAGGTATGAAAAAATCATCCCTAACATATTTTAACCAAGGTGGTGTTGAAATAGGAACCTTGGGTAATGAAAAAGATAAAGAAGAAGAAGACCTTGGACGGTCCATTTGAGGCATAGCACGAGTCAACATGATGGATTTAGAGGAGAAAATGGTGTGACTCGGTGTAGTACTTCTTTTTCTTTCTCATTTTCTCTTTTAGTTTTCATTTTTATTTGGTCCTCATGAACCTCTTTGGGAGAGAGGGGTTTTAATATAACCTTGCGCCCTAGGAAGGAAAAAGACATTGTATTGGATAGGCCATCATGTAAAACATGTCTATCATATTGCCAAGGCCTTCCTAAAAGAAGATGAGATGCTTCCATGGGCACAACATCACATAAAACCTCATCTTTATACTTTCCTATGGTAAAGTTAATGAGGACTTGTTTATTCACCATGATTTCACCTACTTCACTAAGCCATTGTAATTTGTAGGGCTTGGTATGAGAGATAGTGGGTAAGGCTAACTTCTTCACAACTCTTGTACTAGCCACATTAGTGCAACTTCCCCCATCAATAATCAAGGAACATAACTTGTTGTTGATAAGACATCGGGTGTGAAAAATATTTTCTCTTTGAGTATCATTCAAAGATTTTGGAATTGTGCCCAACATACGTCTTACCATCAATAAGTCACCTTCACAAGGACTTTCACTCTCATTTTCACTTGATGGTCTAGAAGGTGAAGAATGCCTAGGTGAATTGGAATCATGCTCACTAACTACAATGCCTTCATGCATGTACATACTTCGTTTAGAAGGGCAATTAGCAGCAATGTGACCATATCCCAAACATTTAAAACACTTTTAACTAGACGATTTAATTGGGGATTTAGGCCTAGTAGTAGATGGCGTAGGATCCTTGGGTTTGAAAGAAGAATCTTTGGAAGGATGTTTAGAAAAAGAATTTTTGTTTCTCCAAGACTTGGAGTAGTATCCATCATTGGAAGCATTTTTTAAAGAGTTTTTCTTAGCAAGTTGGGCTTCCACCTTCATTGCAAGATGAACTAAAGAGCCCAATGATGAATACTCTTGTAACTCAACAATGTCTTGAATATCCTTCCTAAGACCACTCACAAACCTAGCAATCATAGCTTCCTCACTTTCCTCTAATTCAATTTTAAGCACAAGCGTTTCTAGCTCTTTATAATATTCATCCACATTTAGCGTGCCTTGTTGAAACCGTTGGAGTCTCAACATGAGGTCTTTCCTAAAATGTGGGGGCACAAATCTAGCGCGCATTTGATCCTTTAAAGAGTTCCAAGAGTCCACGGGAGGACCCTTGTGATAGATAATGTCCTTTACAATTCCATGCCACCATTTCATGGCATAATCACTAAACTCTAGGGTGGCTAGCTTAAGCTTATGCTCATCTTGGATGTCATGGATCTCAAATATTTGTTCACACTTAGCCTCCCAATCTAAATATACAATAGGATCACTTGAGCCATTGAAACAAGGAAGCTTGACCGAAGGTAGCCTAGCCTTTGCATCTTGGTAGTAGCCATTGCCATAGTGAGGTCTCTCCCCTTGGTTGTGATGTCTATGTCCAAGGAATTGGGGTGGAGTTCTCCTTCTCCTATGGTCCTCTTCACGGCCTATGTCATTGGAAGAACCTCTTGTTGAAGGTCTATGTGAATGATGCCCATCATGGATAGAAGGAGATGGTGTAGCTTGTTGGACCTCCATCTTTTGCATTTTCTCTTCCAAGCGTCTAATAGTTCTTTGTGCTTCATGTAATTCACCAAGGATTGAAGCTTTGGAAGGAGAATTCTGCTTGTATGATGCATCACTTGAAAATCCAGCCATTTGTAATTAAAAACAGCAAACACACAAAAACAGCAAACAAGTTAAAAATTAGCAAAAACAGTGAGCTTTTGGCAATGAAACTGCCGAAGTGAACTAAGGCTGAAAAAGATATCACTCTCAAAAAAATAATGTTCTTGCACCAATCTGATCTTGAGGCCTTGGAATCCTCAAATGAAATATGTCAAAGCAAGCACACCAATCTTAAGAGCAAACCACCACAAAACCAAAGAAACAATAAAGACAAACAAGAAAAGGTATAAGCAAGGAAAGGTAATTGCAAAAGGAATACTATATGTAAGACAAACTCAAAGAGTAAGAATGAAAGACAATCAAGAAAATAAAGAACTCAATGAGAAAAGTAGGCACACAAAAGAATACCTAAGGAAAAGCACTAGAGTAGATGAAGAAAACAAAAAATTTAGCTACTGGAAAATTATTATTATTTTTTTAAAATGCAAACTGTGCTTGATATTCACTGATTTAACTGGAACGTTGTAGAGCGAACTGGATTATGAAATTTAAACCACAGAAACTTCAAGATGTTAACTAAATAATGGCACTGGAATCAATTAAAAACAGTAAGCCAATTGAGAGAAATAAATTTTTCAAAATCGCTGCCAGATTACCGTATTTTTTGTGTACTTCGTATTTTTGAATGATTCTTTTTTCTATTCTTTTCTAACACTTTGAATATCTCAAATCCAGAATTTCAGAATTTTCCAGTAAGTAAATCAATTGCAATAAGAAAAACAGTAAGCACACTTTTTCAGAAACAGAGGAATCCTAATAGGAATACAAAACAGGATTATGAACTAGCAAAGACATAATAGAAAATGATGTATTGGAACTTGTATAGGTCTAGAATACAAGTATGAACTCAATTCTAAAAAGAAAATGCACAAAGGATCAACATCAATTCAGAAAATTAGATGACACTAAAGCAAGAAACAATCAAAGCAATAAAAGTACTACTAGAAGTAATGACAATTATGGAATAACATGACTAAGACAAAACTTGACATGATTCAAAAATTAAAAGACACATCACAAATTGTAACAAGTGAAAGGAAGCTTAAGGTAAACTCTAGGAAGGATAATGCCATTCCAAAAGAGCAACCATACTCATAAGAATTATGAGTGCCATAAACCTTTTCACAAGCACTTGGTGTAAAAGAAAAACAGCAAGAATACTCAAATAAAATTCTAAAACAGAAACTTAAATTGCAAGAAATTAAAAAAGAGCTCTTGAAATAAAGTGCACACAACTCAACAATTAAACAAGAAGAACCTAAGACTTGGGACTCCCGGCCTCTGTGGATGTATTCCTGTACTTGTTCGAGGCGAAGAACCCGGGCGATCGTCTATGGGTCAGCCTTAATGGGATCGCCGGGAGGTCCATTCTTTCTATCTTCCAACAATCCTATAAGGATTGGAAGGGGAAGTTCGTGCGTATATGCTGCAACGATCAAGACCCTTCCCTTCTCGACGGGTTCCCCTTGTATTGGGTGAACAAAGGGAAAAAGGAGTCGAGCTTCAGGAAGGGTAGGGAGCCAGAAAAGATGGGGGAGCTCGACAAGGACTTGTGCGGTTTCTGGAAGAAAGTCGCTTCTTCCAACGTGACCCTGTCGACTGCCTCCATCGTCTCCTTCGAGTTCTAAGAAAGCCAATTGGACTTTCACATAGGTTTGTCCTTAAGCCTTCAAGTTTCCCTAGCTTGACTTTGCATTTTCTCGTTTTTACTTGTTCTAACTTCGCATATGGTTTCAAACTCCTTCATGCATTATTACCTATCAATTCTCTGTGCTAGTTGATAACTTTTGGCCCCCTTTGCAGATACGATGTTGGGACAAGATAGGATGGCTGAGCTACGCGCCATAGCCAGGTCCCATAAGCTTGCGACGGGCTCTCAAACGATCATGTACCGTCCCGTATCAGGGCGTTGACTAAGTCAAGGTCAAAGTCAGTGAATGGATTCGCCTCTGGCCTCTGGGCACGTCGGAACCGCATGAGTTCACCGGGGTGGAGCACAGTCCGCCAAAATCGGCATAGGTTAGGTGCTATTGATGGAACATGGTAAGCCTGGAAAGTCAAGGTCAACTCAAGGTGTCGCCCAGGTGTAGAGACGCCAAGAGGAAGCGTCGCCAAGGCAGGACAAGGCGTCGCCAAGGCAAGGCGTCGCCTGGGTGGAGGCGTCGCCAAGGCAAGGCGTCGCCTGAGTGGAGGCGTCGCCAAGGCAAGGCGTCGCCTAGGTGGAGGCGTCGCTAAGGCAAGGCGTCGCCTGGGTGGAGGCGTCGCCCAACCAGGGCGTAGCCAGATCAAACAGTGTAAAAGTAAGGCAATCACGGTGTGGTTCCCCGATACCCATGGGTAGGAAAGACCATGGAGGGAGCGACGCCGTGGGAAAGCCTCAGGTCCCGATATCTCGGGAAAGTGATAAAGAGAAAGAAAAGGTGGCTTTAAGGCCATAGTGATAACATCAAGGTAGGGCAGCCTAACTTGTGAAGTACCCCTGCCACCCCAGAGACGCTTTCGGGACAGATACGACCCAAGAGGAAGGTCACGCCTAGGGTAAGCGGGTGCAGGGTACGAGAGGAAGGCAGATACGCTCTCAAAGTAAGTGGCTAGATACTTGGGGGCATGAGTTCGCACCCAAAAAGTCACCCCTAGCGCAGTAGCACTCCCAAGCAGGAGGACTCACACGTAGAGACGTCCCCAGATGGCCAGAAGCGCCCCCAGATGGCGTCATGGCGTCGTGAGGCCCTCCACGTGTACGACAGCCATGCCGGAATAGAAACACCCTCTAGTCAGGTGCCAGGTAATTAAAGATATTCAATACAGTTTCCCTTTCGGGCATTCAGGTACTATTATGGCTCCCGAGCGTTTCAACGTCTTAAATGCGCTACGTTTTGTAATCAAGCGCTTTAATGAGTGCGTTACGTTTGAGATTAAAAGCGCTTTAAGGCGCTTTAAATGCTGGGGCAGTTTAAATAGCGCTGAGAATGTCGGAAAAAGGGTTGGAACCTTTGGCAAATTTATGAGAAACTCTTTGGTTGCTTGCTCGTACTTTAAGGTTACGTACAAGTGACTGGAGAATATTTTTGCCTGAAGGAGACAACACACACACACATATACACAGTTCTTTTACCACCTTCAGAGTGCCACACGCGGTGCTCAGATACGTGGGTGGACAGTTTTTGGTGTTTCTTGCTGGCTGACTTGAGCGTCGGAGTGCACACGGCCGCTAGGGCGCCTCTTTGTCCATTTTTTTGCAGGAATCCACGGGCAACCAGCGGGAAGGAGTCCCCAGCTGACGGTTGAGGTCGTGCACGAAGACGTCCCGGTCAACCGGACGGAACATTTGGCGCCCACCGTGGGGCGGATATAAAACATCAGTCCCATCACAAGTTCGAGAAGGTTTATCAAGTTATAGTAACGTTGAAGGAGATTGGAGTGACAATGGCCCCCACCAGACGGAGATCGGCACGCGCAGCCCCAGCAGACCTATCCATGCAACAGGTCCTGGAGATAATGAGGGGGCTGCAGCAAGACATGGCGGATTCGATACTGGAACAAGAGCACATGCAGGCAGACCTCGATGCCTCACACGAGCGGAACGAAGTGCTCCACCGTGTGAATGAGGAGTTGCGCCAGGGCCTGAGAAACGATCGGAGGCGGCCTGGACAGGACGAGACGGAGAACCATTCCCCACCAAGGGAGTTTTCCACTCCTTTCTCGCAGGAGATCCTAGACGCAGCGATCCCGAACACGTTCGCGGGACCCAAGGTAATCTTCACTGGGATGGAGGACCCAGAGACGCACCTTGCTGCATTTCACACACAGATGGTCCTGATAGGCGGTTCTGATGCTGCCAAATGCAAGCTCTTCATGAGCACCCTGACCGGGATGGCTATGGACTGGTTCATTAGCCTCCCCGAGGGCCATATCACATCTTTCCGCCAATTGTCGCGGTTATTCAGAGAACAGTACTTGGCCAACAAGGCCCCGCCGCCGGTCTCTTACGATCTGTTTGATGTGAAGCAGTATCAGGGGGAGACCCTGAAGGAGTATATCAATCGCTTCGGGGCCCAGGTCGTGAAGGTTGGTACAACAGAGGAGCCTATGATTGTGTACGCATTTGTGAAAGGCGTATGCCCCGGCCCCTTTGGAGAATCTATTATCCGCAATCGCCCTAGGACCTTCGTTGAATTACGGCGTAGGGAGGTAGAGCATATTGCTTCGGAAGGGGAGGTATGTGTGAAGCGCACCAGCGCCATACCCTCACGCCCGAGGGGACCAACGCGAGTTCAACCCGTCCGAGTCAATGAGACCACGACGGGAAGAAAGAAACCAGAGGCGAGACGCCCCTACGAGGCCAGAAAGCCCCAGTCCCGGGGCTCAGCAGGAGGCCAACGCCCCGCCGGAGAAAGAGCAAGACCGGCGAGGTACAACTTCGTGGTTGAGTTGAAGGATTTGATCTCCGTACCCAACATAGCCGAGAGGCTGAGGCGACCGGCGAAGACCGACAAGGTGTTAGGGCCCCGTAAAGACTCTTGGTGCGAATTCCACGAGGCTTTCGGACACCAAATTGATAATTGCCTGTCGTTGGGCTACCAGCCAGATGAGCTGGTGAGGACTGGATTTTTGAAAGACTATGTCGCAGATCCCACAACGACCACCGCTTCGCCGCCGCCGGCAGATGAACCAGCGCACGAGATGCCAGTGCTTGGTGAGGTCCATACCATTGCTGGAGGTTTCTCTGGCGGAGGGCCCACCGCCTCCCAGCGGAAGAAGTACGCGAGGGGGGTAAATTCAGTTGAAGAGAGGCTCTCGGGGGAGCCATGGGAGTCAGATATCGTGTTCACACGACGAGACCTCCGAGATGTGGTACCCCACGACAACGATCCCGTTGTCATCTCTGTTGTCACGGCCGGAAGGAAGGTTCACAGAGTGCTTGTTGATCAAGGAAGTTCGGCAGACATCATGTTTCTGTCGACCTTTAACAAGTTACGGTTGTCCCCCGATTTGCTGAGTCCCTATACAGGATGTTTGTATGGGTTCGGGGATAACCAGGTAAAAGTCTGGGGGTACCTGGAGTTGAGGACTACGTTCACAGACGGAGAGGCCTCCCGCACCGAGAGTATCCGGTACCTCGTCGTAAACGCTAATTCTGCCTACAATATTTTGCTGGGCAGACCGGCGTTAAACCGTTTAAGCGCAGTGTCCTCCACCCGACACATGAAGATGAAGCTACCAGACCTTAGCGGCCGGGTGATAGTCATCAGATCAGACCAGGAGGAGGCGAGGAAATGCTACGAAAACAGCCTAAAGACGAAGAGAGGCGTATTCATGGTGTACGAACGTCCGCCGTTCGCGGACGCAACGATGATTGAGGCGACGCCCGCTGGGCTGACGCCTGGAGAGGCCATAGCAGAGAGGGCGATACCCGAAGCAGATGTGCCAATGGAGGAGGCGCCCGTAGAAGAGGCGGCGCCCTTAGAAGAGGCGGCGCCCGTAGAAGAGGCGGCGCCCGTAGAAGAAGCGGCGCCCGTCGAAGATGATAGTAGGGAGCAACCTGCAGCTAACACCATAGAAAGGGAGATTGGCGGCGAAGCTTTCAAGTTAGGAAGTTCACTAAGTCCGGAAGAACAGGAAGGGGTGGCAGAAGTGATTTCGCGCCACCTGGATGCCTTTGCATGGTCCGCCTCGGATATGCCCGGTATCGACCCCGATTTCCTGTGTCACCACCTCAGCATGGACGCCACGGTCCGCCCCGTGCGTCAGAGAAGGAGGAAGTTCAATGAGGAGCGACAACAGGTGGTGAAAGACGAAACGCAGAAGCTGCTGAATGCTGGCCACATTAGGGAAATTCAGTACCCTGAGTGGCTCGCCAACGTCGTCTTGGTGAAGAAGGCGAGCGGAAAGTGGAGAATGTGCGTTGACTTCACGGACCTGAACAAGGCGTGCCCAAAGGATTCCTATCCGTTGCCCAGCATCGACGCCTTGGTAGACAGCGCATCCGGCAGCAAGGTGTTAAGCTTCCTGGACGCCTTCTTAGGGTATAACCAAATCAAGATGCACCCAAGAGACGAGAGCAAGACTGCGTTCATGACTGAAACATGCAGTTATTGCTATAAGGTGATGCCCTTCGGGCTCAAAAATGCGGGTGCCACGTACCAGAGGTTAATGGACAAGGTCCTGGCGCCAATGCTTGGGAGGAACGTATACGCTTATGTAGACGACATGGTGGTGGCGTCGCAGAACAGGGTGCAGCACATGGCAGACTTGGAGGAGCTGTTCAACACAATATCCAAATACCGCCTCAAGTTGAACCCCTAGAAGTGTGTTTTCGGGGTAGAGGCCGGTAAATTCTTGGGTTTTCTGCTCACCGAGAGGGGGATAGAGGCGAACCCCGAAAAATGTGCGGCTATTATCGCCATGCGGAGCCGACATCGGTAAAGGAGGTTCAACAGTTGACAGGGCGGATGGCGACGCTCTCGAGGTTTGTTTCCGCCGGAGGAGAAAAGGGGCACCCGTACTTCCAGTGCCTCAAGAGAAACAGTCGCTTTGCATGGACTGAGGAATGCGAAGCGGCTTTCGTTAAGCTGAAGGAGTACCTGGCGACGCCTCCGGTTCTTTGCAAGCCGGTAACGGGCGTGCCCCTCCGGTTGTATTTTACTGTAACGGAGCGGGCCATCAGTTCTGTGTTGGTCCAAGAGCAGGACCAGAGTCAGAAGCCCATCTACTTTGTAAGCAAAGCCTTACAGGGGGCTGAGACAAGGTACCAAGCACTGGAGAAGGCGGCGCTGGCGGTAGTGTTCTCGGCTAGGAGGCTCCGTCATTACTTCCACAGTTTTACGGTGGTGGTAATGACCAACCTCCCTATACAGAAGGTGCTGCAGAAACCCGATGTGGCAGGAAGAATGGTACGCTGGGCAGTGGAACTGTCAGAATTCGACATACAGTACAAGCCTAGAGGATCCATCAAAGGGCAGGTGTACGCGGATTTCGTAGCAGAACTTTCGCCCGGAGGTGAGCAAGAGGTGGAAGCGAGTTCACAGTGGCTGCTCTCGGTTGATGGCTCCTCAAACCAACAAGGGAGTGGTGCGGGAATAGTGCTGGAAGGACCCGACGGCATACTGATCGAGCAGGCCTTGCGTTTTGCCTTCAAGGCAAGTAACAATCAGGCAGAATATGAAGCCCTGATAGCAGGAATGCTCTTGGCCAAGGAGATGGGCGCACAGAACCTCCTAGTGAAGAGCGACTCCCAGTTGATTACGGGGCAGGTGTCGGGTGAGTTCCAAGCGAAGGACCCACAGATGGCGGCGTATCTAAAATACGTCCAGTTGTTGAGAGGGGCGTTCAACGCTCTTGAGTTGATACACGTCCCGAGGGAGCAGAATGCCAGAGCTGACCTGCTCGCAAAGCTGGCCAGCTCAGGCAAGGGGGGTAGACAGAGGACAGTGATCCAGGAGACTCTCAAAGCTCCGCGTCGATTCGTGGAAGACAACAGGGTGGATGTCCTCCAGATTTATGCATCAAGGGGAAGGCCGAGGAGTCACTCCTCTTTGACCCAAGATACGCAGAGGGCGCCCCGCATCAGTATATACGCGGGTATGTCTGAGGAAGAGCAGATGTAGGTCTGTGTCTTGTCCAAGGGAGACACCTGGATGACGCCCTATAAACGGTACCTGGCAGATGGGGCTCTTCCAGTGGACCCTGAAGAGGGTAAGAAAATCAAAAGAAATGCCGCAAGATATACTTTGGTGGATGGGGTGCTGTTCAGGCACGGTTTCACTCACCCTATCCTAACATCCGTCAGTGGCGATGAGTGCACCAGGATAATGGCGGAGCTGCACGAAGGCATCTGCGGAAGCCATGTAGGAGGAAGGTCCTTAGCCTCCAAAGTAATACGCGCAGGTTTTTTCTGGCCAACAGTGAAAGAGGATTGCGCACGGCACGCCTAGCGGTGTAAGCAATGCCAAAAGCACGCCGACTGGCACAAGGCGCCGCCAGAAGAGTTGCGGTCCATATACAGCCCGTGGCCTTTCCACACATGGGGAATTGACATCCTGGGCCCTTTCTCACTAGCAATCAGGCAGATGAAGTATCTGATCGTCGCCATCGAATACTTCACTAAGTGGATAGAGGCAGAGCCCGTGGCACAAATCACTGCGCATAAGGTACAGCATTTTGTGTGGAGAAACATCGTGTGTCGCTTTGGCGTACCCAGGCGCCTGATATCTGACAACGGAACCCAGTTCGCCAGTCAGCAGTTAAGAAATCTGTGCGCTGAAGTGGGAATCAAGCAAGTGTTCGCGTCGGTTGAACACCCCCAGACCAATGGACAAGTAGAGTCAGCGAACAGAGTTCTGCTGAGGGGGTTAAAAAGAAGGTTAGAGAAGGCCAAAGGGGCGTGGGCGGAAGAGGTGCCAAGGATTATATGGGCATACCACACCACGCCCCAATCCTCTACTATGGAGACGCCTTTCAGTTTGGTGCACGGGTCGGACGCGATGATTCCAGTAGAAATACACGAAAGCTCACCGCGTTTTCAAAACTTTGTGGTGGAGGAATCTAATGAGGAGAGGCGGGTAAACCTGGATCTGCTAGAAGAGGCCAGGGAAGAAGCTAGAATAAAAGCTGAAGCGATGAAGAGAAGAGTGGAGCGGCAATATAGCTCTAAAGTAAAGCCGTGACAGTTTCAGGTGGGCGACCTAGTGATGAGGAAAGCCCACCCATACGAGTTGGAGAATAAGCTGTCTCCCAAGTGGACTGGGCCCTTCAGAGTTATTGAGGCTAAGGGCAACGGTTCGTACAACCTGGAGACTTTAGATGGAGGCCCTATCTCGCGCAGTTGGAATGCAGCCAACTTAAAATTTTATTTCAGTTGACTTATGTAAGCAGCATGTAACAATTTAGTTGAAGGGGACGCTCTTTTTCCCCTTCGGGGGTTTATTAATGAGGTCACCCTAATAAATGGAAAAAACCAGTTGAGAAAAAGAAGTGCCTTGGTTTTCAGCCTTTATCTTTCCTTGTTAGAAGTAATGTGATGCGCCGCCTAGGCCATGGTGTCGCCAAGGAAGAAGGCGTCGCCTAAGTCTTGGCGTCGCCCAGAAAGAAGGCGTCGCCCAAGTAAAAGCATGCATCGTTGGCAGAACGAGACGAAAGGAAAGCGCGTGGTATATGAAGCATATGCAAAGTAAAGTGGCGTTGCAAAGAATTATGATATTGAAAAGTGGTTGTTACAAACAATGTTCAGTACAAACGGAGCAAACGCTACAAATCATGCAAAAACACAAACAACCCACTTCTCAGCGCTCATCAGAGTCATCACTGGAGGAAGGCGAAGCCCCTTTCCCAGCCCGCAGCGCTCGAGTAAGTCGTGCCCTCTTTTCTTAGCTTATTTTCGAACCTGCACAAAGGGAAAAGATGTATTAGAGACACCGTGAAAAAAGACAGGCACAGTTAGAAAGTAACGAAGGCCGAAGTCGCCTAAGGCAGTGGTTCTTACATATGTACTTCTCAAGAGTCCTAGCGTTGGACTCCAAGCTGATCACCGTAGCGGAGTCAAAACCTCCCGCCTCAGCAAGAATCCGGCAAGCTATTTGATCACTTGGAGCCAGATTCTTGAGGGGTTTGGCTTTGAGGACCTTTTCCTCTCTCACCCAGTACAACGGAAACCCATCAAGGGCGTCGGGAACAAGATCAGTACCGCAGATCTTGAAGAACCGGCCTTTCCACCCCATGAGCGAGCTTTGGAAGGGCGTGAAGAGAACTCTTCCGGGTACACAACCCAGAAACCCGAAGAGGACATCGAAGGCCTTGACAAAGGCCCAGCTGTTGGGGTATAACTGGGCCGGAGCAACATTGATCTCCGTCAGCAGTTCCTTCTCGAACCAGGAGAAGGGTAAGCGCACCCCGATGGTCTTGAACACCACCTGGTAAAAGTAAAAGAAAGGGACCCCGTCGTTGGCCCGTTCGTCTCCACACACTGGCTCCCCCAGAGTGCAAGGGAGCACAGCGATGTCGTCATCGTGCCTCCTTGCGAAGGCCCGGTGGTCGTAAGAACATGACTCCCCTTTGCGTTCCCGTACGGCCCTGGTGGAGAGCAAGCATGAACACTCATCGAGAAGTTCACTCGAGGCCCAAGGGTACAAGTCTTTGGGACGGACCCTGGAGGAAGCCTCGTGAGAAGACATTCTTTAACAAGATCAGGATGGTCGGAAATGCAAGAGTTGAGCGAGGGGAGCGAAGGTTAGAACAACCCTTTGACAAAGAAGAAAGGGTGCAAGAAGGAAGGGTGCAAGAAGAAAGAACGCAAGTAGGTTATGAAGAGTGAGAAAATGATGAAGGTAGTTCCAGAGTTTGAAGAGTTAAATAAAGCGGTTAGAGCGCCAAACGACGCGAACGGATGCACCGCGCGATTGATACACGTGGCAGAAGATGAAAGGATGACGCTGGCATCACTGGCTTGAATCAGAAAATGTCCCATCAACAGAGTATCCAGCGGTACGATCCGCCGTCGAAAATGAGTCAGGGGCATAGCAGGAGTCAGGACTTAATGAAATGACCGAATGTCCCACAAACCATACAAGCAGCGCCACGTGGATCAAGTTGAATGACAAAACGTCACATCAGCCATACAGGAGGTGCCACGCGGAGGGCACAAACCGAACCTTGAGCTCTTCGCTGTTATCAGGCGTTGACCAAGGCAAGAATCGAAGTAAAGGTAACGCCCAAGGCGTCGCCCGGAACGACGTAAAGGGCGACGACAGCGCGGGATGTCGCGGGCTTCGCCAACCCAAAAACCGACTGGCGTCGCCTCCCCGATACCCACAGGTAGGAAAGACTGTGGAGGGAGACGAAAGCAAAGAAAAGCAAAGTTAGTCACAGGCGTCGCCTCCCCGATACCCACAGGTAGGAAAGACTGTGGAGGGAGACGAGATCGTCAAACGCCAGCGAGTCACTGGCAGGGTGTTCCCCGATACATATGGGAAGGAAAGACCATGGTGGGAACAGACCCCACAGCACTCAGCGTTTTAGACACCCGGGGACGATACGGTGCTGCTTTAGCAGGCCTTTCCTTAGGCATGGGCGCCGAGCGTTAAAGATCAAAGGAAAGACCTTTCGGTATCAGAGACGTCCCGTGGAGGATACGGCGCCTCCTAGTGAGCCTCTCCATGGGCGTGAGGGTTGGCGGGCGACCTTACCCGATCATACCAAACCGCCCAACGAAGTGAAAGAAACGGGTAGAACACAGATAAAATAACCAAAGCGTGAAGGGAAAAGATGAGAATGAGATCACATGGGCAGAATCGTATGTGGCAGAGAAATAAATGCAACCATACGGACATCCCAAATCAGTAACAAGAGTACGGATAGTTCAAAGAATTACAAGTTTTGACAGATAAAATCAAAAAACGAAGGTAAAGAATGAAGAATTAAGCTTGAAGAGGAAGGTGGCGGATGAGAGGCAGCGGTTCAGTCATTCAAGTCCATGGGCACGACCTTCCCATCAACAACGTGGTGTGTGGGGTCGCAGTTCGAAAGGTTGACGCCAGGATTCTCGCAGGACGCCTGGGTTAGGGCCTCTTGGAACCCCTCCTCGAAGGTGCCCGCCATCTCCTGGATAAGGGACTTTTTCTCTTTCTCCAGTTCCTCAATGGCGGCGTCTCCAGAGGCTACTTGTTTCTCCAGAGCCTCTTTCTCCACGCGAAGCCGGCTGACCTCGACCTGTAGTTTGTCGTAGTCAGCGCGAAGAAGGTCCATAGCTTTGGCCTAGGTGGTCATTTCCCCTTCCATCCGCTCCGCCTTGGCAGCCTGTTCACAGCAACGGTCCTTCAGGTCCTTTTGAGTTTCTGCGTCCGCTTTGACCAATTCCTGAAGACCCGCTACCTGTACTTGGAGAGCAACTTCACGAGCGTAGAAGTCAGCCTGGAGCTCCAAGGCCTCTGCCAGTTTCCTCTCAGTTTCTGCTTTGGACTCTTGCATTTGTTTCAGAGAGGTTTGATAAGCTTCGTTCTGGCGTCCCAGGGTCCTCATTTCCTCTTACAGGGTGGTTGCCTTTGTTTCCAAGGCCTGGAGAGTTTGAGCTTGCAAGACAGCGTTTCTGGCCTGGGAGCGCCATTCAAGAGCCACCGCCAAGAAGGCCCCCAAATAGAAAGGCATACCTTCCCTCCTGTCGGTACCTTCTGGCATAGTCCCGCCACTGAAACCCCTCATCAGATGCATGATTGGAGGAGGGATGGCGATGAAGTCGGGGGCGGCAGCGTTGGGAGCCGGGGAAGCAGTGGTTTCTGGCGGCGGCAGAGGCGAGGCAGATTCGGCGCCTTCGCCCCTTTCCTCTTGGAGAATCATAGGAGGGAGTGAGGTTGCGCTTGGAGGGTTGTCCATAAAGGGGTTCCCTCCCTGCAGCGACGTCTCTACCAGAAGAGGAACCCGCGCGGATTTTCTCCTTCTGAAGGGTGCCACGCCTTCTGATTCCTCATCATCTGACGGGATCTCCAAAACCCTTTTCCCTTTGTCGAGAGGGGTTGGAGCCGGTGACGAGGCCGCAGCTAGGGGAACGGCGGCGATAGGCGGAGGAGAATTGGGAGTTGGAAGCACTTTGGAGCCAGGTGGAGATGTCGGAGATGGGCTAGAAG
The DNA here is from genome assembly GCF_000499845.2 of Phaseolus vulgaris. Lineage (NCBI taxonomy): Eukaryota > Viridiplantae > Streptophyta > Magnoliopsida > Fabales > Fabaceae > Phaseolus > Phaseolus vulgaris. The sequence goes on along the minus strand of NC_023758.2, from coordinate 16,545,842 downwards.
GAGCTTCAGCGGTGACTGGAGGTGGCGGTGACGGAGCCGGAGGGAGAACCGGATTGGCAGCAGGGCTGGAGGAGGCGTCTGCCTTGGCGGCACGAGCCTCCTTCAGCGCTTTCGCCAACATCATTCTTTTGGAAGCACCCATCACCGATCCTACATCAAGACAGGCCAAACAACAAGGATTAGTACTAGAGCAGTTATGCGAATTCACGATACATGAAGAGACGTGAAATGCAAGTAACATTGTACAGCGAAAAATGGTAGCATCAGTTTGATTCAGATAAATCAGAAGGAAGATTCTATAGCCAAACGACAACTAATGCATCATAAATCACCAGGGGCAGATACCGAAGTAGGTAGAAAGCCCATGGGCTTTGAATTCGTTCGCGATGAGTTGGGCGGTATCGAAGACTATTCCCAGTCCCGCCAAGGCTTTGCATACATCCCGGTCAGGCGGGGCAAGCTCGTCCAGAGCCAGGGGCTTCATGGTTATGGGTTTGTCTGTCCAGTACAGGGGAAAGCCCTCTAAGATGGTAGGATCACGTTTGGTCGTGCGTACCTTGAAGAATTTCCCCTTCCATCCTTTGAACGAATTCTGGAAGAGCGTAAGGATGATGCGCCCGGCGATGCCAGAAAAGCTCATCCAAAGGCTTTTCCCTTGCTTCTTTACCTCAAAGAAGTGAAGAAAAACGTCCACAAAGGAGGGAATGCCTGGATAACCGCAGAGAATTTGGAACCCCCTCACGAAAGCCCAACTGTTGGGATGGAGTTGGGCGGGAGCAGTGTTTATCTCTGTCAGTAGCTCTTTTTCGAAGGGAGTGAGGGGCAGACGCAGGCCCACCCTCTTGAGCACCATTTGATAGAGGAAGAAGAAAGGGCATCCCCCAGTATCCCGTGAGTCCGCGCAAACGGGCATCCCAGGTCGCACCCGGCTTACCAGGACTTGGGAGTCATGAATTTTGTGGAAAACATTGAAGTTATAGAGAGCAGGGTCCCCCCTGTGAGCCTTCACGTCCTCAACAGAGTTCAGGAGAGAACATTCGTCCAGAAGTTCGTCGGGGGCCCAGTCATATTCGCCTTTATAATAAGACTTAGGGAGCGGGGGAGGCGCGGTGGTCTTGGTTTTCGCCATCAATGCCAATGCTGAAGATCACAAGAGAAAGAAAGGGTTCAGAGAAAAGGGGTTGGGGAGAAGAAAAGGGGAAATGGAAGAACCCTAGGAGCGCCCTACCCACAAGAGAACGAAGGGAAGCGAGAGGAACAACGAAGCATACAAACAATATCCAGAGAAATACGAGAATAACAACAGTCCCAGGCAGTCGACGAAAGGGAAGAGTTGTGAGTGCTCGAAACCATACCTTTGCTGTTGGAATGGAGGCAGTAGGAGAACGCAGGAAGGGGAGAATCGCAATTGCAGAGAAAAAGGGTTTTGGAGGCGATGAACAGTGCGAAGTAGCAGAGTGAATGAATGTAACAGTAGGGTGAGCGCGGGGTTTGGAGTAACTTAAACGTTACATTTCGCAACTCAAGAGGCGCTAACTAAGGGCCGCAGGATCGGGCCACGCGTCAGAGGGTCGATTGCCCAGGGGAAACGCAAAGGTCTCTAAGGGAGGACCACACGATGGGCCACGTGGCGCGCGATCAAGGGTAGCCCAAAAGGTGTTATCATCCCCATTTCAGGGAATGTCCAATCGGTCATTAAGAATACCCCAGTGGTTTAGAAAATGTCGCGTCAGTAATTCGAAAAATTGCTGGGTCAGCAGAGAATGACACGTCATCAGGAAGGCACGTGGATGGCGGGGGCAAGGCTTTAGTCTTTGCGCTGAAGACAAGTCTTCGGCTTAAGACTGAGGGGCTTGTGTACCGTCCCGTATCAGGGCGTTGACTAAGTCAAGGTCAAAGTCAAGGACTGGAAAGTCAAGGTCAACTCAAGGTGTCGCCCAGGTGTAGAGACGCCAAGAGGAAGCGTCGCCAAGGCAGGACAAGGCGTCGCCAAGGCAAGGCGTCGCCTGGGTGGAGGCGTTGCCAAGGCAAGGCGTCGCCTGGGTGGAGGCGTCGCCAAGGTAAGGCGTCGCCTGGGTGGAGGCGTCACCCAACCAGGGCGGAGCCAAATCAAACAGTGTAAAAGTAAGGCAATCACGGTGTGGTTCCCCGATACCCATGGGTAGGAAAGACCATGGAGGAAACGACGCCGTGGGAAAGCCTCAGGTCCCGATATCTCGGGAAAGTGATAAAGAGAAAGAAAAGGTGGCTTCAAGGCCATAGTGATAACATCAAGGTAGGGCAGCCTGACTCGTGAAGTACCCCTGTCGCCCCAGAGACGCCTTCGAGACAGATACGACCCAAGAGGAAGGTCACGCCCAGGGTAACCGGGTGCAGGGTACGAGAGGAAGGCAGATACGCTCTCAGAGTAAGTGACTAGATGATTGGGGGCATGAGTTGGCACCCAAAAAGTCACCCCTAGCGCAGTAGCACTCCCAGCAGGAGGACTCACACGTAGAAACGTCCCCAGGTGGGCAGAAGCGCCCCCAGATGGGGTCACGGCGTCGTGAGGCCCTCCACGTGTATAACAGCCATGTCAGAATGGAAACACCCCTTGGTCTGGTGCCAGGTAATTAAAGTCATTCAATACAGTTTCCGTTTCGAGCGTTCAGGTGCTATGATGGCTCCCAAGCGTTTCAACGTCTTAAATGCGCTACGTTTCGTAATCAAGCGCTTTAATGAGTGCGTTACGTTTGAGATTAAAAGCGCTTTAAGGTGCTTTAAATGCTGGGGCAGTTTAAATAGCGCTGAGAATGTTGGAAAAAGGGTTGGAACCTTTGGCAAATTTACGAGAAACTCTTTGGTTGCTTGCCCGTACTTTAAGGTTACGTACAAGTGACTGGAGAATATTTTTGCCTGAAGGAGACAACACACACACACATATACACAGTTCTTTTACCACCTTCAGAGTGCCACACGCGGTGCTCAGATACGTGGGTGGACAGTTTTTGGTGTTTCTTGCTGGCTGACTTGAGCGTTGGAGTGCACACAGCCGCTAGGGCGCCTCTTTGTCCTCTTTTTTGCAGGAATCCACGGACAACCAGCGGGAAGGAGTCCCCAGCTGACGGTTGAGGTCGTGCACGAAGACGTCCCAGTCAACCGGACGGAACAGATCCCAAACTCTGTTGCGGAGATTGCCGCCTCCCAGGGCCAATCCCCACCAGTTGGCCCACCCGCTGCTGCCGTTCTTCCAGCCCCACAATGCAAGAAACTACCTCTCAAGAAGGCCAAAAGGAAAACCCCAGGGTAGTATCTGACGAAGAGGCGGATGAAAGCACCGAGGACGGGCTAATCTGCAAAAGAAAAAGGGTGGCGGTGACCGAGCCCCCAGCAATTGAGAGTGCCGCTCCAAACTTCATCAAGAACCCCCCCCCCAGCGCCTCCACACCATTCGAGTCCGCTGGGGATGCTCTCATTTCAAACGCTTCAGTTGTTGAGGCCGCTCCTGAGCAACTTGCTGATACGCAAGCCTCCGAGAACCTCCCTGCCTCACCACCGCGCCTCGAAGCTCTCATCGCCGTCCAACCTTGTGAGGGTGGTGGTGAGCACTAACCTTCGCCTCCTCCAGCAACCTCAAACCTCCCAGCCGCTCTTCAAGAAGCTTTGAAGTCCTTTACCGTGCGCCTAAGTGCCATGGTCGACGATTGCCTTCCCCAAATCGTCGGCGAAGGGCTCAAGGACTCTTTGGAGAAGTTTGAGCTCGATAATCGGATCAACCAGGAGGTGGCAAGTACCGCGAAAGTTGAAGCCGAGAAGACCAAATGCGTTATGATGATGCAAGGCTTGGAGTTTTCGCGAGTTGAAAATGCCCTCAAGGACGAGCTCAAGAGCGTGCAGCAAGATAACAAAGAGCTGCGCAAGAAGCTTCATGACAAACTTCAAGACGCCGTCGAGCTGGAGAGCAAGATCGTCCCTCTGAGGGAGAAAATTGCCGCGCTGGGGGAGGCAAAGAAAACTGACGCCCAGAAGATGGTCAACCTGGAGAAGAGGTCAGTCGAGAGAGAGACCCTTCTGGGAAAGGTTGAGCAAGATCGGGATAAGGCCTCCCAGGAACTTAGTGAAACTGCTGCTGAGCTTGCCCGAGTTCGCGAGGAGAACAGCAGGCTCAAGAAGAAGGCCGATGAGCTCGAGCTTGAAGTCACCCAGGTTCGTGAAGAGAACAGTGGGTTCAAGACGAAGATCGATGAGCTTCAGCTTGAGGCTGCCCAGGTTCTAACTTCCGGCTTTGGCGCTGCTTTGGAGCAGTTTGCTTGCAAATATCCTGACCTTGATCTTTTTGAGTTCTCAGTATACAACGAGGTGGTGGACGGCAAGATCGTGCCCCTTGGTCTTATCTCCTTGAAAACTCTTATGCTTCACCTTGGTCTGTAATAATTTTCATTCTGTTTGAACTGTTCGATACTCGTGTGCACATATATATATATAATCTTCTAATTTATCTACTGTGCAATCAACTGGTTTAACTGGATGGTTTTTTCTTAACTCAACGTACTTTGCACCAACCGGTACTTAACTTTTCTCAACTCAACGTGCTTTGCACCAACCGGTACTTAACTTTCCGCAAACCACCTTAACTTAAATAAACGGTTAATTCGAAGCAATAACGCTTAATACGAAATCACTTACTTAGCACCTGGAACTTCTCTTGCCCGACCCGCCAAGGGCCAAAGGCATCTCTACATCGTCGCTCAGAACTTCGCAGACGCGGCCTCCGCCGTGGGATTCTCTTTCTGTTCCAATCTCAAACCACGGGCTTCTGGCGACATCATCTTCCCTTTAACTGAAAGCGTCCCTTGCGAGACCACCTTCTGATTTCATTTTTGCTCACCTGGGAGGAGAGCCGTCTTTCGAATCGCTCTTTGCCTTCCCCGGGCCTTTACCCTGAGATAACTTACACCATTATTCCCTCATTTGGGGGTAGAGCCGCCTTTCGGATCCTTCTCTACCTCCCTGAGTTTCAGAACAATGATTTGGGTGGTGGGGTGTCCTCTGCGAACCTTCCCCAACCACCCTTCACCTCCGATTTAATTGGTCTTACTAGGTCAACATTGGTGTCTCTCTCAAGGGGGAAAGAGTCCTTCTCCAACCCTCCTTTCCCACACTTGAGATCGTTAGCACCCCTGACTTTTCGGTTTAATCTTGCCTGAACTCACTCGAGGGTGAGAAGGACTTTTTCTGATGCCTCAACTTGCCCAGGGGTTACATCTCCTCCTCCCCCGGATGCACTGAGGGCTTTCAACTTGCCTCGATTTTCTCACGCAAAGTGGTCTTGTGATCTGTTCTCGCCTACGCTCGCTCGAGGCGAGGAGGTCTTTTAAATCTCTTTCTCGCCTACGCTCGCTCAAGGCGAGGAGGTCTTTTAAATCTCTTTCTCGCCTACGCTCGCTCAAGGCGAGGAGGTCTTTTAAATCTCTTTCTCGCCTACGCTCGTTCAAGGCGAGGAGGTCTTTTAATCTCTTCCTCGCCCAGAATAAATCTGATACTTGGGCCTCCGATCGCCAGGAGGCGGTGAGGACTTAAAAACTTTATTCTTGTGCCTCCGATCGCCATATGGCGATGAGGACTTAAAAAACTTTGTGTTTGTGCCTCCGATCGCCATATGGCGATGAGGGCTTAAAAAACTTTATGTTTCAGAAATTTTGTACTGGATGCGTGCAGTCCGGATTTGCCGTTTTTCTTTAAAACTACACAAGGGCGATAGGGTCTCCCCCCACAAACTTGGCAAACAGACAGCATGCAAACTTAATAGCTGGGAAACTTTGATAAACTTCGAAACCTTCTTTACTGGGTGGCCTCGTTAAAACCCTCCTTAGGGAAAAAGAGTGCCCCCTTGAAAAATTTCTTTAAACTGATACATCTTAAATTGTTTGAGTTAATTGCTACTTACAAAGGCTTAACTGTAGTAAAACTTGAGATGGGTGGCGTTCCAAGTGCGAGGAATCGCCCCTCCCTCCAGCGTCTCCAAGCGGTAGGCGCCGTTCCCGAGTGCTTCAGTTATTCTGAATGGTCCTGTCCACTTGGGTGACAATTTGTTTTCCATCTCGTACTGGTGGGCCTTCCTCATCACCAGGTCACCATCCCTGAAATCCCTTGGCTTTATCTTGGAGTTGTACTTACGCTCAATTCTTCTCTTTACTGCCTCAGCCTTCACCCGCGCTTCCTCCCTGACCTTGTCCAGCAAATCCAAGTTCATTCTCCTTTCTTCGTTCGAGTCTTCCACCACGAAGTTCTGGAATCTCGACGAGCTTTCCTGGATTTCAACTGGAATCATCGCGTCGCATCCATACATTAAGCTAAACGGGGTTTCGTGGGTTCCCGATTGCTCAGTGGTATGATATGCCCATACTATACGGGGAACTTCCTCAGCCCAAGACCCCTTGGCCTTTTCCAGCCTCCTCTTCAATCCTCTCAACAGAACCCGGTTAGCGGACTCCACCTGCCCATTCGTTTGCGGGTGTTCCACGGAAGCAAATACCTGTTGTGTCCCGATGTCCTCGCACAACTTCTTCAACAGGTGGCTTGCGAACTAAGTCCCGTTGTCTGATACTAGACGCTTGGGCACACCAAAACGACACACAATATTCTTCCACACGAAACTCTGGATTTTGTGTGCGGTGATCTAGGCTACTGGTTCTGCCTCGATCCATTTGGTAAAGTATTCGATCGCCACAACCAAATACTTCATCTGCCTGACCGCTAACGGGAAGGGCCCCAGAATGTCGATTCCCCACGTGTGGAACGGCCAGGGGCTGTAGATTGACCTTAGCTCTTCTGGGGGCGCCTTGTGCCAGTCAGCGTGCTGCTGGCATTGCTTGCAGCGCTGGGCATATCTCTTGCAATCTTCCCTCATCGTGGGCCAATAATAACCTGCGCGGACCGTCCTCGTCGCCAGAGATCGACCTCCAATGTGGCTCCCACAAATCCCTTCATGAAGTTCGGCCATAATTCTCGTGCACTTCTCTCCGTGCACACATACAAGGAGAGGGTGTGTAAATCTGAACCTGTAGAGCTCGCCATCAATGAGGGTAAACTTGCTGGAGCTTTTCTTCATATTTTTAGCTTCTGTTGAATCTATTGGGAGCACGCCATCTGCCAAGTAGCGCTGGTACGGCGTTATCCACGTATCAGGCTCGTGGATAGCTCAAACTTGCGTCGTGCTCACTTCTTTCGCTGGGTGCGCCCTGACCCTTGGCGTCCTCAAGGTCTCCTGCATTAGGGATCTATGGCTCCTCGCCGCTCTTTCCGTCGACCTGCAAACATGAAGAACCTGGTGGTCTGCCACGAATGCTCGAGGATTCTTCAAAGTTTCTTGAATGACAGTCCTCTGTCTGCCCCCCTTGCCCGAACTGGCGAGCTTGGCTAGCAAGTCAGCTCGGGCATTCTGCTCTCTTGGCACGTGCACCACTTCGAACAAAGCGAAAGATCTCCTTAGCTCTTGCACGTACTCCAAGTAGGCTGCCATCTGCGGGTCCTTAGCTTGGAACTCGCCAGTCACTTGTCCAGTGACCAACAGCGAATCGCTCTTGGCCATCAGCACCTTCGCCCCCATTTCCTTTGCCAACAAGATTCCGGCGATCAAAGCCTCATACTCTGCTTGATTGTTGCTTGCTTTGAAAGCAAACCTCAGTGATTGCTCTATCAACACGCCGTTGGGTCCTTCCAAAATGACCCCAGCCCCGCTGCCCAGCTGGTTGGACGACCCATCCACCGAGAGTACCCAACGAAAGTCATCCTTGGCGTTTTGCGCTATTTCGGAGGAGAACTCGACCACGAAATCAACGAAAATTTGCCCCTTGATTGATCCCCGGGGCTCATATTTGATGTCGAATTCCAACAGCTCAACCGCCCACTTCACCATCCTTCCATCTACATCTGGTTTCTTCAGAACCTTCTGGATTGGCAAATCAGTCATTACCAACACCATAAAGCTCTGGAAGTAATGACGCAGTCTCCTCGCCGAAAATACAACCGCTAACGCTGCCTTTTCTAGGGCCTGGTACCTCACCTCTGGGCCTTGCAGCACCTTGCTAACAAAATAGATGGCCTCAGCTGATCGGGGGACAGTTGTAATTTTTCAAAAGTCGGCCAAAACATTACATCCGCCGAGCTCCCTTGGTTGACCAACACCCGGTGGACTGTCCTTCCCGCCGTGACAAGTGAGATCACAATAGGGTCGTTGTCGTGAGGTACAACATCCCTAAGGTCTCCTTTGGTGAACGTGATATCCACGTCGGGTGAGTGGTCCTCAAAGACTTCCACTGACATCACCGACCTCGCGTACTTCTTGCGTTGCGATGCAGTGCACCCTCCACCTGAAAATCCACCAGCTATGGTGTGGATCTCGCCGTGGACGGGCACCTCGTGCTACTGTCCTTCGTTGCTCACTGGTTGGGAACCCGCTGATTGGCCCGTTTGCTTTTCTAGCAAGTAATCTTTCAGGAATCCTCACTTGACCAACTCGACGAGTTGGTATCCCAAAGCCAAACACGAGTTGATGGAGTGGCCAAAGCTCTTTTGGAACTCACACCACGTGTCTGGTTTTGGACCCAAAACCTTCTCTGTCGTCTTCTTAGGCACTTTGAGCCTGGTAGCGATATTCGGGATGGCGATCAGATCATCCAACCCCATTACGAACTCATACCTTGGTGGGCGATTAGTCTTTATAGGTCCCCCAGGCCCCTTCCCCTTCCCGTTACTCTTCTTAGGATCATAAGGATGACGCATCCTCTGGTCCCTCTTCCCCACCGCTGCCTCCATTACTCTTTGTGGATGGACCCTCGTTTGGGCGTGCGGCTTAGCTGGGGCCACGTTTTCCCTTTTCTCGGAGACTTCGCTTTCAGCGGCGATGTGAGCCACGACACGTCGCCGGATTTCAGCAAACATGGCAGGTTGACTCCTGATAAGCGACTCACTAAAGGGCCCAAGTAATACACCCTTTTTGAAGGCGTGTACAAACATTTCTTCGTCCTTTCCTGGCAAACGGACTATCTGAGCTTCGAACCTGTTCAGGAAATCCTTCAAGGACTCCCCTTGGTACTGCCTCACGTCAAACAGGTCATAAGACACCAATGGTGGTGCCTTGTTCACTATATACTGCTCGACAAACATCTTGGAAAACTGTTGAAACGTGGTAATGTGGCCAGTAGGTATACTGACGAACCAGTCCAACGCTGTTCCACTAAGAGTTCTCATGAACACTTTATAGTAAACCGCGTCAGACCCCCCGGAGAGCATCATCTGAGTATGAAACGCCGTGAGATGGGCCTCAGGGTCCTCCATCCTAGTGAAAGATGCTTTCATCGCCACAGTGTTAGCCGGGACCACCGAGTCCATGATCTCTTGGGAAAACGGCATGGGGAAGCTGCGCGGTGGGGATGGGGGTGCAGATCTGTCCCCGACCGCACGCTCCTCCCGCTCCTGCAGGGCTTTGCGAAACTCTTCGTTAACCCTGTTGAGCTCTTCATTCCTAGCTTGCGAGGCCACCAGTGCCTCGTGCATCCTTTCCTGTTCAGAACGTGATGCAGCCACGTTCTCATCATGTCCATCACTTGTGTTATGGAACCAACATCTTCGTCTGTTCACGACGCAACTGAACTTGACCGTGTTGTCCTCATCTTTTCTCAGCAAACTTAGCAACTCAAAGAAACTCCAAACAAATGGTGAAAACTCCAGGAATCGACTGCGATAGCGAGCAGTCGAACAGAAAACACCAAGACCACAACAAACACGAACTATGGTTGGGAATCACCTTTTATACAGCCCCACGGTGGGCGCCAGATGATCCTGCCGGTTGACTTGGCGCCAAAGCGTTGCCTCGTCACGACCCTCCTCACCACCTTGACTCAACGTGCCCTTCAAGTCCACACCACAAAAGCTTCTTCGGAGAACCTGAAAACACAAGGTGGCGCCTCTGCGGCCGGTGACGCTCCGACGCTCAAGTCAGTAACAAGAACACCCAAAACTCAGAGAAATATGCTATGTAGAACCGTACTAAAGGCACACAACCCTAGCAGAATGAGCCGTAATGAAAAACGTACCTTTGCAGATTCTGTTAAGTTTACCTTTATAGCTAGGTTTCTTCTCTCTCCAGGCCATTATGCTTTTGGACGCGTGGCTCGCATCCAGCCCTGCACGTGTCGCCATCTAGGCTGGGATAGCAGGTAACGCCCAACCATACACGTGTCATCATCTAAGCTAGGATAACTCGAGTGTCACTTCTCTATTGCACCCAACCCTACACGTGTCATCATCTGGGTTGGAGTAACAGATAGCATCCAACCCTACACGCGTCGTCATCTGGGTTGGGGCAACTTGAATGTTATTTCTGTGTAGTAACCAGCCGCGAAGCTAAGTCATCTACTCATGGAGCAAGCTAACACGCAATGTGCCTTAGAAAACCACCTGACCATGCGAGTATCGGGTGCAGCACAATGCACCATCTATGTGATATCGCCTGTTGTTAGTGGCACCCTCCTTATCACTGCGCCATGAATGTTCTTGGGCTGAGGAGACCTTGTCACCAACGAATGTGCACTATGGGAATCCTGTCACTGATAGGCAAGCTGTCCCTTTCAACCCACACGCCCTTCAAGCCCTATGCTGGCGCAACAATCGCCTCACTGGAATTGTACACTTGAACCTACACTTCTGAGCCTTCATCAGCTTCAACTGAGCTTACTGGGAGATCCGACGATGTGCTCCTCGCGGCAGCGTCAGACCACCTGATCTCCCATCGTCAACACGTCGACGTTATACGATCTCGATGACAACCGATCATGTACGTTGTAGCACGCCGCTTCCACAAACGATAACTACACTAGCTTCTGAACCACTCGCCCTTCTTTAGCCACGTGCTCTGCTAAACCAGCCTCACGTGGTAACGTGCTAGACACGTCATCACACCCGATGACCTGGTCGGTACAAAAGCGTATAAAAACATTCCTTGGAATATACGAATCTTAACTTACTTAACGCGTACCTTGGCAAACTTTCCCTGAAACCTTTAATGAGCACGTGGGCATTGCCACGTGCCCCTCTGACTTGATCGTTATTTTGTGCAGAGGGTCCCACAGCGCCGCCACCCAACTTAGGGTTATTCCATCGTGTGAGCCCTCTTTTCTACGAAGTGCTTCTGTCACGTGGGTTGACTTTTTGGGTGCCAACTCATGCGCCCCCATCACTAGTCACTCGCTCTGGGGGTGTATCTACCTTTCTCTCGTATCATGCACGTGGTTCTCCCCTGGTCATGGCCCTCTCATGGGTCGTATCTGTCCCAGGGTCTCCCAGAAGTTGCGTGGATACTTCACGAGTCAGGTTTACCCCCTTTTGGTACTAGAACTTATGGCCTTGAAGCCACCTTTCTCTTCTCCTTGCTATTGTTCTGAACTATCGAGGCCCGATGTCTTTCTTGGGCGATGCCCCTCTTGGGCGATGTCTCTCTGCTTGGTGATGTCTTCGCTTGGGCGATGTCTTTACTTAGGCGACGTCCTCGCTTGGGCGATGTCTTCGCTTGGGCGATGTCTTTGCTTAGGCGACGTCTTTCTGGGCGACGTCTTCTCTTGGGCGATGTCTTTACTTAGGCGATGTCCTTGCTTTAGGGCGACGTCTTACTTTGGCGACGTTACGAGCGGTCGACCTGTTGACTTTTCTTCCTTGGGTCCCTTGAGGGGTCCCACCATGTGTTGACTTTGACTTCTGGTCAACGCCCGGGTACGGGATGGTACACAAGCCCCCTAGTCTTGAGCTGACACTTGTTTTAGCGAAAAGACTAAGGCCTCGCCCATTACCCACGTGGCATTCTTGTCTTTACTGAACTCACACGCTTTAACTTCCTCGCCTGAACCCCCAACAACTTCACCTGAGTTTACTAGGAAATCCGGCGATGTTCTTCTTGCGGCGATGCCAGACCACCTGATCTTCCGTTATCTAACACGGCGATGACACCAACTCGGCGACAACCGATTACGTATACTGCAGAGCGCCACTTCTACAAACAACGACTATTTTGACTTCTCAACCACCCGCCTTTCTCTTGTCCACGTCATCACACCCGATGACCTGATCGGTACAATTAATAATATTAATATAATGTTAATAATGTTAAATATTATTGGATATAATTAGATATTATTTGATATTATGAGATATTGTTAGATATCTCATATTTATGTAATGGGCTTAGCCCATATGTTTCTTTTCCTATATAAATATAACCCTATGTGTTCAATATACACAAGGGATTTACCCTATTTTTTTTTCCTTTAATATGGTATCTAGAGCATAAGGTTAGGGTTTAGGGTTCAATTTTTATTGGTGAACCCACTATTCACCAGAATTTTCCAGCCACCGCCCCACTGTCTCGCCGGAGCCGTCGTCGGAATCTCGCCGAAGCCGTCGCCAAAATCTCGTCGTAGCCCCTGCTGGAGACGCTGCCGGAATCACTGTCGGAGCCTTCATCTTTGTTGCTGCCGCCAATTAACCAGTGACTGGATTTGTCCTTATCTTCTATGGCTTATTCGGCTTCCGCTGCCACTATGGCTTCTTCCGCTGCCGCTGCCGCTGTGGCTTCTTCCGCAGTCATTATGCTGGATTCATCTATTTATACTAATTACGTCAATGTTCATCTTTCCATTGAAAAATTGGATGGAACCAATTATGACACTTGGGCATCAGATATTAAATTATGGCTTAAGAGGCAAGGTTATGTTGATCATCTTACTCATCCTACTCTCGCTGAAAATGAGGTTTTCCGTCGGTTGAAAATTGATGCTCAATTATGCGTTGTTATCAAATCGACCATTCACTCATCTTTAAAACAATTTTTTTGTACCTATGAGACATGTTCAAAAGTTTGGGAACAAGCAAAATTATTATACACCAATGATACTCAACGTCTTTATGGTATGTGTCAAAATCTTCTCACAATTGTTTCTCCCAAACGTCTTGATGGTACAATGGCAGAATATCTAGGTAAACTTCATGCTTTTCTTCATGATTTTAATGAGTTATTACCTCCTACCTCTACTCCTTATCAAGAACTAGAACAAAGATCCAAGTTCTTCATGTTATTGGGTTTACATGGCCTTCCTGATGATTATTCTCACGTTTGTGATCAAACTTTGGGATCTCCTATTGTGCCCAATTTTACTTCCACTTGTTCTACCCTTTTGCACGTGCCAGGTAAACACACCACTGATATAACGTCTCATGTTGATGACTTTTCTGCTTTAGTCTCTCAGCATAATGATCGTACTCGCCCTCACAAGCCGGGCAAAGGGCGTCACAAGTGTGACCATTGTGGCAAACTTGGCCACAAAATTGACAGATGTTATGCCTTACATGGTCGTCCTCATAGATCTGTCGCGGTTGCTCAAATTTCCCCTGTGCAACCTTCTACCATGGACCATACTTCAATTGATACCCCAGGCCAGCCTGCTATTTTCAATGAACTTCTTAAATGGTATGAGGATCATCAAAACCCTAGTTCCACGGCTTCTATTGCACATTCAGGTACATCATTTGTTGGCCTCACTCACTCCACTTGCCATGGCCCTTGAGTTATAGATTCAGGTGCCACTGATCACATTACTGGTAATAAATCTTTTTTCTCTTCCCTATCTACTACGGGTTATTTACCTTCGGTTACCATGGCCAATGGATATAGGGTACCATCACATGGTGTTGGTACTATTAATCTTTTTTCTTCTTTATCTATTGATAATGTTCTTTATGTCCCTGGGTCTCCATTTAACTTATTATCCATTAGTCGTCTCACTCGTTCACTTGATTGTGTTATTTCTTTTACCAAAGATTTTGTTACTTTACAGGATCGGAGTTCGGGATGGATGATTGGCACCGGATGTGAGTCTCATGGACTTTATCAACTACAGATCTCTGCACATGTTGGCGCAATTATGGATTCTCCATCTCTCATTCATGCTCGGTTGGGTCATCCTAGTCTTGCCAAGATGCAGCAGCTTGTTCCAAGTTTGTTTAATGTGTCTACTTTATCGTGTGAGTCGTGTCAGTTAGGGAAACACATTCGTAGTTCTTTTCCTAGTAGTGTCTCACAACGTGCTTCATCTCATTTTGCCTTAGTTCACTCTGACATTTGGGGACCAAGTCGTCTTAAGTCAAATTTAGGATTTCAGTATTTTGTTACTTATATTGATGATTATTCAAGATGTACTTGGGTATTTTTAATGAAAAACCGTTATGAGTTGTTTTCTATATTTCAAATATTTTACAATGAAATTAAAAATGAATTTGGAATTTCCATCCGAATTTTGCACAGTCATAATGGACGTGAGTATCTTTCTCATTCTTTTAAAAAAATTTTGGCTTCTCATGGTAGTTGAGCGTAAGAATAGACATCTTGTTGAAACAACTCGTACTATTTTAATCCATGGTGATGTTCCTCAGCGTTTTTAGGTGATGTTGTTCTTAGTGCATGTTATCTCATTAATCGCATGCCATCTTCAGTTTTAGATAACAAAATTCCTCATTCTATTTTATTTCCACATGACCCTTTCCACTCTTTACCTCCCAAAGTTTTTGGGTCCACATATTTTGTTCATAATTTTAGTCCTGGTGATGAGAATCAAATAAAGGAGGCTTTTATTAGTGGAGGAAGAGGACATCCACCCTCACATTTGAAGTTCTTCCTTCTAGTCTTCTCAAAATTAAAAGAAGACATAAAATAAAGATGAGGCCCAAGCCCAAAGCCCAAGCCCAAGCCCAAGAAGGCCAAAGCCCAAAGAGCCCAAGTCCAACCCATGAGGGGCGAGGCCAAGCTTTGAAATACTCTTGTATAGTTTTAGGAGGTGTGGTTATTAAATAAAGGAGTGTGAAAATGTAAAATAAAGTCACATTACCCATGTGACTTAGGAGAGTGGTGTAGGTGTAGTTTTTGGGAGGTGTCATAGTACAAAAAGGTCACACCTCCCATGTGACTTGTTTTTGGTGGGAATTTCAAATGAGTTTATTTGAAATTTCCCACCTATTTTTCAGCACCTTAGGCTATAAATAGAGGTGCTTCCTTTGTAAAATTCAGATTGGAATTAATCTAAGAAAACTCTACTCAAATTTTGAGTGAACTTTGGAGAGCTTTGAGCTTTCTTCTCTAGTCTTATCTTGATGGATCATTGGAGTCCTCAAGTGGCGGCATCACTCTCATCTAGGAGCATTCCACACTTCTAGTGGCGAGATCATCCAACATTCTTCCATCTTCATGAGCACTCTTTTCTCCTTCCTTTCTTCTCTTTCTATTGTTTTTGTTAGCTTGTGTTCTTGAGTTTTGATTTGGTGTTCTTGCTGTTTTTTATGAGTTTTGGTTCGGCAGTTTTATATTTCAGTCCATTCATCTTGTTCCTTTGCTTTTCTTACTCTTTTGTTCGGTTCAATTTGACTAAAATTGGTTCATCCAAATGAGTTTTGGGATTTGGTACTAGTTTTTGGTGAGTTCTTGTCTTAGAACAATGATCCAACTCTAAGAAAAGTGCCTCTATAATGTCCAACTCAAGGTGATTCCTAAGAAGGTCAAGAACCTTTCCCTATATGGCTATTGGAATCACATCATGTGGTATCATGAGTTTAGGTGTGTTCTTGTTTAATTGTTGAGTTGTGTAGCACTTTATTTCAAGAGCTATTTTAATTTCTTGCAATTTAAGTTTCTGTTTTAGGCTTATTTTGAGTTTACTTGCTGTTTTAATTCTTTTGCCTATCATATGTTTGAGTATTTTCCTTTTAGAAACATGTCAAGTTTTGTCTTAGTCATGTTATTCCATAATTGTCATTACTTCTAGTAGTACTTTTATTGTTTTTGATTGTTGTACCGTCCCGTATCAGGGCGTTGACTAAGTCAAGGTCAAAGTCAACGACTGGAAGGTCAAAGTCAACTCAAGGTGTCGCCCAGGTGTAGAGACGCCAAGAGGAAGCGTCGCCAAGGCAGGACAAGGCGTCGCTAAGGCACGGCGTCGCCTAGGTGAAGGCGTCGCCTAGGTGAAGGCGTCGCCCAGGTGAGGGCGTCGCCAGATGGAACAGTGTAAAAGCAAGGCAATCACGATGTGGTTCCCCGATACCCATGGGTAGGAAAGACCATGGAGGGAGCGACGTCGTGGGAAAGCCTCAGGTCCCGATATCTCGGGAAAGTGATAAAGAGAAGGAAAATGTGGCTTCAAGGCCATAGTGATAGTACCAGTGAAGGGCAGCCTGACTCGCGAAGTACCCCTGCCGCCCCAGAGACGCCTTCGGGACAGATACGACCCAAGAGGAAGGTCACGCCCAGGATAACCGGGTGCAGGGTGTGAGAGGAAGGCAGATACGCTCTCAGAGTAAGTGGCTAGATACTTGGGGGCATGAGTTGGCACCCAAAAAGCCACCCCTAGCGCAGTAGCACTCCCAAGCAGGAGGACCCACACGTAGAAACGTCCCCAGATGGGCAGAAACGCCCCCAGATGGGGTCATGGCGTCGTGAGGCCCTCCACGTGTACGACAGCAATGCCGGAATAGAAACACCCTCTAGTCAGGTGCCAGGTAATTAAAGATATTCAATACAGTTTCCCTTTTCAGCATTCAGGTACTATTATGGCTCCCAAGCGTTTCAACGTCTTAAATGCGCTACGTTTCGTAATTAAGCGCTTTAATGAGTGCGTTACGTTCGAGTTAAAAGCGCTTTAAGGCGCTTTAAATGCTGGGGCAGTTTAAATAGCGCTGGGAATGTCGGAAAAAGGGTGGGAACTTTCGGCAGATTTATCAGAGAACTCTCTAGTTGCTTACTCGTGCTTCAAGGTTACGTACGAGTGACTGGGGAATATTTTTGCCTGAAGGAGACAACACACACACGTATACACAGTTTCTTTTTACCACCTTCAGAGTGCCACACGCGGTGCTCAGAGACGTGGGTGGACAGTTTTGGTGTTTCTTGCTGGCTGACTTGAGCGTCGAAGTGCACACGGCCGCTAGGGCGCCTCTTTGTCCTCTTTTTTGCAGGAATCCACAGGCAACCAGTGGGAAGGAGTCCCTAGCTGACGGCTGAGGTCGAGCACGAAGACGTCCCGGTCAACCGGACGGAACAATTGTTTCTTGCTTTAGTGTCATATAATTTTCTGAATTGATATTGATCCTTTGTGCATTTTATTTTTAGAATTGAGTTCATACTTGTATTCTAGACCTATACAAGTTCCAATACATAATTTTCCATTATGTCTTTGCTAGTTCATAATTCTGTTTTTTGTTCCTATTAGGATTCCTCTGTTTCTGAAAAAAAAAGTGCTTACTGTTTTTCCTTATTGCAATTGATTTACTCACTGGAAAATTCTGAAATTCTGGATTTGTGATATTCAAAGTGTTAGAAAAGAGTAGAAAAAAGAATCATTCAAAAATTCAAAGTACACAAAAAATGATAAATAAAATAAAAAAAAAGTGTACAATTCTGTCGAAAAGAATACGGTAATCTGGCAGCGATTTTAAAAAATTTATCTCAATTAATTGGCTTACTGTTTTTAATTGATTCCAGTGCCATTATTGAGTTAACATCTTGAAGTTTCTGTGGTTTAAATTTCATAATCCATTTCGCTCTACATCATTCCAGTTAAATCGGTGAATATCAAGCACAGTTTGCATTTTAAAAAAAAAATAAAATTTCCAGTAGCTAATTTTTTTGTTTTCTTCATCTACTCTAGTGCTTTTCCTTAAGTATTCTTTTGGTGTGCCTTCTTTCTTCATTGAGTTCTTTATTTTCTTGCTTGTCTTTCATTCATTAATCTTTGAGTTTGTCTTACGTATAGTATTCCTTTTGCAATTACCTTTCTTTGCTTATACCTTTTCTTGTTTGTCTTTATTGTTTCATTGGTTTTGTGGTGGTTCCTTTTGAGATTGGTGTGCTTGCTTTGACATCTTTCATTTGAGGATTCCAAGACCTCAAGATCAGATTGGTGCAAGGACATTATTTCTTTGAGAGTGACCTATTTTTCTGCCTCATTTCACTTCGGCATTTTTGCTGGACACACTCACTGTTTTTTGCTAATTTTGTTTCTTAACTTTTTTGCTGTTTTTTGTGAGTTTGCTGTCTTTCATTTGCAAAATGGCTGGCTATTCAAGTGGTGCATATTACAAGCAGCATTCTCCTTCCAAAGTTTCAGTCCTTGGTGAAGAAGAACATAGAAGAAGGGGGCATCACCATCATTCTCATGAAGAGAGCTATAACCGTGACCAAAGATATCACCAAGTGTTCAACATTGCTTGTAAAAAAGTCCCTAGTTTTAATGGTGATAGTGATCCTAATGTGTATTTAGATTGGGAGACTAAGGTTGACCATTATTTTCATGTGTATAAGGTCCAAGATGACGATAAACTTAGGATAGTTTCTTCATCCTTTGTGGGCTATGCCAAAGAATGGTGGCATAAAATTGTAATGGACATTATATATCGCAAGAAACCTCCCGTGGTTTCTTGGAATGCTTTGAAAGAGTGTATGCGCGCGAGGTTTGTTCCTCCTTCTAGGAAGGAACACTTGTTGAAGTTCCAAAGGCTTCCTCAAGGACATAGGATGGTAGATGAATACTTTAAAGATTTTGAAACAACTTTGACTAAAATGAATATGCATGCTAATGAAGAGTCAAAGATTAAATGGTTTGTACGTGGTTTGAAAAGAGATATTAGAGACTTTGTAGAATTAAAAGAATATTCTTCTTTAAAGAGCGTGTTTCACAAAGCCATCAAGGTAGAATCATATCTTTTGAACAAAACTTTCAAAAATACTCATGATGATGATTTCTACAACTCTTCTAGGAAGGAGCAAACAAAATTTCTCCTTCCAATTTTTCCAAACAAACCATGTTTCCAAACAAAGTTTCTACTACAAATCTTTCTACTCCTAAGTCACCTACCAAAACTTCAAATATCAAATGTTTTAAATATTTAGGTTTTGGGCACATAGCTCTTCATTGTCCACAAAAGCAAATCTTAAAGATCAACAAGGTAAAACAAGACCTAACTCACCCACCTACCACAAGTAAACAAGAAAAAGACAAAGAAGGCCAAGTTGACATGGGTCTTATCCTTTCACCTCCAAGGTGTTTTCCTTCCTTATCTTTTTCATTACCCAAGGTTCCTATTTCACCACCATCTTGGTTAAAAAATGTTAGGGATAATTTGTTCATACCTCCTAATGGTTGTCACCATTTAAGAGGTCTTTTTCCAAAACATCACATCATTCCCAAACAAATTTTTCCAACTTGGTCGATTTATAGAACCTCCTTTTCTGAAATCCCATTATTTACAAATTCTAAGTCATGTTTACATTTTTCTTCCACTTTTAATTGTAAAACTAAACTAACTTTGTTATATGCAGGGATTCAGAATTCGTGGACGAATTCTCTCCAACTCGAGGAGTATGATGAGAATCAAATAAAGGAGGCTTTAAATAATGGAAGAAGAGGACATCCACCCTCACATTTGAAGTTCTTCCTTCTAGTCTTCTCAAAATTAAAAGAAGACATAAAATAAAGATGAGGCCCAAGCCCAAAGCCCAAGCCCAAGCCCATGGAGGCCAAAGCCCAAAGAGCCCAAGTCTATCCCATGAGGGGCAAGGCCAAGCTTTGAAATACTCTTGTATAGTTTTAGGAGGTGTGGTTATTAAATAAAGGAGTGTGAAAATGTAAAATAAAGTCACATTACCCATGTGACTTAGGAGAGTGGTGTAGGTGTAGTTTTTGGGAGGTGTCATAGTACAAAAAGGTCACACCTCCCATGTGACTTGTTTTTTGTGGAAATTTCAAATGAGTTTATTTGAAATTTCCCACCTATTTTTCAGCACCTTAGGCTATAAATAGAGGTGCTTCCTTTGTAAAATTCAGATTGGAATTAATCTAAGAAAACTCTACTCAAATTTTGAGTGAACTTTGGAGAGCTTTGAGCTTTCTTCTCTAGTCTTATCTTGATGGATCATTGGAGTCCTCAAGTGGCGGCATCACTCTCATCTAGGAGCATTCCACACTTCTAGTGGCGAGATCATCCAACATTCTTCCATCTTCATGAGCACTCTCTTCTCCTTCCTTTCTTCTCTTTCTATTGTTTTTGTTAGCTTGTGTTCTTGAGTTTTAGTTTGGTGTTCTTGCTGTTTTTTATGAGTTTTGGTTCGGCAGTTTTATATTTCAGTCCATTCATCTTGTTCCTTTGCTTTTCTTACTCTTTTGTTCGGTTCAATTTGACTAAAATTGGTTCATCCAAATGAGTTTTGGTACTAGTTTTTGGTGAGTTCTTGTCTTAGAACAATGATCCAACTCTAAGAAAAGTGCCTCTATAATGTCCAACTCAAGGTGATTCCTAAGAAGGTCAAGAACCTTTCCCTATATGGCTATTGGAATCACATCACCTGGTCTTGATAAATTATCTCCTAAGTCACACAAATGTGTCTTTTTAGGGTTTATTAGAGCACAAAAAGGATATAAATGTTTCTCACCGTCTTTAAACCCTTATTTTATTTCAGCAGATGTCACATTCAGTGAATCTTCCCTTTACTTTAAGTCTTGTCTTTCTCCTTCAATTTCTTCATCTAATGAAGTTAATATTCCTCTTGTTTTGCCTAGTGCACCTAACAATTCACCACTACCACCAACTCTTCAAGTGTATAGTCGTCGTCATATGTCTCATCGTCCATTAGAGGACTCTATTCCGGTGCCAACACCTCATCCCCCTCCAGCTCCTACCGTTGAACCTCCGACTGTTGAACCTGATCTTCCTATTCTATTTGTCAAGGTATACCTTCTACTCGTAATCCCTCTCCACATTATACTGCTTTGAGTTACCATAGACTATCTCAACCCTTTTATACTTGCCTTTCGTCTGTTTCTTCTGTATCCATTCCAAAATTTGTAGGTGATGCCTTAGCTCATCCTGGTTGGCGTCAGGCAATTCATGAGAAAAGAATGCGCTTCAGAATAATGGAACTTGGAAACTTGTTCCTTTACCATCTAGGAAATCTATTGTTGGTTGCAGGTGGATTTTTGCTATCAAAGTTGGTTCTGATGGTACTATTGATCGTCTCAAAGCTCGTCTTGTGGCTAAGGGTTATACCCAAATTTTTGCTTTAGACTATGGTGATAGTTTTTCTCTAGTAGCAAAGATGGCCTATGTTCGCTTATTCATAGCTATGACTGCTCTTCAATAATGGCCTCTTTATCAACTGGATGTTAAAAATGCTTTTCTTAATGGGGATTTGCAGGAAGAAATTTATATGGAGCAACCTCCCGGTTTTGTTGCTCAGGGGGAGTCTTCTGGATTGGTATGTCGTCTTCACAAATCCTTATATGGCCTTAAGCAGTCTCCTAGGGGTTGGTTTAGAAAATTTAGCAATGTTGTTCAACAATTTGGTATGACTCGCAGTGAATGAGATCATTTAGTTTTTTATCGTCACTCGAGTGTTGGGTGTATCTATCTTGTAGTATATGTTGATGACATTGTTCTTACAGGCAGTGATCACCATGGCATCTCACAAGTAAAACAACACCTTTGTCAACACTTTCAAACCAAAGATCTTGGCAAACTCAGATATTTCTTGGGGATTGAGGTAGCACAATCCAATACTGGTATTGTTATCTCTCAAAGAAAATACGCATTAGATATTTTGGAGGAAATTGGGATGATGAATTCGAAATCTGTTGATACTTCCATGGATCCCAATGTCAAGCTTCTACCCAATCAGGGGGAGCCTCTTTCAGATCTAGAGAAGTACAGGAGATTAGTTGGAAAATTGAACTATCTCACTGGTACTCGTCCTGATATTTCCTTTGCAGTCAGTGTGGTGAGTCACTGGTACTCGTCCTGATATTTTGAGTACAAAAATTCTCCCAAATTGGTGAGTGATTGAGAGACTTGTGTCTTCTCTTATTCCAGTCTTATCTTGAGAGCAATCTTGGAACCTCAAGTGGCGGCATCTACACTCATCTTGAAGCTTTGCATCCTTCAAGTGGCGTGTTCCTCTCCAAGGACTCCAACCACATAAGTTCCCTATTCCTTCCCATCTTATTCATCCATTTCCATTCCCAAATAAACTCTAAAAACAAGTCTTAGGCTTTTTCCTGCACTTTTGTTCGGTTCATTTGGTTTCTATCTTGTTTTGTTCGGTTCATTTCATTCTTTAACTGTTTTAATCGGTTCATTAGCTTTCTTTCATGCTTTTGTTCGGTTCATTTGCCTTCTAGGTAGTTTTCATCGGTTCCTTTGCTTCCTTGTTCATTTCAATCGGTTCATTTGACAAGAAATGGGTTTCCACATGAGTTTTGGCTTGGTTGCTTAAGATTTGGTGAGTTCTTGAATGAAAGAACATTGATCCACTTCTAGAAAAGTGCCTAATCATATTCCAACTCAATTTGACTCCATAACATGTCTATGAAACATCTCTATCTTGTTATTGGAATCATATCATGTGGTATCATGAGTCTTAGGTTTGTTCTTGTTTGTGTTTGAGTTGTTTTGGCACTTTTAATTCAAAAACTTTACACTCTTGTTGTTACCTTTCTGTTTTAGGTTTATTTTTGGGTATTTCTTGCTGTTTTCTTGTTGTTATTACATTGTGTTTGTGTCATTTTTTATTTTTGAATCCTTAAAAGTTTTGTCAAAGTCATGTTTCTCCAAAAAATGTTATCAATTTTATGTGGTCCTTTTGTTGATAATTTTTGTTTCTTGATTTTGTGTTAAGTACAGTTTTATGTGTTTGTTTCTTGATCCTTTGGTGCATTTCCTTTTTAGTATTGAGTTCATACTTGTGTAATAGACCTATACAAGTTCTTAAACATCATTTCTATTATGTCTTTGCTAGTTCTTAATTCTGTTTTTCATTCCTGTTAGGTTTCCTCTGTTTTCTTGAAAATGTGCTGACTGTTTCGATATATTGCAATTGATTTGCTTATTGGAAATTTCTGAAATTCTGGATTTGAGTTCTTCCAAGTGTTATAAAAGAATAGAAAAAAAGAAGTACATCAAAATTACAAGTACAAAAAAAATGATAAATGAAATACGTTCAGTGTGTAATTCTGCCAAAAAAAATACGGTAATCTGGCAGTGATTTTGCAAAATTTATCACAATTAATTGGCTTACTGTTTTTGTGTAATTCCAGTGCCATTCTTGAGATAAGATCTTGAAATTTATGTGGTTACAATTTCATAATCCAGTTCGCTTTATACAATTCCAGATAAATCTGTGAAGTTACGCACAGTTTGCACAAATTTTTTTTCCAGTAGTTCTATTTTTGTTTTCTTCATCTATTCTAGTGCTTTTCTCTAGGTTTTTGTTGTGTGTCATCCTTTTCATTGAGTACCTTATTTTCTTGCTTGTCTTTTACTCCCATTCTTTGTGTTTGTCATAACTCTTGTATTCCTTTTGTGTAAGCCTTTCTTGTTTACACCTGTTCTTGTTTGTCTTTTATTGTTCTTTGAGTTTTGTGGTGCTTTGGCTTTGAGATTGAGTGCTTTTGCTTTGACATCTTTCTTTTGAGGTTACTAAGGCCTCAAGAGCAGATTGGTTAAGGGAAGTATTCTTTCTTAGAGTGACTTGAGTGATTTTTTACCTTTCGGCACGTTCTTATAATTGTTTTTTGCTAACCTTGTTTTCTTACCATTGGTTGCTCTTGTGTTTGCTGTTTTCTTTGTAAAATGGATACATATTCAAGTGCTGAATCTTCCAAGCCACATTCTACTCATAAGGCTTATGTTATTAATGAGTTAAAAGAAGCAAAACAAGCCCTTGCTCTCAAAGATGAAGCTATGAAAATATTGGAAGAAATATTAGCAAAAGTTGAATTGAAGCAAGAAAGATCTTCGCATTCCATTCATGGAAGACATAATTCTTCTAGGCATTCTTCCAAAGATTCTTCCAATGCACATGGCCATGGAGAAGATTATAGAAGAAGGAGGCATCATCATCATTCCCATGGAGAAAGCCACCATCGTGAACAAAGATATCACAATGAAGCAAAGCCTCAAGTTCCTTTTGTAAAAGTACCTAGCTTTTGATGGAAACCAAGTAGAGGACGCTCAAGCCCATGAAGCCCAAGCCCAACAAGGGGCCCAAGCCCAACGAATCACTAGGAGCATGGCAAGAGCTTTGGGACAAGAGTATCAAAAGATGACTCTTCTTATTTCTATTGTATAGAGTAGGGGTGCGGATATTAAATAAATAGGTGTGAATGTATTAGAGAGAGTCACTTTGTCCATGTGACTTGTTAGAGGGGTGTAGATGTCATATAGGAGGTGCCAAAACTAGGAAGGAAGTCACACCTTCCTCATGCTCTAGTTGGCGCCATTTTAGTGTCATTTAGGAGGGAATTTGCATTTGATTTGGCTTCTCATTTCAGCACCTCTTAGGCTATAAATAAGGTGCTTTCCTTTGTAATTTTCAGAATTGAAAATTAGAAGTAAAGAAACTATACTCAAGTTTAGAGAGAAATTGTGAGTTTTGTTGTCTCCTTCTTCCTTTGCCTTATCTTATGTGCCAATGGAGAGCTTCAAGTGGCGGCAACCTTTCACTTATCTTGGAACAAGACTCCAAGTGGCGTGATGCAGTTCCAAATTCTCAAATCCAGCAAGCTTCATCCAATAAGTGTTCATTCTTTCATCTCGCAATTTCAATCGGTAGTTTGGTTTGTGTTAGTGTTCTTCTTCCTTTTCACCGATTGGTTTTGTAGTTCTTAGCTTGTTCTTCATTTTCTGTTCGGTTCTTGTGTATTCTGTATTCAATTGCGTTTATATCATGTTCCATGGTTGTGTAAAAGGAAATAACACTCTTAACGAGTTTGGATCATCATTTTGGAAGGCTTGGTCTCCATTGATGACTCCTTAATCTTCTTTGCAACCATTCTGTTTTCAGCTTGTTGTTTTGTGATGTTGATTTCGTTTCCTTTGTTCTAAGCACTCTTTGATCCTTTAATTGTTGTTATTCTTCTTCTATAATGTTGTTTTCAATAGTTCTAATGTGTCTATGTTCAATGCAACTCATATCATGTGGTATCTAGAGCTATGGTTATGTGCAAATTTTCTTTTGAGTTGCTGGACACTTTGAATCTGTTTTGTGATTAGTAATTATGTTTTTAGGCTTAATTTGAGTTTTATTGCGGTTTTCTTAATTGTGCATATCATGTGTTTGTGTCTTTTCCTTTTTGAATCCATACAAGTTTTGTCATAGTCATGTTTTTCCAAGATTGTCATCACTTCTCGTAGTACTTTTCTTGCATTTATTGTTTCTTGCTTTGGTGTAATACATTTTCTGAGTTTGAGATTTGATCCTTTGTGCATTTTTTGTTTTAGACTTGAGTTCATACTTGTATTCTAGACCTATACAAGTTCATATACATCATTTTCCATCATGTCTTTGCTAGTTCATAATTCTGTTTTTCATTCCTATTAGGATTCCTCTGTTTTTCTGAAAACGTGCTCACTGTTTTCCTTATTGCAATTGATTTACTCTCTGGAAAATTCTGAAATTCTGGATTTGTGTTTTTCAAAGTGTTATAAAAGCATATAAAAAAGAAGTACTCAAAAATTCAATGTACACAAAAAATGATAAATAAAATACAACAAGTGTACAATTCTGCCGAATAAAATACGGTAATCTGGCAGCGATTTTGAAAAATTTATCTCAATTAATTGGCTTACTGTTTTTATGTAATTCCAGTGCCATTATTGAGTTCACATCTTGAAGTTTCTGTGGTTTAAATTTCATAATCCAGTTCGCTCTATATCATTCCAGTTAAATCAGTGAACATCAAGCACAGTTTGCATAAAAAAATATTTTCCAGTAGCTTGTTTTTGTTTTCTTCATCTACTCTAGTGCTTTTCTTTAGGTATCTTTTGTGTGCCTTCTTTTTCATTGAGTTCCTTATTTTTCTTGCTTGTCTTTTCATTCATATTCTTTTCCAGTTTGTCATATATTGCATTCTGTTTTGGTTTAGCTTTTCTTGCTTCTACCTTTTCTTGCTTGTCTTTTTGTTCTTCTAAGTTTTGTGGAGACTTGTTCTTAAGTGAGTGAGGTTTGCTTTGACATTTTTCATTTGAAGCAACTCCAATCCACAAGAAAGGCTTGGTTGAGGACAGAACACTTTCTTGGAGTGGTTTGAGTACTTTCTTTTGGCATTTTCCAGCAACCTACATCTCACTTTATTTTGCTAACAAGTTTCTTTAATTGTTTGTTTCTTTTTTTTTTTGTACTTTTTGATCATGGCTAATTTTTTTAGTGGAGAGTCCTCCAAACCTTGCTCACCTCAAAAGGCAGCTCTCTTTGAAGATTTAACGAATGCTAGAAAATCCAATGCTCAATATCTTGATGTCATAAGACAAATGGAGGCAAGGCTCCAAAGCTTGGAGTTAAGCCGTGAAGAAGTCCATCAAAACCGGGAGAGAAGACCTCATCCTCCTCTTCGGCATTCTTCAAGGAATTCTCATTCTTCTCATGGATATTATGAAGACAATGCACGACCAAGGCACAATCACCATGAAGAGAGGCACCAACATGTGGCTGGCCCTTATTCACCTAATGTAAAACTTCCTAGCTTTAGTGGTGAAAGTGATCCTCATGTGTACTTAGGGTGAGAGGCTAAGGTTGAGCAAATATTTGATGTAAATGGGGTTAGAGACGAGCATAGGGTTAGATTAGTATCTTTAGAATTCTTAGACTATGCCATGCAATGGTGGCATCAATATCTCATGGACATTGACCTACACAAGAGACTGCCCGTGGTCTCTTGGGACGATTTAAAAGCTTTTTTTGCGCGCTAGATTCGTACCCCACACTTTAGGAAAGACCTATTGTTGAAACTCCAACGGTTTCATCAAGGCACGCTAAGTGTGGATGATTACTTTAAACAACTAGACACGCTTTTAATTCGAGTTCATATGGATGAGAGTGAGGAAGCTAAGATAGCTAGGTTTGTGAGTGGCCTTCGAAGGGACATTCAAGACGTGGTAGAGTTACAAGAATATTCTTCTTTGGAAAATGTGGTTCACCTTGCTAGTAAAATTGAAAATCAACTTGCAAGGAAAAATGCTTTCAAAAATTCTTCTAAGGATAACTACTACCACTCTTCTTGGAAAAATAAAAATAGCTCTTTTTCAAATATCCCTTCTAAGGACTCTACTTTCAAACCTAGAGATTCTAAGCCTTCCACTTCCACTTCTAGGCCTAAATCACCAACTAAATTGTCTAGTAAGAAGTGTTTTAAATGCTTAAGCTATGGACATATTGCTTCTAATTGCCCTTCTAAGCGAAATATGTATATGCATGATGGGGTAGAGGGTAGTGAGCATGAGTCTGAATCATCTAGACATTCCTCACCTTCTAGATCCCCAAGTAAGAGTGAGAGTGAAAGCCCACATGAGGGTGACCTATTAGTAATAAGACGCATGCTTGGACAAGTTTTAAAACCTTTTGCTGAAACTCAAAGAGAAAATATTTTTCATTCAAGGTGTCTTATTAATGATAGGGTATGCTCTTTGATTGTGGATGGGGGGAGTTGTGCTAATGTGGCAAGCACAAGAGTGGTAGACAAACTTGGATTACCTACCATCTCTCATGCCAAGCCCTACAAGTTACAATGGTTAAGTGAGGTTGGTGAGCTAGTTGTTAACAAGCAAGTCCTCATTACATTTTCCATTGGTAAATATAAAGATGAGGTCTTGTGTGATGTTGTCCCAATGGAAGCCACTCATATTCTTTTAGGTAGGCCATGGCAATTTGATAGAAAAGTTTTTCATGATGGCTTTACCAACAAAATTTCTTTTAACTTCCATGGGCACAAAGTCATTCTTAAGTCTCTCTCTCCAAAGGAAGTACATGAGGACCAAGTCAAAATGAGAGAAAAGAGAGAGAAAGAAAATGATAAAAAAAGTTCCAAAAGAAGCCTTCTCATATCTACACAACAAGTTAAAAAGGTAATAGTTACTCAAAAGCCTATTTTTTTAGCTATTCCTAGAACTATTGAATGTGAGTCGGCTAAGGATAGTTCCACATGTTTGGACAATTTGGTAAAGGAATATGAAGATGTGTTTCAAGATCCTCCTAAAGGCTTACCACCTCTAAGAGGGATTGAACACCAAATAGACTTCATGCCCGGGGTTTCTTTACCAAATCGCCCTGCATATAGGACCAATCCCCAAGAGGCCAAAGAAATTCAACAACAAGTTGAGGATTTATTAGCTAAGGGGTGGGTACAAGATAGCATGAGCCCATGTGCTATGCCTATCATACTTGTCCCAAAAAAAGATGGGACATGGAGGATGTGTACGGATTGTCGCACTATAAATAACATTACCATCAAATATAGGCATCCCATTCCTAGGTTAGATGACTTGTTGGATGAATTACATGGGTCTAAAATATTTTCCAAAATTGATCTTAAGAGTGGTTACAATCAAATTCGAATTAAACATGGCGATGAATGGAAAACCGCTTTTAAGACCAATTTTGGTTTATATGAGTGGTTAGTCATGCCTTTTGGCTTGACTAATGCTCCTAGTACCTTCATGCGACTCATGCATCATGTATTAAGAGCATTCATTGGCAAGTTTGTTGTGGTTTACTTTGATGATGTTCTTATATATAGCTTGTCTTTAGAAGATCATGAGTCACATGTTAGACAAGTCTTAGAAACTCTTAGGAAGGAGAAGTTATATGCTAATCATGCTAAATGTTTCTTTGCATTAGATCATATAGACTTCCTAGGGTTTGTGGTAAGTCATAAAGGGGTGCATGTAGATCAAACAAAAGTTGCTACAATTCAACATTGGCCTACACCCACCAATGTCAATGAGGTATGAAGTTTTCATGGACTTGCTAGTTTTTATAGGTGGTTTGTGAAAGACTTTAGTACAATTGCCGCACCTTTAAATGCCATAGTAAAAAAGGATGTGGTTTTTAAGTGGGGACAAGAGCAAGAAAACGCTTTTCAAACTTTGAAGGAAAAATTGACTAAAGCCCCCATTCTAGCCCTTCCTAACTTTGCTAAGACATTTGAAGTAGAATGTGATGCCTCTAATATAGGCATTGGGGCTGTTCTCGTTCAAGAATGACACCCCATAGCTTATTTTAGTGAGAAACTCAAAGGGAGTCATATCAATTACTCCACTTATGATAAAGAACTTTATGCTCTTGTTAGAGCTTTGCAAAATTGGCAACATTATCTTTTTCCAAAGGAATTTGTGATCCATAGTGATCATGAGTCCCTTAAATATTTGAAAAGCCAAAGCAAGCTTAATAAGAGACATGCTAAGTGGGTGGAGTTTATTGAACAATTTCCTTATGTGATCAAACATAAACAAGGTAAAATTAATGTGGTTGCCGATGCTCTTTCAAGAAGATATACCTTGTTAAATGTTTTGAATGTTCAATATTTAGGATTTGATCACACAAAGACTTTTTCTTACATAATGGTTTTCTTTTCAAAGGAAAAAGACTTTGTGTTCCCCAAGGATCCATAAGACAATGTCTTGTTAGAGAGGCTCATGAGGGTGGGCTTATGGGACATTTTGGGGTAGCTAAGACTTTAGACACATTGCATGAACATTTCTTTTGGCCTCACATGCGCAAATCCGTACATAGCTTCTGTGATAAATGTATAGCATGTAGGAAGGCTAAATCTAAGGTCCAACCCCATGGTTTATATACCCCTCTTCCTATCCCTACAATGCCTTGGGTTGATATTTCTATGGATTTTATCTTAGGACTCCCCAAGACATCAAAGGGTAAGGATTCCATCTTTGTGGTAGTGGACCGTTTTTCTAAAATGGCTCATTTTATTCCATGCCACAAAGTGGATGATGCATGCCATATTGCAAATCTCTTCTTTAAGGAAGTTGTTCGTTTACATGGACTGCCTAGAAGTATAGTATCCGATAGGGATTCCAAGTTCTTAAGTCACTTTTGGAGGACCTTATGGGGGAAACTTGGCACAAAACTTCTGTTTTCTACTACTTGCCACCCTCAAACTGATGGTCAAACTGAAGTGGTTAATAGAACTTTGGGTCAATTATTGAGATGCTTTATTTCCGGGAATCCAAGGGCTTGGGAGGATTTACTACCGCATGTTGAGTTTGCTTATAATAGGGTAGTAAACTCCACCACTAACCATTCTCCTTTTGAGGTTGTCTATGGGTTTAATCCCCTCACACCTCTAGATCTTCTTCCCATTCCTGTACTTGATGAGGTTCTATGCAAGGACGATTTTGAAAAGGCTTCTTTTATTAAAGACTTGCATACCCGCATCAAGTTACAAATTGAGAAGAAAGTTGGTAAGTATGCTGAAACTGCCAACCAAAGGAGAAAGGCATTAATCTTTGAGCCCGACGATTGGGTTTGGCTTCATTTGAGAAAGGATAGATTTCCTTCTCTAAGGAAGTCCAAACTTATGCCTCGTGGTGATGGCCCTTTCCAAGTCATCAAGAGGATTAATGATAATGCCTATGAGTTAGATATGCCTAATACTTATCTTGGTAGTAATTCTTTCAATATTACTGATCTAACTCCTTTTGATGCAGGTTTCCCAAATTCGTGGACGAATTCTCTCAAACCCGGGGAGTATGATGGAAACCAAGTAGAGGACGCTCAAGCCCATGAAGCCCAAACCCAACAAGGGGCCCAAGCCCAACGAATCACTAGGAGCATGGCCAGAGCTTTGGGACAAGAGTATCAAAAGATGACTCTTCTTATTTCTATTGTATAGAGTAGGGGTGCGGATATTAAATAAATAGGTGTGAATGTATTAGAGAGAGTCACTTTGTCCATGTGACTTGTTAGGGGGGTGTAGATGTCATATAGGAGGTGCCAAAACTAGGAAGGAAGTCACACCTTCCTCATGCTCTAGTTGGCACCATTTTAGTGTCATTTAGGAAGGAATTTGCATTTGATTTGGCTTCTCATTTCAGCACCTCTTAGGCTATAAATAAGGTGCTTTCCTTTGTAATTTTCAGAATTGGAAATTAGAAGTAAAGAAACTATACTCAAGTTTAGAGAGAAATTGTGAGTTTTGTTGTCTCCTTCTTCCTTTGCCTTATCTTGTGTGCTAAGGCATGCCTCCCCCCTTGTGAGGATCCGTTGGCGACATTCCTTCAGTAAAACCCTGCGTCAACTCCCGGTGGATGGGGCGGGGAATCCGTGGCCCGCGGGAAGTCGAAGCAGGAACTGATGCAGGAGGGGCAGAGCCCGAGGCCTCAGCCGCTTCACGAAGCGGTAGCGGCGGGGGAACCGAATCGACCCCCTCCTCTTGTTCCTCTTGGACTATTTGAGGCGGAGGTGATGTGGCGCTTGGAGGATCGTCCCTGAGAGAACTCCCGCCACCGGGAGACGCGGCAGTCAAGGTGGGAACGCCCGCGACCCTCCTCTTCTTGGAAACTAAGGCGGCGCCCGAGTCTTCACTGTCGGAATCTATCACCAGCACCCTTTTCCCTTTATTGGGGCGTGCTGGGGAAGGAATCGATGCCATGGCCAATGGAACCGCGGCAATGGGAGGAGGAGAGACAAACGGAGGAGGAGTCGGTAGGGAAGCGACGGTTGTCACGTCGGGGGCGACGACGTCTCCACCTCTTTTGGCGGATTTCGCCTTCTTCAAGAATTTGGCAAGTGCGAGTCGCCTCGAAGAAGTCATTACTGAACCTGCAGCAGTGAGAGTAATAGAGCAAAGACCAATTCAGATAAAGCAGAATGGGAGTACTTATAGCCAAACACGTGCAGATATTCATAGGGGTTCAAGCGATGCAAGTGAGTTCACATAAACACAACAGCCCATACAGTACAAACAATCAAGAACGGGTACCAAAGTAAGTGGAGAGTCCATGGGCGTTGAATTCATTGGCAATGAGCTTGGCGGTATCAAAGACCACCCCAAGCCCAGCCAAAGCTTTGCACACGTCCCGATCAGCAGGGGCGAGTTGATCCAAAGCCAGGGCCTTGATCGTTATGGGTTTGTCCGTCCAGTACAAGGGAAAGCCTTCCAGTGCAGTAGGATCGTATTTGGTCACACGCACTTTGAAGAACTTCCCTTTCCAGCCTTTGAATGAATTTTGGAAGAGCGTGAGGATGATGCGCCTGGCGACGCCAGAAAAACTCATCCACAGGCTTTTACCTTGTTTCTTCACCTCAAAAAAATGAAGAAAGACATCCACGGAGGAGGGAATGCCCAAATACCCGCAAAGAATTTGAAAACCCCTCACGAAGGCCCAGCTGTTGGGGTGGAGCTGGGCAGGGGCAGTGTTGATTTCGGTGAGCAGCTCCCTCTCGAAGGAAGTGAAAGGGAGACGCAGGCCCACCCTTTTGAATACCATTTGGTAGAGGAAGAAGAAGGGACTTCCCTCGGTGGCCCTCAAGTCCACACAAACGGGTACCCTGGTTTCACACGACATACCAAGACGTGGGAGCCATGAGTTTTATGGAAAGCGTTGAAGTTGTAGAGCGCGGGGTCCCCCCTGTGGGCCTCCACGTCGTCAACGGAGTTTAATGTGGAGCATTCATCGAGGAGATCGTCGGAGGCCCAGTCATACTCCTCTTTATAGTGAGACCTAGGGAGCGGAGGAGGCGCGGTGGTCTTGGTTTTCGCCATTGACGCAAGAGCTAAAGAGTAAAGAGAAAAGAAAGGGTTCAGCGAAAAGGGGTTTGAAGAAGAAAAGGGGAAAAAAAGGAGAAACCCTAGGCAAACCCTACCCACGCGAGAGAAAGAGGAACGAGGGAAACAAAGAAGCACAAGAACGACACGAAAAGACGAGCAGGTAGACAGTCCCAGGCAGTTCATCCATACATCATAGTCATGCAGTAAAGAGAGTCAACAAGGGTAGGAAAAACCGTACCTTTAAGGGTCGAAGGGTGTGATGAGCGGAAGCACGAAAAAGCAGAGATTGCGAGAGAGAAAATTCGAAGAAGATGAACAGTGCGAGAAGGCAGAGAAAGTGGATGAAACAGTGGTTTCGAGTGCGGAGTTTGGGTAACTTAAACGTTACGAGGAGCGCGAGGGGCAACAGATGGTGACCGTGCGATGATGCCGCATGTCGCAGGATTAGGCGCTCACTGGGAGCGCAAGAGACTCTTGAGGCTGACCGCGTGATGAACCACGTGGCAAGCAATTAAGCGTGGCCCTAAAAAGGTGTTGCTTTCCTCGTTTCAGAGGATGTCCAATCAGCCATTAAGGGCACCCCAATGGTTCAGAGAATGTCACGTCAATAGTTTGAGGAGTGTCACGTCAGCAAAGAATGACACGTCACCAGGGTGCATGTGGATGGCATGGGCGAGACCTTAGTCTTTTCGCTGAAGGCAAGTCATCCGCTTAAGACTGGGGGGCTTGTGTACCGTTCCGTATCCGGGCGTTGACAAAGTCAAGGTCAAAGTGAACGTCGGGGTCAAAGTCAACATAAGGCGTCACCCAGGTGAGGCGACGCCAAGTGCAAGCATCGCCTAGGTGAGGCGACGCCAAGTGCAAGCATCGCCTAGGTGAGGCGACGCCAAGTGCAAGCATCGCCGAGGCGGGGCGTCGCCGAGAGGAAGCGTCGCCAAGATAAGGCGTCGCCTAGTAGGCGTCGCCAAGGTAGGGCGTTGTCAAGGTAAAATGTCATAAGAGCAAGGAAACCGCAGCGTTGCTCCCCGATACCCATGGGTAGGAAAGACCATGGAGGGAGTGACGCCGTGGGAAGGCCTCAAACCCCGATAACCCGGGGTAGCAATAAAGAGAAGAGAAAAGTGACTCCAAGGCCATAGTAATAGCGCCAGTGGAGAGCAATCTGACTCGTGAAGTGCCCATGCCGCTCCAGAGACGCCCTTGGGATAGTTACGACTCATGAGAAGGGTCACGCCCGGGGGCAGCCAGGTGCAGGGTACGAGAGGAAGGTAGGTACGCTCTCAAAGTGAGTGGCTAGATGTTTGGGGGCATGAGTTGGCACCCAAAAAGTCACCCCTTGCGCAGATGCACTCCCAGGTAGGAGGACTCACACGAGGAAATACCCCCAGGTGGGGTCACGGTGCTGTGAGGCCCTCCACGTGTAATAGCAGCAAAGTCAGAATAGAAACGTCAATTTGTCAGGTACAAGGTAATTAAAACTATTTAATAAAGTTTACGTTTCGAGCGTTTAAGGTACTATAAATGCTCCTAAGCGGTTTGAACGTCTTAAAGGCACTGAACGTTTTATAATTAAATGCGCTTTAAGATGCTTTAAATGCGAGAGTAGTTTAAATAGCGCCTTGAATGTTGGAAACGGGGTTCGAACTTTTGGCAGACTTTCCCAGAGTACACTCTAGTTGCTTGCTCGAGTCTTGAGGCTACAGACAAGGGACTAGAGAGAGGTTGTTTGCCAGAGGGAGAAAGGATACACAATACACAGTTTCTTTTGACCACCTTCAGAGTGCCATTCACGGTGCTCCGATACGGAGGTGTAGAGTTTTGGTGTTTCTTGCTAGCTGACTTGAGCGTTGGAGTGCAAACGGCCGCTAGGGCGCCCTTTGGTCCTTCTTTGCAAGAATCCACAGGTAACCAGTGGGAAGGAGTCCCCAGCTGACGGGTGAGGTTGCGCACAAAGACGTCCCAGGTCAACTGGCTGGAACAGTCACAGGGCAGGTGACTGGGGAGTATCAGGCAAAAGATCCGCAGATGGCACGTATTTGAAGTATGTCCAAGTGTTGAAGGGAGCTTTCGCTGCATTTGAGCTGGTGCATGTCCTTAGAGAACAAAATGCCAGAGCTGGCCAGCTCAGGCAAGGGGGGAAGGCAGAGGACAGTCATCCAGGAAACACTCAAGGTGCCGCGAAAGTTTGTGGCAGATAATAGGGTGGATGTTCTTCACATCAGTGCGGCGAGAGGAAATCCAAGGAGCCATCGCTCTTTGATTCAAGATACGGCGAGGACACCCCGTGTCAACGCTTATGCCGCCTCGCCCGAAGAAGAGAAGTGTGTGCAAGTGTGTGCCATGGAAGAAGGGGGTACGTGGATGACGCCTTATAAGCGATACATAGCAGATGGGATACTCCCAGCGGAGCCTGGGGAAGGCAAGAGGATAAAGAAGAACTCCGCAAGGTACACTCTCATTGATGGAGTGCTATTCAGGCATGGGTTCACGCACCCAATTCTGATATGTGTGAGTGGCGACGAGTGTACGAGGTTCATGTCGGAGCTCCACGAAGGGATTTGTGGAAGCCATGTGGGGGGAAGATCATTAGCTTCCAAGGTGATTCGCGCAGGGTTTTATTGGCCATCGGTGAGGGAAGATTGTGTGAGATACGCCCAGCGATGCAAGCAGTGTCAGATGCACACTGACTGGCACAAGGCGCCTCCAGAAGAGCTGAGGTCGATTTATAGCCCGTGGCCCTTCCACACATGGGGGATAGACATTCTGGGGCCTTTCCCTTTGGCAATAAGGCAGATGAAGTACATGAACGTCTCATCTCGGATAATGGAACCCAGTTTGCCAGCCTGCAAATGAGCAAGGTATGCGCAGAAGTAGGCATCAAGCAGGTGTTCGCGTCTGCTGAACACCCCCAGACGAACGGACTGGTGGTGTCCGCAAATAGAATTTTGTTGAGGGGGTTGAAGCGAAGACTTGAGAAGGCTAAAGGGGCGTGGGCAGAAGAAGTACAAAGGATTGTGTGGGCTTTCCACACCACGCCTCAATCTTCCACCATGGAGACGCCGTTCAACCTAGTATATGGGTTAGACGCCATGATCCCGGTAGAGATACAAGAAAGCTGGCCCCGTTTTCAAAGTTTTGTAGGAGAGGAGTCCAACGAAGAAAGAAGGGTGAACCTAGACCTGTTGGACGAGGCCAGAGAAGAGGCGAGGATAAAGGGTGAAGCCGTAAAGAGAAGAGTAGAGCATCAGTACAACTTTAAGGTGAAGCCGCGGCAGTTCCAAGTCGCTGACCTGCTAATGCGAAAGGCTCATCCCTATGAGTTGGAGAACAAGTTGTCTCCCAAGTGGACTGGACCCTTCAGAGTAACCGAAGCCAAGGGGAATGGCTCGTACAAGCTCGAGACTCTGGAAGGAGGTCCCATCCCACGCAGCTGGAACGCAACCAATTTAAAGTTTTATTTCAGCTGAAAACATTATGTAGTATACAGTTTAAAAGGGGACACTCTTTTTCCCTTTCGGGGGGTTTTTTAATGAGGTCACCCAAGTAAAAAAGAAGTTCAAGAATACTTTGTCTCATTTCCCTTTACCCTTTTTCTTGTAATGTAAGGAAACGCTAGAGGGAAGGGTCGCCGCTTTGGGCGTCGCCAGGTGCGGGCGACGCGTGGGCGTGGACACCAAGCATGCAAACCAGCTTGGACGCATCGCCACCCCAAAGGAAGTGGCGGGAACACACTCTCCGGGCGTGGGCGACACGTTAGGAAAGTACATATAGTAAAGTTCAAAAATCCGGGCGTTTAGTCCCTGGGCAGGGGTTAACGGATTCCTTCGGGACGCCCCCTCCCAAAGTAAGAGCGGCTAGCTCCGGTGTCCGACGTTTAGACACCTCGCAAGGAAGGGGCGAGGGGCATTTCCTTCGAGTGTGGGCATCGGGCAGTGAGGAAGTTTGGAGCAGTGTAGAGCCAGGTGACTTGGTGCAGAGACACGTCATGTAGGAGAAGTGCCATCCTTAGGGAAACCTTCTCCTTGGGCGTAATCACCAAAGTCCCTGGTCATCTTGGTGTTTAGAAACACTGGGGACGATACGACACTGCTCTCAGCATGTCTCTCCTTGGGCGTGGGCACCAAGAACACTGATCGCCTTGGTGTTTTAAGACACTCCGAGGAAGAAACGGCGTTGCCTTCCAGCAGACCTCTCCTCGGCCGTGGGCACCAAGTGCGCAGAGATAAAGGCTAAGTTGCCTTGATGTTTAGACACCCCGTGGATGATACGGCGCTGCTGTAATAGGCCTCTCCACGGGCGTGGGCACCAAAGCGTGACTTTTTCCCAAGTGTTTAGACGCGCTGAGGACGATACGACCTCGCGTTCAGCGGGTCTCTCCTCGAGCGTGGACACCCAGTGCATGTAAGATAAGCCTTCCTCGCCCTCGAGCGATGTCGAGGCCACAAAAGAAGAGCTAAAGTCCTCCCTCGCCCTTGAGTGATGTCGAGGCCATAGAAGAGATAAGACCTCATTCATCTTAAGCGATTATGAGGCCGCTGGCACCTTTGGCAATACGCTCCTTAGAGCTCAAGAAAAGGAAGTAAAAGATAGAGTTGAATTTTTACAAGTCAAAGAGGCGACAGAAATTGAAAGAGCGAAAGGAAAGCGTAAACACAAGTTATCAAAACCAGTAAAAGCAGAGGAAATGCACTAGGGGATGAAGTCATTACGAAGAACAGTTATATTCAAGATACGTCAAAGAAGATGTTCGAAGCAATTACAAAGTCAAAACAAAAATAAGGGAATACATGGTAAGAATGTTACAAAGTTAAAGACAAAAGACTAGTCCTCAGGAGCCATCAAAGGCACGATCTTGCCTTCAACCACTTCACTGAAGAGGCTGCACTTTGAAATGTTGATACCAGGGTTCGCACAAGCCGCTTGGACAAAGGCCTCAGTAAACCCATCGGCGAACCCAGTTGCAGCTTCTTGCACTAGCCTTTCCTCTGTTGACTTCAAGTTTTCAGCTTGAGAGGTCATCTCTTGGTCTTTGGCCGCTAAAGCAGCAACCAGCTCCTGAACTTTGGCCTGCAGAGTTGTGTTTTCAGCAGTTAGCAAATCGTAGTTGTTGGTTTTGGCCTCGAGTGCAAGCTCAGTCTTTGCCAGCTTCTGCTCCCGGTCGACGCACTGGTCTACAAGTTTTTTCTGTTGCGCTTTAGAAGCCTCCGCTGCGTCTTGAAGCTCCACAACTTTTACGCGAAGGGGCACGAGTTGCCCAAGGAGTTCAGCATGGGCTTGCCCCGCCTCATGCAGCCTCTTGCTGGCATCTTCCTTGGCTTTCTGAACTAGCCTCAAGGAATCCTTATAACCATCCTCTTGGCGGCCCCAGCGACGTGATAGGGTCTCCTTCTCCTATTTGAGCAGGGCGTTTTCTTTCTCCATAGCTTGAAGGGCAGAGGCCTCGATAACTTTGGCTCTAGCTTGGTCTCGCCAAGTGTTGGCACAGGCAATGAAGGCACCCATGTAGTAGTTCATGCCTTCCTTCTTGGGCCCTTCAGCTTGGCTATGTGGAGACAGTTTTTCCAGGTAACCCCTCAGTGTTTCTTGGATTGGTAGGGGAAGTTTTGGTGCAGGCGCAGGCTGAGCCGTTTCAAATTCGACCCTGCCCTCCAAGGCCATTGGTTGTGGAGGTGAGGTGGCACTTGGAGGGTGCTCCCTGAGAGACTCAGCCACATGCGAAGAGGAAGAGGTGAAGGTAGCAACCTGAGGGGCAGCCTGGGTAGTCCTCCTTCTTTTGAAGACTTGCCCTTCAGCAGAATCTTCCTCGTCTTCTGAAGGAATCACCACCACCGCTTTGCCTTTATCAAGGGGGGCTGGTGCAGCAGTGGATTCGGCCAGTGCGAGAGGCATGGCTACTATGGGAGGTGGCGA
Source organism: Phaseolus vulgaris (assembly GCF_000499845.2). Lineage (NCBI taxonomy): Eukaryota > Viridiplantae > Streptophyta > Magnoliopsida > Fabales > Fabaceae > Phaseolus > Phaseolus vulgaris. The sequence goes on along the minus strand of NC_023758.2, from coordinate 16,507,308 downwards.
GTGTGGGAGGTTGTTGTTTGAGGTGGATCTTGGGAAGGAAGGGTTGGAGAGGCAGCAGCGGTTTTGGGGTTTGGAGGAATGGAAGCCCCAACCCCTTTTGACGAAGCTTCGCTTTGAGACTTCAAGGCTTGGGCGAGTTTCCATCTCCTTTGCTTGTCCATCTTTGAATCTGTATCAAGAGGGCAAAAACAGTAAGAGTTAGACACAAGCTAAAGAAAAGCATATCATCCATGTATAAACAAAAACAGAGAACAGATAGTCAAAGAGGGTGACCCTCGTACTTATGTAGCGGGTGAGGCCTTCAGCGTCGTATTCACGACTTATCAGAATGGAGGTGTCGAGAACCCCCACGCTGGCCAGGATTTCACAAACCTCTCGACTAGTCGAGGGCAACTCGTCCAATGATTTGGGCTTGGTCAGTTTGACTTCTGGCACCCAATACAGGGGGAAGCCATCCAAGGCAGCCTGGTTGTACTCAGAGCAGCACACCTTGAAGAATTTCCCTTTCCAGCCCTTGTAAGATTGCTGCAATAGGGAGAGGATGACCCTCCCAGAAATGCTGTTAAAGCTCACCCAAAGGCTTTTGCCTTGCTTCTTCACCTCGAAGAAGTGAAGGAAGATGTCGACGCAGGAAGGTTGCCCAAAATACCCGCAGAGGATCCCGAAGGCCTTGATGAAGGCCCAGCTGTTCGGATGAAGCTGGGCAGGGGCAACCTTGATCTCTATGAGAAGCTCCCTTTCGAACCCAGAGAAGGGTAAACGCATTCCAATGCGCTTGAATACCGTTTGGTAGAAGTAGAAGAATGGAACTCCATTGTTGGACCTCTCATCCCCACAGACGGGCTCGCCTGGAGTACAGGGAAGCACTACTATGTCCTCATTGTGCCTCCTAGCAAAGGCGCGATGCTTGTAGACGCTCGGCCCGCCGATATGATCCCTCCAAACCTTCATGGAGGTAAGGCTTGAGCACTCATCGAGCAGCTCATCAGAAGCCCAGGGATAAAGGGCTTTGTGGTTGACCCTTGGGGTGGAGGATTGGCTGTCGTTTTAGTACGCGCCATTGAGGAAAGCTGAAGAATGAAGAAGGAAAAAGGTTTAGCCAATGGGGGTCAAGGCGAAAAGGGGAAAGAACCCCTAAGAAAAAGGCCCTACCCACGCGAGAAATCGAGAAGAGGGAAAACAGAGAAATGAGGAACAAGAGTGCAAATGCGAAAGAAATGA